>NC_138242.1:18326825-18926825 GCF_964197995.2 Scardinius erythrophthalmus
CTCCTTTCGTCTTGTTTTTTGTGTTTATTTTACGATTAAAGGAAAGTTTAATGTCCGCCCACTTCGAACTTTGAACTTTGTTTTAACAATTATTTCATTCTAATGAAATAGCCTCAAGAGCTGAATTACTACTCATACGGGTCACTTTATTTGACAAATTAAAATTGTGGGGTAACGCAACGTGTTTTACTTGGTGAAATCAATCCTACTAAAACTACATTTGAGTGTTTTGAAAGTGTGCGTTCTGCACGTTCGCTCGGTGATTGGTATGAGACACTTATTGCACATTGCAGTGCTAGATTGATATCAAAATATAGTATTAAAAGCTGGATGACTTGTGTTGCTTAATGGCATGTAATCAAGTTTAAAATATATTGTATGGTGGAGAAAATGCTGTATTACTGTTACTACAAATAAAGCTCTATAACGCGGATATGATGTCATTGACAGGCGACGCAATGATACGGACCATAACACTGATTAAAATTGCTAATTTCTATGGATTTAAACATTGTTGGAAACATTTGGGATAATGTAAGTACACAAGTCAACAAAATATATATGTAACGGGGTTCAGATGTTACGGGAAGAAGGAGGCGGGAACCGGCGAACATTTAAAGATTTTAATAAATAAATAATCAAATACAAAAATGAAAGTAAAAGCCAGCAGCCCCTCACGGACGACTGCTGGCAACACAAACAGACACAAAAACATCAACTAAAACACAGGCCTGTCCTCTCTCGCTCTTCACTGTCGTCGCTCCTCCTTTATGCTTCCGCTCCTCCGTGAGAGATGCGAGACCGGTGCGTCGCGCACGTGTCGCTCATTATCAATCGCGCCACCGGCCTCGCGCCGTCCTCCCACGGCCCTCGACCTCGTCGTGCTCGCCACATACCCCCATCGCCCCTCGCAGGCCGGGGGGCACCCACGAGACTGCGCTTACTCCCCCTCCCCCCTCCCCGAGGGGACCGATCACGGCGGCTGCGGTACCTGGGCTGGAGGTATGGATAGACGAGGTGAGGGAAAAGGAGACGGAAGCACGAGGAGCGACAGAGACGAGAGAGGGGAGAGAGGGAAAAAAAAAAAAATTCTTGATCCGGTTCCCGGACACACTGCCGCTCGGTCCTCAACCAGCTGAGAGTCACTCGCGGTGCCATGCGATGGTACTGGACATCCGTTGGGGGACGGCTCGACGCTCCTCCGCCTCCTGGCGGACGGCGATGGCTCCTCCGGTCGAGGGCAGCCGGCAGCGAGCCTCCCGTTCCCTGCTCCGCCCCCATCATGGCTGACGGCAACAGGCTCCGGCCCACGGCGAACGGGAGCGACTCCTCCGCTCCCTCTCGGACGGCAGCCACCCCTCCGCGACCCAGGAGCACGGCAGCGAGCTCTCCGTCCCACCTGATCTTCTTTCGATCCAGCACCATCGCCTCGGGCAGCAATCGGCGGCCGACGCTCCCTCGTGCTGCCCGACCTCCTCAGCACCGCGATTCCTCCCAGCAGCGAGGGCTCTCCGACAGCGTGTCCCTCCCTCTTCCCGGGTTTCGGCACCAATGTAACGGGGTTCAGATGTTACGGGAAGAAGGAGGCGGGAACCGGCGAACATTTAAAGATTTTAATAAATAAATAATCAAATACAAAAATGAAAGTAAAAGCCAGCAGCCCCTCACGGACGACTGCTGGCAACACAAACAGACACAAAAACATCAACTAAAACACAGGCCTGTCCTCTCTCGCTCTTCACTGTCGTCACTCCTCCTTTATGCTTCCGCTCCTCCGTGAGAGATGCAAGACCGGTGCGTCGCGCACGTGTCGCTCATTATCAATCGCGCCACCGGCCTCGCGCCGTCCTCCCACGGCCCTCGACCTCGTCGTGCTCGCCACAATATAACATTGTTCTGGTGGTTTTGGGATATTTTAATTAAAAAATCTAACAAATTGGGCCTTTAAATAAGCACATAATAGTTGTTATTATTATTATTATTATTATTATTATAAAAAAATAAACAGTTAAATAAAAAGCAGAGTAGTAATATAGAGGTAATGTCAGTTATTTCTCTGGACTTTAGCAAGCTGTGGAGTGCATGTTGATTGTGAGGTCTTAATTTGCTTAACATTGTAATGATTTTGGTACCATTTATTACAAAAACCATAACGGCTAAAGCTAAAAGCCATTTACTGGAACAAGCACAAAGTGATTTAGCTAAACAATTTAGGAAATGCATTTTGGTTGGCTCACATTAAAGAAGGTAGTCAGGGATCTTTAGTGCTCAGCTCATACTTTATGGAAAGAAGTGGTTAGCGAATCAGCAGTCTCAGGCCATTTTTTGCTTTTGCTGAAGAATCTTGTAATGTTATGTTTCGTTTTTAGAGTTTTTGGTGACATTGAGCCATAGGTACCTATAATATAGAAACAATGACCCAGCATATCTGTAGCCTGAGGACAATTCCTCATTGGCCTTGACATGAATCTCCAGGACACGTCATCAGTTTTGTAAGCCACCTTGTGTGGCTAAATAGAAACCATATCTCATTAGCCAATGTTACCCGAGACATGCAGGACAACATTCGTCAATGCCACGATCCTTTCTGCTTACTCTGCATTTCAGAAGTTACTGTAAACCTGTCTTATCTGCACTGGTGTCTTAAACAATCGGATTCGCCGATCAAAAGGGTCTGTGTAGCATAGCCAGAGATAGCTGTTTGTTATTGTAGCAGGTTTGCTATCAGTTTCCTACTATGGTGTGTTAGCATTGTAGCCTGTTGTATTGTACAACAGGTGATCATTCTATGGGTATATGATATACGCTGTTTAAAAGTTTGGGGTTGCTAAGATTTAAAAAAAAAAAAAACATTTTTTTTTAAGAAAAGCATCTCTACTGCAATCTTTAGTGTCTTTCTCCCCATAAAATCACTACCATTTGTCAGTCATTTTCAGTGAGAGTTGGTGATTTTTGGTGACATGCATGATGTTGCGATGTTGTGAAATGAGATATAGATCTATTTTGAGAGAATTGTGGTCAAATTGGGGGCTCATTTAATCAGTGTCACTAGTTTGGGTGCTTTAATGTGTTTGTAATATGCACAACCTAGAGAACGGTACAGCTGTCCTCTGAGAAGCAACAACAAACAACAACCTTCTAACAAAACTCCTGAGGATAGCAGTCCAGATGTTTCTTTAAGCCGCGGATAAGTGTGTAAATAAACCATTTTTAACATACAAGCATATTTAGAGATATTGTGAAGTACCTTAGATCCTGAATACAACCTGCAGCTTGATGATGTTTTGTCTCCAGAATTAATTAAGGGTTATAGCAAATCATTAAATTTCCTTGACAGCACTGCAAACTGTGAAGGTGTGAAATCTTCACATTGAAGGCATGGATAAAAGACAAAAATGTGTTGTGTGCATGATAAAGAAAGAGAACATGAGTATGACTAAAATATTCAAGACAGCCTTCCAGCCAATGCAAATGAGTTCAAAACAGTTTCATGGAGGCCTTTAGAAGCACATGAAAGATGAGGAAAACAGTGAAGAACAAATTACTCTACAGTCATAGTGATCCTGGTTCAAACACAATTTAAATGTACTAAACAATGGTCTTGCTCGAGGAAAAAAATCAATGTGATAAATGTTGTATTTTATAGCGCACCTGGTTGGGGCGAAAACTGGTGGAGTGAGACGCTTTGAAGGGATATTTTGAAAAAGAGGGGGGGAGGGGGGGAGGGGGGGGGTTGTATACTGTACAGTAAAGTAGGGCTGAACGATTAATTGCATTTGCGATAATATCGCGATATGATGAAATGCGATTTTTTAAACCGCAAAGCTGCGATTATAGTCTGGTCACGTGACACGCGAGAGTAAACCAGTCTGATTTACAGATGAAGCATCAACTTGGCACGCGACACATATAGACCTGGCTACAGGAAATAACAGTTTAATGTTTAATTTATGTTATATTGTGTTATAGATTCTCTCCAACGATTCTGTATTGTATATGTCTGAGCTTAGTTTTAAACACAGACGTGTACGACGCGCGTGCTTTATAAACAACCGTAGCCTATTATGCTTGCTTCTAATTCCTCTGTCTCTCACACACACACACGACACCACTCGAACCTTACGAGAAATAATCAATAATAAAGTTCGGAAAAGTTGAAGCGACTCGAGTTACAAGGACATTCGCGGGCTTCATTGCGCAAGATATGAGATACGCGCAGTCTGCGTGATGTTACTTCAGTAAGTTAGTGCGCGGTCTCGCCCGCCGGTATTTTACTAACAAATGTTCTACGAAGGCATCATATGTCTTGGAATGCAGTTGTCTTATATATTAAAAATATGAAAATCACCGACAGAAGCTGCTTTCAATTTCAAATACTCACGTGCGTTTTGCGAAGAGCATTTGAGCATGCGGCTGTGAGCGAGTCTACGTGGTTAAATGTACGTTTACATCTCAAAATGCTTTTATGACGCGAATTTACCGGTAATGTGACACAGTCAGTTATTAAACAAACAGGACAAACCACATCTTATAATTTCAAAAGAGATGAACACGTTCAGACAGCCTACTCTTAAATACTGAAAGCACTCTTTGTTTATTGCTTGTAATATTTTTTTCCCTCTTTGTTATTTGTTTTGAAGCTATATTTGTTAAAATTATTAACATGTAATTGCATTAATTTAGTTTTTTAATGTGTAATTATTATAAGTAGGCCTACTTATAATTATGTAATTAAATATTTTAAGTTTTATTAATAAGATCAATTAAAGAAAAAAAATGTATCGGCTCATGAGGTGCCTAGAGATTCCCTTCCCTATTTTACAATGATTTATTGCTTGTTTTTGTTGAAAAATAGAAAAGATAAAGAGCTTAAAAAATAATCGCATATTAAATCGCAATCGCAATATTGGTAAAAAAAATCGCAATTAGATTATTTTCCAAAATCGTCCAGCCCTACAGTAAAGTTTCCATTGTGAAAAATAAGTACTACTAGAGTATTTATGTAAATAATACTTTAAAGGAATATACATAAAAGCTAATTAAATTGAATCATTTTTTGAGACTTAAAGGGATATTACGCACACGTTACACACCAGGATGCGCGCGCACCCTCAGATCACTTGGACGTGGCTGTGTATAAGAGGTAAAAACGATATAAATACTGTTCGTTTTCTCACACAAACCGCTCGTTTCGTGTCTTAGGCCATCAGTGTGTACTTACGATGGGGAACTGTTTAATTTGGACGATGGGGAATTGTTTTAATTTGGACTCTGTGCATGCTCTTTGAGACAGTGACCATAGACCTGCATTAAATGACTGACAGACAAGAACGGTTTGACCTAAAAATATCAAAATTGAAACTACTGCGGAAAAAAAGACACCTACATCTTGGATGCCCTTGAGGTAAGCTAAAACATACCAAAATTTAATTTCAAAGTGAACTATCCCTTTAATTGCATGTTAATTTAAATTAGATTCAGCGCATTATAGTTAAACAATTAAGTTTTTACAATTAAGGCGATCTTTATATGTAATTTTATAATTGCTTTGTTGTCTTTGAAATGTGGTCAAAGTGTATAGCCGAATGTACTGACAAGCATTTATGGTAAACTAAAATATACTTTAATTGTCATTTCTATTGAAACTTGAATGTCATGTTTTTAAATATATTTTATATATTTCTATGTTCGTCACACGCCTTTATAAAGTTATAAATATGAATATTTTTCTTACAAAAATGCATCGCTTCGCTTCATAAGTGCCACCCTGCAGCTGTATGGATTACTTTTATGATGGATGGATGTGCTTTGTTTTGGTCTTCAAATCTCAGTTATAATTCACACCCATTATAAAGCTTGGAAGAGCCAGGATATTTTTAACTCTGATTGTGTTTGGCTGAAAGAAGAAAGTCATATACACCTAGGATGTCTTGAGTAAATTATGGGATAATTTTCATTTTTGGGTAAACTAACCCTTTAAGTTGAAATCACTTACTGTAAATATCCGAGTTTATTGTAACAGCGGTTTTTTTTTTTTTTTTTTTTTTACAGTGCAGAGACTTAGTCACTCATACATGTTAATGCTAATTTAGTTTATTTATGAGGGTAAAGATACAGTTTGATTGTATTTTCAGGCTTTCTCTATAAACTTCACTTCAAAGTCCTTTTTAAGTGTTTGTGGCAATGACATTGAGGGTAGACCAAAGTCGGCTCATGGATGTGTCAGAGAGATGGGCGTCATCAGCAATCTGTGACAAGAGCACTGTAGCGAAACAATCAGCAGTCGTGTCACCACAGCTCACACTGTGGAACCTGCTTCTCAAAACGCTCCCAATGTGCTGTCAGCTTCCTCAATTCTCACCAATACTTCAGTACGGTCTCCCAAACAAGCTGTTCTGAAATACACATGGGTAATGCTAGCCCTTGTCAACGCTCTGTACTACTGACAGAAATACTTCCCTTATTTCACAAAATCGCTCCGCACAACCAAAGCTAAATTCCCTGTGCAATAATCTTGCATGTTTTGTTTGGCTTCATTAGCTTGGTTTCCATCCAAAGTTACAAAAATGTAGCTTATGCACAACATTTCCATCTCATGCGTTCAAGAGAACAAAACGATAACTTCCTAGGAAATTGGCGCAAAATATCTGTAATAAAAATGGAAGTTGCTGTAATTGGGGAAGAAACTGTGGCTTTTTTGTACATTACTTGACTCAAAGTGGGCAGATAAAGCACAATAAAGACCATTCTGAGAGGTCATTATACCTATGTTGACAATATTGGACATTCTATTGTATGGAGAGAAAAAAAGACATTTCTGAATATTACAGTCAATGACACAAAATTCTCATTAATAGTGACATATTAGCTATCTTATTGTAATTTCTAATAAATGGAGGCTTAAGGCCGCTCAGTTTATTCTAAGCGTGTGCTTGTCTGTCCCTTTAAATGCTTGAGCTTGTTACAACATGGATTCTGATTGGCTGTCATCCTTCATCAGCTGAATAAAATGATTCTGAAAGTGATTCCAACGATATTGTTATAGCTGTGGTGGGAACTCTGCTATTCTTAAATGTTGAGAACGATTTTTAGAACTATATCTTTATCGTTATTTTTATAGTTATCGTCCTTGGTGTGAACAGGCCTTTAATCTGGATGGTCTTCATGTTAATGCGTTACATGCTTGCATATTTAGAAACCCAAATTGGCATTTTTGTATTTTTGTATACATTTACTGTATTTTTGATCAAATAAATGCAGCCTACTCCAAACATTTGAACAGTAGTGTAGATTTCCGGACGTTAATATGCTTTTAAACACCTTTACCAGTGTCATTGAGGCTTGTTTAATGGCAAAATCTCAATGTACCTCGATAAAAGTCCTTGTGATTATCATTTAATGATTCAGTCTTTTTAAATCTGAAGAGAGGGAGACAATCCTCTTGTCAGCCTTTGCTTTTATGTTGCCATGGTTTGACAACATCCGTATGTCTCCGGGGCTGTGTAGCGTGCAGACGGCATGTCTGTCTGGTTTGGTTTTGACAGGGATCATCTCCACGTCGGATTAACGTGGAATCTTTTCATGATATCAAAGGCAAATCATTTTCTTGGACTTGCATTGTTTTTACGCTGCTTTTCATTCTCTTGACAGCAAAATGTAACTTTAAAAGGCAAATAACAATGCAGGTATGTTTCTCCTGCTTTGCATTATGTTAGTAGTGCTTATATTTGTATTGGACGAGTCGATGCAGCCACACGCAGAGATAGCGAGCGCTCCAGGACATTAGGGAATTGATCATACAGCTGCTACTTCGGAAAGTGTTTGCAAAAGGCCCCAAAGGAGCCCATTCAGCTTATTCCTGTATAATTACCTCAGATGGCTAATGGAAATCGATGGCATGTCTGTCGCATCAGCTTGATATGCCGTGCTTTGTAATGAAAGTTCACATACCTGTCCAGGGCTGAACAGGAGGCCTGTTGGTTCAACCCTTTGACATGCCAAGTCAACGCTTTTGGCAGTGACACAGTAATGGAGGGAAGGCCCAGCTAGACAGAGATGCTTTCCTACTTAATTAGCCAAAATGTGACATGCTGGTTTTTTGCACTCTCAGTGCTGAAGTTTATCTTGCCATAAAACATGCTGGGCTTTTATGAGAGGAGGTGATTTTAGTGGTGTCAGAAAGAGTAGATGTTAGTAGCTGTAGGGCAAATTAGCTGTTAAATTATTCCAAAACTCAAATCAGGATGCAAGATTTAATGGAGGGAGCAGATAACGCAAGTGTACAAAAGCAGTTGTAAATGTGAATTGTTTTTCTCGTTGAAATTGTTCTTTGTTTATCTAAAATCTGCTCAATATATTCTTTGGTCAATCTTAGTCAATATTCTTTCTTACTAATTCGTTTTATTGTGTGCTTTTAACTTAGAATATCTGTGTAAACAGTTCATAAGCACTCCATTTATTTCAAAGACAGTTGTTTGGCTGGCAAAAAAAGAAACATCAATTCTGTCATCTTTGCTCATGAGATACAGATGTGGTTTTTGTTTTGTTCAGATTGTGTTTTTTTTTGTGTGTGTGTGTGTGTGTGTTTTTGTTGTTTTGTTCTTTTTGGGCTTTTGTTGTTTGTTTTTTGTTGAACACCCATGATTACACTCTAAAAAAAATGCTTGTTAATGGGTTATTTGGCATCCCAACGCTGGGTTGTTTTTTTTCCAGATGGTTGTATTAAATGTTTGACCCAACATGCTTGGTTGTTTTATTGAACTCAACTTTTGATTAAAAATTACTGGCTTAAAATTTACCCAAAATACGTTGAAAATTAAAATCACACACATAATTAATTACTAGAGTAACAACACAGGCAACAGTAATAATCAAAACATGAACATTTATTAATTAGCAAGAACACCCAGGAATGCACAAAAATATAGGCAAGAGTTAAAGGGCACCTATTACATGCCCCTTTTCACGAGATGTAAAATAAGTATTTGATGTCCCCAGAGTGTGTATGTGAAGTTTTAGCTCAAAATAGATAATTTTTAACAGCATGTTTAAATTGTCACTTTTTGGGGCTGAGAAAAATGCACCGTTTTAGTGCGTATCCCTTTAAATGCAAATGAGCTGCTGCTCCCGGCACAAAGGGCGGAGCCTAACAAGCTCACGCTCAGTTAGGACAATCTCATCTCACAGTGACAGAATGATAATATCAAAACAGAAACTCTCAGTAGTAACTCTTAGTGTTCATTTCGACAGATTCATCCTCGAGTAACAACGACAGTAAATGAAGACTGCTATGTTCATTCTTACATCTTATAACAAAACACCTCAAACGCTTAGGAGACATTCTTGTCTACAGCTGCTTGGGGTCGAAACAATGTTGGACTGTTTAGCTCACTCAGGGCGGGTCTACGCTTAAACAGCAGTTTCAGTCAACAGTTGTGGGCGGGGCTTGTGCAAACATACGTCACATTGCCCCGAATCTTGTTCTGAGACAGTGCTTATGATTTATGGGGATTCAAAAAAAAGCACTGGGTGGATTTTTATCATTATATACAGGGTGGTTGTGCACACACACTGCCAACACACATTTATGTTCAAACACCATGTAAAAGTGAATTTTGCATATTAGGTGCCTTTAAATGGTAAATTCACCCAAAAATTTAAATTCTGTAATTAATTACTCACCCTCATGTCATTCCAAACTCGTAAGACCTTCATCCATCTTCGGAGCACAAATTAAGATATTTTTGATGAAATCCAAGAGCTTTCTGATCCCCCTCCCTCTTTAAAAAAAAAAAAAAAAAAAAGTTAATAATTTAATAATAATCAAATTTGACATGCTCCTTATAACCTGCACATAAACAAACAGTACAGTGTTTTGACAACATATGTTATCATCCAAATTAATATTCGATTCAGTATTATGACAAATTAAATCAGTTTATTTATTCAAGGAAACGGGCGTTTCCATCACGCTAGACGACCGATGCAGACTGACGTATTTAGCTGACTGATATCTCACCCCTTTGTTGCGTTGAATTAATTTACTGATAAAATACTATCTATTTCACCGAATAAATGCACCAATTCAGCAGCATTGAGAACTGCTCTCTCCTGATGAGGATGCAAAAAGCCCAAGCTCCGTGCACACCATCAGCTGGGTTGTTGCATCAGATGGCGGGTGGGGGAGGTGTGTATTGTTTCAACTGTCAGTGAGATTGACCCAGCCACTAACCCAACGGCTGGATTACACAAACACTACCCAACAAATTGACCCAACATGCACAACCCAGCGTTTGGGTAAACAAAATAACCCAGCGTTTTTAAGAGTGTACCAATAAACCCTGTTATCACAAGAAAATTAAGTCTTGACATGCTAACAATGCTAACAAGCACCCTCCAAAAACTCAAGCATTGGTAAACAATCTGCCATAACAAAACGTTATTTTCTTTTTATATTGCTTGCAAATAATTTTACCATTATCTTTTGAAGTACTTTCAATGAGAAAATATGTGTTTTGCCCCTGGGCACACCTGGCTATCACGCTAGCCAGTCAAACCTTAAAGTCTTGGCTGGAACTTTAGCGGCAAAAAAATCACTACAAATTTGCACTGATCTGGAACATCTAATACTTAAACAGAAGAGCTGAAAAACTATGTTGCTAATTTACCCGAGATCAAGAAATAGACACTTAACTCAATCTGAGCTCAAGAAAAGTGTATTTCCGTGACCTAGTGGCTGAGCGTGCCAGTCCTATAATCTGACAAAGGCCACTTTGCTGCCAAATCAAAAGTGACAGCTTCTAATGAAGACAGAGAGAATTCATAGTTTCAATTTCACAGTCAGCAACATTCAGTGACCGGGGCAGAACAGCATGTAAGTGGCAGCTCACACTGCTATTAGAATATAAGGTCAAATCTTTCAATGAGTAATTAATATCACCAGCTGTTATTCCACAGGGGCAACATAAAAATACATGTGCCTGTGGACATTGTTTTTAAGGAAAAGCGGTTTTAATAAGGAATTAATGTTTGCTGTGTGAGTTTGTGTCAGTGTGTGAGAACACATTTGTTAAGACTGCATAAACAGCCAATGTTAGGAGTTTGCATTTGCGTGCACAAGCTATTAAGTCTCTGCTATTGTTGATCTGTTTTGTTCTTTATTCAAGGGAAAAGCTTAAACAATCCTGTCCTGTAACCCCAATGCAGTTATAATTGCTCGACTGAGAAATCGGTCTTATTTTGCTACTGAAATGAAATCAGCTTAGCCATTGATATTTCCCCCCTAAACTGTAAAAATAATTGGGAGTCAATTATTTTGATATTAAAACCAATATCCACTTTCGAGTTAAAAAAAAAGTTAGTAAATTAACTTTGCATGTTTTTTTGTAAAATACAAAGTCATAATTTTCGAGATGCGTCACAATTTTAAGTTTGAACATTTTTTTTAAATTAATTATAATTTATTGTAATATAATTGATCATTATCTTTTTATTTATATATGCAGCAGAAATGGACTTCTATACAAACTACCTTTTTTTAAATCCTGGAATAAGAGAAAACTAAAGGCACTTGTTTATTCACTGCAAAAACAAACAAAAAGATTAAAAATAATAATAAATACATGTTTTTGATAGCATCCTAGTTAAATTATCTAAAAAAACTGCATGCAATAGTAAGGCCTGTTTTGTCCTCAAGGAAGGAATATCTGGCCTGCACTTCAGAGGTTGAGCAGCATTCTATTCTTCCACCTTTTTTCATGTTGTTTGATAAAATCAGAGCTGTTGCACACATGGCTTGTCTTCATTTAGAGGTCTATAAATGGTTTCCTCCTTTCCATCGTCAGTAATGATTGCTCCCACCTCATTTTAAAGTCTCTCTGTGTCTGCAATCAAGTCCCATTTATCATGTACATCTCCAGAACTTTTCGCTTTCTCTGTCATTTTTAATACCGTTTTTACAATTGTTTTTGTGCTGTCTTTGTCTGGCCATTTTAGCTGACATTTGTGATGCATGTATTGCATGATGCATGTATTGCCTGATCCGCCATGTTGATAAAGGCCTTATGGCATTTGTTTGCATATGATATGCCACTGGCTTTATGATTATGAACATTTGCTGTCCTTGGGTCGTTTGTTTCCTTGGTCTTTTAGCTGAATTGCTTCAGCAGATGGCTGTGAATTACCATACACATCTCAGGGCCTGTTTGGATTCCATTTCCTGCTTGTTTGGAGTCTGCTGCGCTGACGAATTTTCACTGCCATTTTATACCGTGCATTATGAACCATGCTATGTTAAGCCAAAGTGAACTTGAATGTTGTGAGAGGAAATCAAGCCGTTGTTGTTGTTTAGCCATTGCCAGCTTTTTTGCACATTATATAATATATTTAATATCTATGCATATTAATGCAAAATAATGTAATTTAAAAATATTTTTTATTATCATAATTACTTAACTATCATATTTTACATTATTATTATTATTGCATAAATATTATACATATAAATAATTAAATTCAAGTTACCTAAATGTACCATGGAGACTACATTCTAAAAAAAAAACAAAGTTAAAAAAACCTGTTTGAATACTGATTTATCCTCAAACTTCTTTTAATATTTCTATTACTTTAAACGTCTTTTCCATTTTAATCAAATTGTTTTGTTCGCCTCATTTAAATATTTGGTTCAGAGACCATGAGCCAACTCCTGGGTAAGGCTAGATGAGATTCCTCCTTAGAAAAACACATTTAAATAGTATGTCATGAAGTTACGTGTCTCCTAGCAACAGCTTACACATCCCACCATAAACGCTTCCGATTAATTATTCTGCCATGAATGTCGTGGCAGTTAGTAATCGCATGATGCAGAATATCCAACAATAACTTACAGGAGGAGAATACTCAGAGAGTAATTACACTAACTACTTAAATTAAAGACACGAACTGACAAATGACCTGAACTGAACAGAACAGGGACTATAAATACACAGGGAAACATATCGATAGACAGCTGAACGTAATCAGTAACCAAGAAGACTAACTAGGACATAATCAAGACTAAACTGAAATGAAGCACAATAAACAAAGCACAGGAACAAATAAGGCAACTAAACAAAACATATTCCTGACATATTACTTTTTCGTTATTAAAGCAGCTACGTTTAAAAACTATAATTTGAATAAAAAATCAAGCATACTGTATCTGTGATTTGGCACATAGCAGCCAATTCAAATGATAAATAACCAAGTTTTTTCATCAAATTCTGAATGTATTATTTATTACCTTGAAAGCATGCAAAGAGCACACTCCTTTTATCATCACTAAACAGCTACAGTATCACTCCTCTCAATTCATTGCGATCTAACAAAATTCCACTATAGTTAATGTAGCACAATGAATATCTTATTTAGCCTTCATAATATCTTCACTTTGTTTGCAATAAATATTACTTATAACAAGAAGATTTGCGAGTGTGCAGAACTCGGCACTGGACTAAAACTTTTGAGTGATGAGTGGATTCTAACTTAAACACGTCTCAAGAACTCAACAGATATGTTTGTGTTGGCTACTTTGCTCAATGCTGCAAAACACGTAAAAAAAACCTTTGACGTCCTGAAAACCGATCCTAGACCTGCAGTTATGGGCATATTTTTCCTCTAATAGCGATCAGAGGCAGCAGCAGTCAGTGGTTTGAGTGAGAAAATTCCACACTAGTCTCAAGTTTGTGGCCAGGGGAAGGCTAAGCCCTCCGCCTGGAGACAGTTCTTTAAAATGTCGGTCTCTTTCAAAATGCTGGTCACACATTAGTACACAAAAGATTAATGATTTTGGTTCTTTACACAATTGGTCAAAACTGCAGACAGGTAAACAACCATATCAGTTGTGCAGTCAAGAAGAAAGATGTGTCCACTCATAGTGAGTTGAACGTTCAAAGGCATATCCATCAGATCATGAATCACAAGGATGTTGCCACTTGCAGCCATGTGTAAGTAATGCGGCAGTGCATTTGATCTATGATAATGACTGCATGCTTGATTATGTTTTGCTTATCAAGGATTCAACACAACCTTAGAGGTCACAACTTCCAAGTCTGTAAAATCGAACACACCTCAAGGATTTACTTTCTCTGGCTAAACCCAGCAGTGAATATTCTCTGAGAAATAAAGTTGTAGTTCAGCAGAGCAATCTGTGGTGCAGTTATTATTTGTGCACAGAGTTTATGGGATATTAATGTTTTACGACAACTATGGACACGAATACACAAGTAGGACTTTATTGTGGTCTTGTTTTATGTTTGCCAGAGCGAGTGCAAAGTGAGCATGTTAAAATCGATGTTCTCACTAATTTAATGTTTCTGAAAATAGTTTTAATAATTAGGCAACTGAACATAGGGTGCAAAGGTGAGGTGAGTCATGCAATATTTGAACCATTAGATCCATTTCTCTTAAAGTAGGTCGGAGGGCAGAACAGATCCTGGGCAGAGGTCTTATCATTTAGTTAGTTAATATGCTATCTGTATTTTTTTAAGGTGCACTCTGTTTTTATTTATTTTTTTGTGTACCGCCATGATTTAACTACTTGGATACCATGTTCATGATGTGACCAGCTCCATTTTAAAATAATCAGCATATTGTTTTATAATAAAAATATATTATGTGCGTTTCACTATGATTGATTTTCAGGCAGAAAGAATACTTAGCCTAAATAAACAGCTTTATGTAGTAAAGGTCTTAAATAAGATACTAGAAGGCAGAAAATGTGTGTGGTTTCTTTCTGTTTTTTTCTTTAGAACCCGAGACATAAACATAAGCCACTCGTGAGGTTTATTTTTCTTGGTTTGATATAAGGATAACATCATTATTGTTTATTTCCTTTGCATGAGCTGATGGCGAAGTGCATGCAGATAATGTTACTGCATAAATGAATGAGCTCCCGGTGTTTTCATGTGTGACGGAGTTACTGTTGAACAGTATCATTTCCATGAGCTCGGAATCCCACAGCAGAAAATTACTTCTGTCAGGTGGCATATACTGTAACATCCAAAATGACTATATCTGTTTATGCTAGATAGACAAATGCAGTAACATTTACTGGAGTGTATATGTTAGCAGCAGCACATTCATCCTCGGGGTATGAGGTCAAAAGACCACTGACTAGCTGCTACTGTAGGTTAAAAAAACAAGCTATTTCCAAAATGTTCTTCTTTTGATAAAATAACATTTAAAGAGTGAAAAATCGCAATTAAGGTTGAGTTTATTCTGACTGCAACTGTTTGCCCGTAAATATATATAATCTGAATATTCAAATATATATATATCAGTCAAAAACAGACTTGGATGACATTTTGCCATCAAACCAAGGGTGAACTATGACGGCTATGCCTATATGAAAAACCTTTGAGAACTTAAGGAATAGTTCACTTTAAAATGAAAATTCTGTCATCATATACTCACCCTCATGTTGTTTCAAACCTGTATGAATTTCTTTCTTCTGCTGAACACAAAGGAAGATATTTAGAAGAATATCAGTAACCAGACAGTTTCTGGGTCCCATTGACTTCCCTTACTGACATTCTTCTAAATATCTTCCTTTCTGTTCAGCAGAAGAAAGAAATTCATACAGGTTTGAAACAACATGAGGGTGAGTATATGATGACAGAATTTTCTATTAACTTTTAACTATTCCTTTAGTGGGCAATAAATCATTCATAGTGAAAGACATGCCCTTTTATTGCTCCAACATAAAAACAGAGGGCTTGCTCTGAATGTATGTAAATGGTGTGATTCTCCTTGTGACCACCGGATCAGTCAACATCCTTCATATGGCCTTCAAATAGTACACTTTACAAATTTCATTTACTTTCTGACATGTGTGTCTTATTTTTGTACTAATAAAGTCCTGCACAGTGGTTAGTTTGAGCCATTCCTCTTCCATTGGCCATCTGATGCTGGTGGAGGGAAACGTTTTCTGACTTGCTCCTCTAAAAAAATACCCCAAAGGGGCTCAAAAATATTTAAATCTGGTGACTGTGCAGGCCATGGGAGATGTTCAACTTCACGTTCATGTTTATCAAACCATTCTGTCTCAAGTCTTGCTGCATTGGTGCATTATCATGGTGATACACTACCCCACCTTCAAGGTACAATGTTTGAACCATTAGGTGCACATGGTCCACCAGAATGGTTTCAGTCCTTGGCAGTGAGTCAATCAATGCCATGATATTGCATCCCAAATCATCACTGATCCACCCCCGTGCTTCACTCTGGGCACGCAACAGTCTGGGTGTTAAGCCTCTTTAGGGCTTCTCCACACTGTAATGCCCACAGATGTGGGAAAGACAGTGAAGGTGGACTCATCAGAAAGCAATACATGTTTCACATTGTCCACAGCCCAATATTTGCACTGTTGGCACCATTGAAATGACATTTGGCATTAGAACGAGCGACCAGCGGCTTGGCTATAGCAGCCCGACCATGAATATTGGCTCTGTGGAGCTCCCAATGTACAGTTTTGGTGGAAACAGGAGAATTTAGGTGCACATTTAGCTGGGCAGCTGTGCTTTTATGTTTCTTTGATACAATCCGGGTTAGTACCTGGGCAATATTTTCAGACAGCTTCCTCTTGAGTAGACAGTTACTCCTGTTGGATGTTGTTCATCGTACGTGGTGGTATGCCGACATTACCCTGGATAATATAGCTCTATAGTTTATGTGGAAAAAAGCTTTTATCACAACAGTCCAAGACCAAATCTCTTTCACTGTGTCAGCCTTTCATTAAAGAAATTTAGACTCAATACAAAATATTGATATTCTCTAAATGAAAATAATTTGTGTTTTTCCATTGGTTGTAATCTCAATAACCAAAACTGTAGTGATTTACAGTTTTATGCAAAAGTTTGGGCATCCCTGATAATTACCATAATTTCAGTTTATAATCTGCTGGGCTTTCGAAAGCAGCAACTTCAGTTGGATATAATTTATACCTTATGGAAACAGTAAGATTTCAGTTCTGAAATAACATTTATTGAATCAACAGAGACAACACAATGTGATTCATAACAAAAACAGACAGGTCCAAAAATTTGGGCACCCCAATGGAATTACCACATCAATATTTAGTAGAGCTTTATTTATATTTATTTTGCTGAAATAACAGCCTGTAGTCGCTTCTTATAGCCACTCATAAGTCCCTGAATTCTGGCTGCAGGAATTTTGGACCATCTTTCCTTGCAAAATGTCTCCAGTTCAGTCAGGTTTGATGGTTTCCGAGTGTGGACAGCCCGCTTCAAATCATTTTATAGATTTTCGATGATGTTCAAGTCTGGGGACTGTTATGGTCATTCTAGAACATTGTATCTGTGCATGAATTCCTTAGTAGATTTGGAACAATGCTTTGGATCATTGTCCTGCTGAAACAACCAACCCGGGCGTAACTTCAACCTCTTGACTGACTCTTGAACATTGTTCTTAAGAGTCTGCTGATACTGGGTGGACCAATGCGACCCTCAACTTTGACAAGGTTTCCAGTACCTGTGCTTGCCACAGAGCCCCATAGCATGATGGACCCTCCACCAAATTTTACAGTAGGGAGCAGGCTCTTCTCCTGGAACGCTGTGTTCTTTGTCCGCCAAACAAAGCGCTTCTGGTTGTGATCTTAGTTTCATCTGTTCACAGCACATTATTCCAAAATATTTCTGGCTTGTCCAGATGAGACTATGCATACCTCACCCTTCCATTGAGCTGTTCCTTGTGCAAAGTGCGCTGGACAGTGGAACGATGTACAATGACACCATCAGCAGCAAGATGTTCTTGGAGCTCCTTGGAGGTGGTCTGTGGTTTGTCTGTGACCATTCTTCGCCTTTGCCTTTCAGATATTTTTCTTGGCCTACCACATCTTTCCTTCTCAAGGACTGTTCCTGTGGCCCTCCATTTTCTAACTATATTTCTGACTTTGGAGACCTTAAACCTTTGTGATAACTTTTTGTTTTTGTTTCATGTTGCTATTTTCCAGTAGAGAATCAAAGAGAAACACACTAGCAATTAGCTACCTTGAATGTCCCTTTTCGTGATTAGTTGTACCTGTGTTTTCAGTCTACTGTTCATTGAGCCAATTAAATTAATTATGTGTTGCAATCAACCAGCATTTAGTGATTACAGGTATTCAAATCAACACAATTGAAAGGGTGGCAAAACTTTGGCACAGCCTATTTTTCACATTTGATTTTATTTCATACAACTCAATACTGCTACACTGAGAAGTTTTGTCAGAAAAACATCACATTATCCAGCTTTCTCTAGAAACTGAATGGCGTATCTCTACGATATTTAAAAAAAAAAAAAGAAATTATCATGCAAAAAATCATGCCCCGGTCTATTAAATAATATTAACAGATACAGATACTTTTTATTTAAATATTTTTGAATTTCCAAAGTTCTTTTTAATTTTTTTGTAAATTTGGAGTGCTGTCAATACAGAAAACAATGACAAAAATTGGTGTTGCCTACACCCTGTTATCCTCTTTTTAAAATTTGCACCCTGTTGACTTCAATGGGGCAAGTTTTAAACCTGCTTTTAGCCTCTTAACATCCTTGATGTGTCATTACAAGTGCCCAGCCATGTGAGTGATTCCTTCAGAGTGAACACGGTGAATCTGACTGATTTGCCATGCTTTAAGATTAAAGATTTACAATAAGAGTATATATACTATTAGTGTTATTGTTTGTCAGGTCTAATCTTGTCAATGTGTTACCGTCTATTGAAAAGCAAGTTTTACAAACCACTCTGAGTAAATTCAGTATAATGCCATGGCATGATAAACTTGCCAAACTTCCGGTAATGAGCCTTTTAGTCCGACTGATTTCCTTAATCACTGTAATCTCTCTGGGTACTCATTGTGCCAGTCGTTAAATGACTCAGCGTTTCTCTCCCTGACACATCATTAGCCACTTCATTTGTTTGTCCCTGTCAGAAGTCTGACACAGCATCCTCAGCCACACAAGACTTCATTGAAACTACATTGTTTGGAACATATACAAACTGTGTCCACTGTAATTTGTTGTTTTATTACCACTTATAATAAAACACAATCCATTCAGCCAACCAGCCCAGATGCCATCTGCTCAGAATGATTGTTTTGTTTACATTTGGGCATTTTATTAGTGTCTTTGGCCGGTGTGTTTTATAGAGAGCAGCTTGTGTAGAGACAAATATCGACTACAATTTTGTATTTTTTTTGTGAGGACCCTTCTTCACACTCTCTAAGCTGCCACGCAGAATTGTGCAATTTATTTTAATATTCAATCCATTAAAGTTCTTTTATTAGGCCACCTAAAAATAGAAACAAACAAAGATGGTCCAGTGAAGCGTTAGACCTCTCGGATAATTTGGCCTATTCTGAGCGCAATGTGAATTAAATGAGGTGTCTGGGCTTTTCATTCTGTTTGCCACATTGATTCAATTAAGACGTGGAGGGATAATGAAGAAGTCACTTCAGGGTTGGATGATTCTGCCCTTTAGTTTTTAATTTGGAAGTTTTATATTTTGATTCATGCCTCTTTTTATTAGCAATGGGGCAGCAGAGGAAAGATTCAGTACAGTATGTTTCGCATTTGTTTTGTTTTTATGGTGTATATTGGAGATTCAACACCACTCTTGCATTTCATCTCGTGTGTTTGTCATGCATCTTATCCAGTCTGATGCACACTAATGCACAAATTGAGAATGAGACTGTTCATTTGTGTTTTGTTGGATTTTGAAGTTTACACAAGGGTCAAACAAAGTAGATATTTTCGTTTACAGGCAGAAAAGCATCTGAAACATTCTGATGTGCATTATCCTTCTCATTTTATGGTTCTGTAACTTGGCTAAATAGACTTAACGATGGGGCTTCTGCTATTCTGAAATGAAAGGTTGAGAGAGCTAATTAGCTCCCATTTACGACAGCTGATGCAGATGTTCTGCTTTCCCCACATAAGGGTCTTGTGTGACTATTTTCCAGTTGAAGGTCAGCAGAAAAAAACTACTTCAAATCTAGATCCATATGGGCTACATTTGTTAAACAAGTGCTAAAGAGACATTTTTACGAAAATGATTTACTGTCATGTAGTATTTAGTGTAAATAAGGTGACATTTGATATAATTCGTGAACATTAGTTGGTATCATGAACTACCAATTAACTTTTTTTACATCTTGGTTGGTGTTATTTCAAAAATAGACCATTGTTCATTGTTAATTCATGTTCATTCATGCTTTGACATTAACAATTCTATGTAAAACTTAATATTAACCTAGAATCTAGATCTAGGACCTAATCTAGTTCTTAGGTTATTTATTGTGTAACCTCATTGTTAACCTCTTACCATAAATACTAAATACACACTACCGTTGAAAAGTCCGTGAGAATTTTTTTACATTTTTTTTTTTAAAGAAGTTCCTTATGCTCCCCAAAGCGGCATGAATTTGGTCAAAAACTATAGTAAAACAGTAATTTTGTTTTTCTTTTTCTTTTATTATTAATATTATTACTATTGATAAAAAAAATATGTTTTTACTATTTCTTTTTTTCAGCGATGAAAACAATTGTGCTGCTTATTATTTTTGTGGAATTTGAAATAGAAATGTTTTGTTACATCCTAAAAGTCTTCACTTCCACTTTTATCATTTGAATGCATCCTTACTGTACAAGGGTATTGTATGAAACTTGAATATTGTGAATAATTGTTTTCTATATTTTTTCTATTCTTTATTTATAAATAAATAAACATACAATATTGTTTAACTCATAAATAGTTAAAATATATACCAAATATATTCTAGCAAAGCATGTTTTTGTGAACAACATATTGATCGTAAATATTTCATTAGATGTTTAATGCATCATATTGTCCACCTTTTTTCTGTGACTTTCACTGACAGAAAATAAATACAGAGAAACACATGAGCCAGTCCTCATCCGGCCTAACATCGAGGAGCATACACACCAACCATCAGCCTGCGGCACTGAAAACAGCCATCCATTCATGTGAGGCTCATCAGTGTGTGCTTAAAAAATGGCAGAAGAGTTGGCATGTCCGGGCAGCTTTTGTAATGTGAATCTGAGTCTGGCTGCAAGTCTCTGAGAGCATTGACACGGGCAGATACAAAGCTTCTGAGGTCAGATATATTCTATTAACCTGGCCGTACCACCTAACGACAGCTCTTATTTACCTGTCAGATCCTTTTTTGTGTGGAGGAAACAAACGTATTGTCCTGTTCAGTGCTGCTGACAGGGCCGATATGCATTATTCATCTGCTCATGGTAATACAGCCCTGTTTCTTTCTCTCTTTTACACCTCCCTTTCATTATTTCAACTTCTAATCAGACTCAGAAATAAGACCTGTTGAATAGAAATTAACTCTAATGCCTCTTTCTGCATGGCTCTTAAGAGATATTATAACCACTCTGTCAATCCAGATGCCGACTCACCAACCCACAGTCATTTAAATCCCTTAAGACACAGATTTCCTTTCCTTATGGACAAAATGCACATTATTTAACAGGATATTTTACCTAAACATGAAAATTCTGTCATTCAATTTACACACTTTCATTTCGTTCCAAGTCTGGATGCTGAACACAAAAGAAGATATTCTGTAAGATGTTTGTAACCAAATAGCCTAGCTAACAAGGAACGTTCTCAGAACTTTGGCTAAAGTTCTGGCAAGGTTCTCTACAAATGAACAAACGTTCTTTCGGTAACGTTAGTAAAATGATCGTTTAAGAATGATCTGTTCTTTAATAATGTTGTCAAAATGCCCATCATGTTGAGTATCTCACGTAAATACAATTGATTATGGCTTAACTTCACATAAACAGCTCGGTGAAAACCGGACGCATGTCCGTGTCATACTGTATGCATATTAAATGGGGGAATGGGGGTGCCTGTCCATCCCGTCCCATATTCCACCATTAGAAATCCGGTCACCTACTCAAAATACCTTACGACATGTGGGTGAGTAACTGAAGACAGAATCATTTTTTGGTAAACTATCCCAAAAGGGAAGTGGATGTCCCAAGTTCCTCCTTCAGGAAGAACTAACCCAAAAACTACCCATTATGTAATTTCATTGGCACTTTAAATCATCAGAGTGGATTCCTCACACAAGTGGCTCTTGCCCTTTAAAGACCCCCTCCTTCCCTGACCCGCAGACCTGGTCAATATTTCTCTGAAGAAAGGTCTCTCAAGATGAGTAAAATCAATAATCTCTTTCACACCACATTCGTCCTCTTGTTTGCATTTGCCTCATCAGCAATAGCCAAACTGATCATCGGTCCCCCACCTGTATCTGCTTGTCACTGCTTAAGATGTTGGTTTGTGAGCTGTGGCATTTATTGTGTACTGCCTTAATCATACTGTATACTGCTAATTTGAAGTTAAAGTGAGTTCTAATGCAACTACAACCCTAGATCCATTAATCTAAACCTTCACTCACTGTTGAAACCAGCATGCTCCCTTAAACCTACATGTACTGCTCCTCAGATTACACAGTCAGTTTGAACTGTTCCAGAGGGACCATTTATTCATTCCCTGTCAATGTGTTCAATCACTGTGCCTGCTGTCATCCGTTCTATTCAATTATCCTCTTCTCCTATGCTGTGTGTTTTCATGACTATGTCTCCATTTCCAGAATGCCCCGCTGCTTTTGCTGAGATCTTGCAAACACTCAGTGGCCATGAAGCTCTCCTCGAAAACGTAAACAAAGAGGTAAACACATGGGCACATCAGAGGGTCATGGTTGGTAGATGTTAGTAGAAGCCATAACTACACTATTCAGCTGCCATTTTTTATGCATTGAAGTAAAAGTAGCATGGCAATGTTCTCAAATTGGTATATGTGCTTGAAATATTGTCATCATATTATTACATCAATTAATCCAGAGAAGAACATCTAATCTTGGTCAAATTCTTTCCAGCATTATTAAGAATTAGTCGACTGTGTTGATGCTCACTTTGTTGTAACTGTAAAAAATGGGGAGGGAAAAAGCATCAATATAGTTCTCTCTGTAAATGATCTTGTCTTTTAAGATGAATTAAAAGAAATTCTGACAGTCACTTTAGGAAATTAAATGGCGTATAAAATACAATGCGGTGTGACAAGAAAACATGCAAGTTCCACATTCATTAAGATTCTCAGAACAAAACATTTTGAAAAGCTACTACAGTAATAACAGTCACTGTAAGGATTGCCATAGAAGATTGCCCTGAAGCATGCCGCTAGCATATATAGCATATATATGTTTTTGCTCAGAATTACAGGTAAACACTTATGATCCTATCAGCAAACTGACAGATCTTAAGGTGAACTTTGTCATTTTTGTGCCACTGTAGATAAAGTTGTAGATTTCAAATAGGTTTCCCCTATTCTCCATCTTCCTGTGGTGAGACAAACAGAGTTTTGCCCTTAAAGTGCCACAGGCACAGATGTTGGGTGCTGGGTTCTGGCTCACAGTTGCTGTTATTCATTCCAAAGGTATTCAGTGGGATTCATCTCTGAGCTTTGTGCTGGCAAGTTAAGCTCTTCTTCACCAGACTCTGTGAATCTTTCTCTGTGGAACTTCTTTGTTCTTAAATATAGATAAAAATACCATTAATATTAAAGGGGCAATATGTAGAGTTCAGAAACTCTTCACCCTATAGCGACATCAGAGTCCATTAGGTAAACTGCAGCCTGCAAATATTGCTCACACTTGTGCACACACTGCGTAACAAATCAGAAAGATCATATGTATGAGTTGAATGCACATGAATGCCACCACAAAGTTGTAAATACCAGTTGGATACTCGGGATTGAGTTGGGTGCACGTTAGTGAGAAACATGGCGTAATACCGGTAAGTTACCGGTAATGTGCTCTGTGTGAACGCGGAATGAAGATTACCAGTATGATCACGTACGAGGTCAGAAGGTGCTGACATAGGAAGTCTCCTTAAGGCCAATCATAAAGTTCTTATGGAGATGACGTAATCACTCAGCACTGTTTACAGTAAGCTTTTTAATAGTTTTCAATTTAAATATCCGTGATATGATAATCATTGACCGTTACGCCACTTCTTGCAGCTTTTTCAAGCCTTCTTTTACATTCATTTATGTTGCGGCTCTGCAGTTGGATACTATTATGCGCATCTCTGTGTTTTTAAGAGCATAAACGCTTTCTGTTTGATCATCCCATTATGCCTTTCACTCAGACATCAACATTTGTCAAATTGAACAGATAGTGAAACTAAAGTGCTTCTTCTCATGTGGCCGGATGAAGACAACGGCACTGTCACATTCATGTTAGTTTGGACTCGATATGTTTTGTCATCACCTGCCTCCGTCACTCATTTGTTGTCACGGACACTAATTAGGTTCAGCTGTGCTTTCATCAGTCACCATCATTACCACCTGTATATATGTTCAGTTCTGTTTCAGTTCAGTGTCTGGTGTCGTCTATGTATAGTGTGTGTTGCTACTGCCTGTTTGCCCGTCCTGTGGCATATTTAGTGTTATTAAACTTGTTGGAAATTTGTTCATCGTCATCGTCTGTTTGCCTGCAACCACCCATGACAGGCATGGCATTTAAAGATCACTTGAATGACTGACATCACAGAATTTACCAGTATTTTGGAGCTGATATGTGAATAGTCTCTTACCGGTAAAAAGCTGGAACGCTTGTGTTGTGTATTTACCGGTAAAGTCATTCTGGCAATTTTACAGTAATTTACCGGGATTGCTGTGTAAAAGGGGCTATTTTCAGGTTTTTTTATTTACAACAAAATAAGCTAATTGCCTGCACAAAATATGATAGCATTGTAATATAACAATATAATATGTAACAGTGGTTCCATAAATTAATTAAAAACCCAAAGCAAAACACACCCGAGGCACATTCTGTTCTTCATTTTATAGAAGTAGAGTAAAAAAAAAAAAAAACCTTGCTGTATTTTTTTGTGTAGTTAAATAAGAGATGGTACACTGCCATCTTGCTCTGACGAAAGTGGCTTGACGTCTGACGTCGTAAACATGACTTCCCAACTTGTAAATACGTACTTCCCAGGAGGACTTGATCGCATCACCAGTACTCCCGCAAAGTTCTTTTTTGTTTTTTTGCTTAGAAGTAAAAAAGTATTTCATACTTTTGCAGCAATATCCTGTTAACGAACATCCGACGCCATCCACTCTACTGGGTGACGTTTAGATGAATATGTAAATATGTGCTGCATCCTTTCCTTTCAATAAAATAAACACACAACAAACATGATAGAGGTGAAAAAACAGCGGTTAAATAGGCATCTGATCATAGTTTATGAGTGGATATGTTTGCACTAGCTCTGCAATTCACCGGCATCATATCGACAGATGAGGTCATTAAAATGACTTACTTATAAAGTATATATTTCCGATCTCTATATTTCCTTCCAAGCGGAGGTCCGAGCAATACTTTTTTGGAACAGTTATGTCCATCTGGGCAGCCGTAGTACTTTGTAAAATAAAGAAAATCTTAAACACTCAAAATAGTCATCAAAGATGAGAATCTTGGGCCCCAAGAGCCAAAACAGTGATGTCTAAGAATTTTACCAATATTTAACAAAAAAATTGTTAAAATAACCGCGTCATATGCAGCTCTTAATCCGGGCCTTAACGCTTTTATCGGGAGAAAGCAACGTGCATGGAGCGGAAAGGGCTTGAATGAAGCGTGTTTGGCTCTAGATAAAAATGTTAGAGGATGTGGCGCCAAAATATCATCACCATAAACGCCCCGGAGCGCTTGTGGTGTAAACCGCTCCATTGTTCGGTCTACAGGCTTTCATGGACAACCTAGTGAGTCAGGGAAGGTCTCGTTTTCTAAGTTTTGGTCACATATTGGCAATAAAAAAAAAAAAAAAGCGATTATTTGAAAAATAGCATAAATTGTTAACCTTTTGGTCATCATGAATTTATAACCAAGGTTTTTAGACAAAAAGTTGACAGATTCAGCTGCAGTTTTGTTTGGTAAACAAACTGTGTTTCCATTTTCACATTGTTAATAAGGCAGGCTCACCCCCCGGGGTCCCTCCTGATGGTGAGATCCCTTATTATAATTGCTTTGTTGTAGCTGTGAAATCTGTTCAGAAATCGTATCACCTCTTTCAGCGGATTTTAATGCGGCATTCCACAATATCAAACCATGCGTAATGTTTTTTTCTTTCTTTTTTTTCCTCACACTTTCTTTTCAAATACTTTTCCCCCACTGCATGCAATAAAACATAATATTGTATTGAAGAACTTCACGTGCAAGTAAAGGGCAGCTCTTCAAAGGAACATGAAAAGGTGATGTTAAAGCTGAATTTGTCTTCCATACGTGGCTCCTCTGAAGATTGTCCCAACCCTTCACATGGCAGTTTAATGGAAAGTGTCATCCTGGGTAAGACCACAAAATAAACTAGTACATGCACTGAAGCATGACTGGAACTGTCATCATTTGATAGCGGTGAAGAAAAATTGCATTCATGATGAAATCACAAAACAATCAGATAGTAGAAATAAACATCCCTGAAATATTGGATTTTGCTTGGTAGAAACAAGTCACATCTGTGCCTGATTTAAGGTGATACATCACAGAATGCTTATCTAGATTTCTTGGTTGTTTCATTGTTTATGGAGTTTACAGACCGATTTTTAACAGTAACAGCCTTGAATCTCTTTATATTGAAGTCTCATTTTCTATTGACTATATGACTACAAAAAGATTGTGATTGATGAACCAATTTATGTATTGTGCATTCAATTATTTAGTCCACTTAATTTTAGTCAATAATTCATCTACATGCAAAATCCTCACCGTCTCATTTTAAGACAACATTCAAGCAATAAATTAGTTTTTTAGATCGCTAACATTATGTAGCACATTAGTAAACTCTAGAGGGGAACATATTGCAAAAAAAATATAAAACTGTTCAAAAGTGAGAGTTGAAACCACATTGTGAGTCAAGCTCACAAACATTCAGTCAAAATTTTAAATCCCGTCATCATTTACTCATCCTCATGTCGTTCCAAACCTGTACATTTCTTCTGCAGAATACACAAGAAGACTGTTTGAATCTGTTTTTGTCCACACAATGAAAGTCAGTGGGGTCCAAAACAACAATAGACCACATTGACTTACATGTAATATGGATATTTTTATTATTTTCTACTATATGCAATCCCACCCATAACACACTCTGAACTTCTGAAATTGTTTAGATTGTTTGTCTGAGTTTAGAAGTAATTTATCTCATATACCACACACATACAAGCATTTAAGAAAATAAAATATTATATAGTTACCGGTCTTCAGATTTGGAGGATGAACGCTGTGACCAGCTGAAGAAAGAATGCAGCCTTGTCATAAACCTTTACTAATATTAAACCATTATTTTTCTACATTCTGTTAAAACGGTTACTTCCATCGACCCATCGAAGACTTCCACATTTTAAAGTTGTAGTTTCTAGCGTTCATGAACTGGTGTTCAGGAAATCATGCTTGCAGACATTAAAGGAATAGTTCAGTCAAAATAGAAATTCTGTTACTCACCCTCATGTTGTTTCAAACCTGTATTACTTTATTTATTTATTTTCTGGAACACAACAGTAGATATTTTGAATGTTAACTGTTTGTGTCCATATAATGAAAGTCAATGGGGTCCAAAAAATATTAGACCACATTGACTTAATATGGACAGATTTTTTAATGAAGTTCAGATTACTGTGATAGTGTTAACCTGTTATGAATATAAATAGTTGTATTTTAATCATTTACACTGCTCGCCTGTATTTACCCCTTTATCATATGCCTTAGTTTAGAAGTGATTTATTCATATTTATCACATGTATACAATTGAATAAATTGCAATATAATATAATTAGCGGTCCTCAAATTTGATTGGCTAAACGCTGTTGCAAAAATGTGTCATGAACCTTTGTTAATATTAAACCATTCTGTTACCTTCCAGTTTCTTCCATCGATCCATCGCTGACTTCCACACAGTATCGGTTTGTAATCGATTTTATCATTTTCTTCCATTCAGGTAATTCTTATGTTGTTGTTGTCGTCGTCCAGAGTCAGGTGATTTGTCTTCGTCTGACATCTCAGCTAAGACCTGTCCGCCTTGGGTGACCCTGTCAGTACTTAGTAGCTCTCAGTCAAGTCAAGCCAAGTCACCTTTATTTATATAGTGCTTTTTAGAATACAGATTGTTTCAAAGCAGCTTTACAGAAGAAAATAGCATCACAGTCCAGCTTAAGTAAGCTCAGTGATGTTTAATTTTTGTTGTAAAAAAAAAAGTTAATTTATATACATAGCCGCTCTGGAGATTAATTGAAAGCCAATGCCGACAAAGGTGAAAAAAGGCGAAAAAGGTGACAGTGGCAAGAAACCAAACCTCCATCAGGTGACAGAATTGAGAAAAGAAAAACTTGGAAGAAACCAGGCTTATTCAGGGGGCCAGTTCTCCTCTGGCCAACGAACGAACAGTGTATGATTATGATTCAGGCAGCATTTCAGGTCAGAAGTCAGATTGGATTGGAACATTCAGAATATTATCCAGTTCCATCTGGTTGAAAGCATCGCTCAGCATCCCTGATGCCATCAAGCCCTCACAGCACGTCAAGCTGCAAACCATGTGAGGGACCCTAACCTACCCTAGCCTATCTGGTTTAAAGCAACCGTATTTCAACCAACCACACAAAACATCCTAACAACCACATAGCAGTGCATGAAAAAACACTCAGAAGGCTCCAGCAACTCCAAAAAAACAGTTTCAAAACTGTGCAGAAAACCATGGCAAACACGTCAATGCAGGAAACCACCCAAAACATCCTGACAACCACGTATCACAGCTCTAAAAACCACTTAGAACAAACCAGAAACGCATTGACAATCACCAAAAACATCTTAACAACCACACCGCAGTGTGCTGCAAACAGTAAACTTACTCTATAACTACAGTATTCCCGCTGTGTGGTACCCATGTGACATTGTGATGATTCAGTGCCTGGGCTTCTTTCTTCTGGCTTCCTCAGGTAGGGGCTCTTCACTGATGTCCACGTGGATTCGAGGAGCGATGCGTCTGCTGGTTGTGGCGAACCTCTCAGTGATCAGGACACGTCCATCAGGCTGCTCCATCTCCAACGGTGCAGGGCAGTTGAGTGTCTCCCACAGCCGCTGCTTGAGCTTAAGTCCCAGCTCAAGGCTGTAGGGACTGTGCCGACCAGTGTGTCTCCATCATGGGCTCCGCCACAGAACGGTAAATGCCCTGTAGCCCTGCAAGCTGCAGTTGTGGATAGAGACACAGAGGAGCCGGACACACGTTCACTGAAGAGACTGTTGGACAGATGTCGGGAAGGACAGCAGCGTTCTTCAGGTAACGCTCCTTCAAACCATTGGGTCGTTGAGCTTTAAGAGATGCAGCTGTAAGTGCATCAACTTGTAACTTTAGTAGTTCACTCTTATTTTGTTCCTTCATAAAAGCCTATATTGCAAAATATTGTGTTGCTAAATAAGTTTATATTGCATTATCGTCATTATAGTAGTTTGAATGCTGTTACAGTACCTGTTCATTTCAGTAACCACTGCCGCTTTCACATATTGTGTAAAACAGGCCTCACAATAAAACTCTCTGATTCTGGTGATCATTCAGCCATGGTAACCCTCCAATACAAGATCATGTGTTATGATGCGCATTTTGCACTCTGAAATGCTAGTTCACCCACAGGTCATGACACCATCCTGTTTCGGAGTGTTCAATCTCTACTCTCTGGTTGTTTTGGAGAGCCACACATGATGTAAGTCACCCTTGGACAACACATTCATCACATTCATTTCTCCCCTGAGGATGCTGAGGGGCCGAGCATGATTGATACCTCCTCTCCTATGGGAAAAGGTTAGGGAAAGGGTCTGTGCTCAATTATGTAAAATCCAGCCCAACACAAGGCCAGTTCTTACATCAGCCTGTTTCCTGAGCTGTCAATCATATTGGTGACTCAGCTGAAAGGAACGCCAGCATCTGCTGCAAAGCCTATCTATACTGCTCAACTGCCTGGCCACTGTCAGGTTGGCTAGCCACAGAGACATGTGGCATCTCACTCTTTCTCGCACAGGTGATACTAGATCTTTTTCGGGTGGTTTCAGACTCTCAGCCCCCCTAAAAATCTATGATTAACTGAGCAATTAGCCAGTAATTTCCTTTTTACTTCTTTTTAAAAAATGTATTATTATTTTGTTTGTTTGTCCATTCCTTTATATATTTTATTTGGTAAATATGTATTTGTTATTATGTTTTGTTTTTCTTTCACTTTTAACTCTTTTATTTCAATAATCAAATTATTGGAAGTTTGATTGTTTGTTTGTTTGTCCATTAAATTATGTATTTTATTTTATAAAATAATTTTATTTTATTTTAAGTGGTATCTTTATTTTCTTTTCTTTTTTTTCAGAAAATAATTGCCTGTTTGTTTGTTTGTTTGTTTGTTTGTTTGTTTTATCTTTCTTTTTTGCTTTCATTTCAGAGATCAAAAGATTGTCGATTTGTTTGTTTGTCCATTCCTTTATATATTTTATTTCATAATTATTATTTTCTTTCTTTTTTTCCTTTTATTTCATAGATCAAATGATCTCAGTTTGTATGTTTGTCCATTCTGGTATGTATTATTATTTTTATTTCCTTTTTTTTATTTTTTTAAGTGATCAAATGTGTTTGTCCATTCCTTTGTGTTTTTTAAAAAATATTTATTTTAATTAACTAACATTTATTTTAACTAAGAATCACTCAAGAATTGCTTTAGTCAACGGCACATATGTTATCAACATTCAAATGCATTATTCAACCCAACTGCAAATAAGTCTTTCGTGCACAAATGCACAGTACAAACTAGAGCTGCTCGATTAAACACCCATACGATGTCATTCCTAAATGACAGCGATTTGACCTTTTGATGATAAAATCTTTGAAAAAAAAATTGATCATTTAAATTTGCATTTGCGCTGTCGCGGAACTAGATAAAGCAGTTAGGCTATCTAGGTATGAAATGGCGTCAAATACAGTCTTTTAATCCACGCAATATAATTATTTCCATGTTACAAATATTCAAATTTCACAAAGATACTGGGATAAAAGTTTATAGTTCAGATATAAACACTGACATCTACAGAAGTGATAAAAATAGAGTAAATCACTTTTTGAAAGTAACTTTTTCAATAAAGATTGTATCGATTACATCGATTACTAGTGATTTAAAAAATTGTATTTCTTATTGAATAATTCATTCAATAATTTGTTTACAAATGCTGATACATCCAGTAATGAAACAAGTGAAGTATTTATGAAAGAATATGAAAGAATTTTGTATCAAAATATCCAAAAACCACTTGCAGTGTTACTGTATATATTTCGTTCAATTGTCAATTACATTATCCTAAATGTTCTCAAGAATTTGTAAATTCAGAGAAATTCACAATTTTAAATAGTGATTGTCCCTTGTCGCCTGTCAATGACGTAATATTGGCGTTATCCCTGGTTTCCGCTTGTACTGCCATAGTAACCATGGCGACAGACGTGGACAACTGCGTAACGTCTAGCGGCACGCTGTTGTTGTTTTGTTCAAACATTATGGACCATGGCATGCAGACTTTGGGACAAAAGGAGAAATAAAACGGGGATCAATATCAGCGTGGCGTTTTCGAGATGCCGAGAGCTCCACGTCCGTGACAAACTTGGACTTGACAGAGCTTCACGACTTGACAGAGACGCCACTCTTGCATGTGCTTTATTACAGTGGTTCTCAAACTTTTTAGCCAGCGACCCCTAAACTAACATCGACGAGAACTCGCGACCCACTACCACAGAATACACAAACAATAAACAACAAAAAAAGTTGTTTTAAATCCACATCCACTTCCTATGGAAGCTTGTTTCCACCACAGAATAAAAAATAAAAAAGGTAATTGCGACTTTATATCATTTATAACTTTATAACTCGCACTGCAAGTTTATATTTCACAATTATGAGAAAACAAGTCAGAATCGCGAGATGTAAACTCGCAATTTTTAGATAAAAAAAAACGCAATTATCTTTTCAAATATTTTCTTACGTGGCGGAAACAAACTTCCATAATATTTACTGTATATAAATTTGGCTTACCCTTCAGTGGGATGGGTGCACTTGTTTTTCGGTGCACAAAAGCGTAATCTGTGGCCTGATGTTGGATACGGCTACTTGCAGATCATCCTCAACATCAAGACGTGATCTGTATTTATTTTTCATGTATGTAACAGCGGAAAAAGTCTGCTCGCACAAATAAGTAGAGCCAAACGGAAGCAGTACATCCATTGCCACACCGGATAACTCTCTGTATTCTTCTGCTACTGCGATCCAAAATTCAGGCAGTGTGGAACTGGAAAATAAAGTTTTTAATGTCCGATCACTGGACAGCTCCAGCAAAGCATCTTCCAGTTTTGTGGGGAGATTAGTCCTAGTTTCAGTGAATGGTTGCCGTATCAAGTCATACAGTTCTGGTTGCGTCTCTTTTGGAAAATACTTATGGAATTGTTCCAAAAGGCCGTGGAGATGACCAGTGATGTGTGTTTTCAGGTTGCCGAGACTCAGTCCATTCTCCTCCAGATGTTCATCCAGCTCAGGAAACATCTCCACATTACCTTGTTCAACTCGCTCAGCCCATCTTTCCAGCTTTTTCACAAATGCATCAATTTTTTCATTCATTGTCAAGATGTTTGTGTTTGGACCTTGTAATGAAAGATTAAGCATGTTAAGCCTTTCGAATATACAGGCCAAATAAGCAAATTTTGATAACCAATCTGGATCTGTCAGGTGGTGCGCGAATTCATATTTAGATTCTTTCAACAACGAGTGCACTTCCTCACGCAGTTCGTAAAGCCGGCCGAGTGCCTTCCCGCGAGATAACCACCGGACTTCGGTATGAAACAGCAGCGCTTCGTGCTGCGAGCCCATCTCGTTGCAAAGGGTGGCTAGCAGTCTACTGGTTACTGGACGTGATTTTATGTGATTTACAATTTTGATTGCACCTTTGAGAACACTGTTAAGCTCACTATCAAGTGCTTTGCTTGCAAGAGACTCACAGTGAATTATGCAGTGCGTAAACTTAACATGAGGAGCCACTTCTAAAACCTTTGCCTTGAGTCCCTTGTTTTTACCTACCATTGCACCTGCACCATCAGTACATACGCTAACACAGTAATCCCATGAAAGTCGCATCTCTTTTAGTCTGGTGTCCAGCTTGTTGAAAATGTCACTGCCGGTACAAGTCCCCTCCAGCACTGAGCAGAAGAGCATTTCCTCATGCATTTTCCCATCAAATGTGTATCTGATGAATGCCAGCAACTGAGAAGAATTAGACACATCGGTAGATTCGTCGACCTGTAATGCATATTTCTTTCCATTTAACCTATTAAACAATTGACTCTTAATGTCTTTTGAAATATCATGAATACGGCGAGCTATCGTGTCATTCGACAAGGGGACAGTCATAAGCTCATTTGCAATTTTCTCACCATGCATGGCCCGACACATAGCCACAGCTGCGGGCTTAATCAAGGTTTCCCCGATCGTGTGTGGCTTTTTGGACTGTGCTATCAGGTATGCCACCTCATAAGATGCCTTCAGAGCATTAGCAGTAATTTGGGTTTGTTGTGCGAGTGTACGTTTTTGAATCTGTAATTCCTTCTCTTTTCTGCGAAAAAAGTCTATAGGTTTTTCAACACAAGCAGGGTGTCTTGTCTCCAAATGTCTCTGCATTTTTCCAGGCTTCATACTTTCATGGGCAAGCACTTCTGAACAGATTACACACTGAGGATGGTCCACATCGTTGACAGTAGAGCAAGTGAATCCGTACTTTATGAATTCTTCTTGATATTTCCGACGTTTCCTACATTGGTCAGAAGGGGTCTTGCTCTTGTGTTTTGTAGAGGTACACGGTTCAGATGATTCAGGCAGACTGTCCACAATTTCCTCAACATTTTTAACCTTGCGAATTACAAATTTATCCATTCTTGCAGTTGCAGTTTCCACGTGCAGTTGCGTGCAGTATTGATAACTAGCGATCAGTCGCCTCACGGTGACGTCATATCTTAGAGTCACGAAATATTATTTAAAACATTTTTTTAAAGCCTTCTAATCACTTCTGTCTTTAGAAATCAAAAAATATTTATTTGTAATCTTAATTTTTTAGTATTGAAAAATATTTTTTGTAATCAGAAAATACAGATTTTTTTCAAACCAACTCGCGACCCCTTGAAATCATTCGGTCGCGGCCCCCAGTTTGAGAACCACTGCTTTATTAGACAGTGAGCAAATGTACATAAAACGAATTAATGATATATCTAGCTCAACATGATGAAATGTTAGAATATGATCAGTATGTTATTCTAATGTTGATATAGCTTACTGCTAGTCTCATACAGCCAACAAACTAACACATAGAATAACATTATAACTTTCAACTCACTCAAATACAGTTTAGGGTTTTTTCCGCACCCATGTTTAACAGGTTAGAGCTTTCACACTGCACGCGGATGCGGTCCGGCGATCCGTTCCAGGAGCGGTGCGTATACAGCAGTGCAGCGACCGTTTCCGCACCGAGTCTATTTTTGCTGTGCTGCAAACGCTGAATTAAAGTGACAACGCATGGTTTGTGGTCAGAATGAACACAGATTTACATGAAAATATAATAATCTAACCATAAATGCATTTAATTAAATAAAATGTAGTAATCTCACCATAAATGTATCATCTTTTTTTACTTTAAGACTGGGGTAAAGCAAGAAAAACTACAATTTACCTCAACAAGGCGATATAATGAACAACACTCTCATTCGTGGAGGTGGAAAAACAAGTTCTTTGTGACATGCAAGATTTACTGTATTTAAATTTAAATGCAAAAGAAAAGGCACGAGAGTCGGCTGTTTTTGTCAATTTTAAGTTTTAATTTAAAATGTTTGCGATTTTAGTATAAGTAGGCTACATGTTTAAATATTTTACCACTTGCTTGAGCAAATTAATATATAAATCTATATAGAAGTAGCACTGAATAATACTTTGTTTAAATTGTGTTTAAACATCTATTAAAGAGTGTATATGTGTACAAAGAGAATCGCAATGCTGACAAAACTTTTTTTAAATAAAAGTTGCTGATAACTTCTGGATTTGAAATACATATAGTGAGTATGTGTTTGTGGTACAGCCGTGGATCAGTTACGCACTGCAAACACATATGTGGAAGCACTATAGTGCGTGCTGCACCGCATACGCACGGCAAACGGAGTATGTGTGAGATGGGCGTGATAGTAGACCAAGTGAAACAGTGCTGCGTTACCTCACAATTTGAATTTGTTACATAAACTGACTAGTTTGAGTATTAATTCAGCACTTGCGGGTAGTTCGGTAGAATGACATGTCCTCAGTCCTTTGTATCCGCGGCACTCGCGTGTGGCGCTGATATCAGTCTCTCATTAGCAATCGCGCCCTGCTTCATACCACAGTGTCATGTTAAAAAACATGAATGTATTCACTCATCCATAAACATTATTAGATCCATCGGCTTGACGACAAGTTCCATGATGCCGCTTTTTCACTGCGTCATCAATCTACACCTTTGTTATTGTATAAAGAGGTAACCCCTACCGGCGAAAAAAAATACATATTGTAGCTTTTATTAAACATTTTAAATAGACTGCAGCAATTAACATTTTGTTAGAAACTCTAGTAAATTACGTGATTTTGTTTGGCTGTCTATTCCAAATCGTGGGAGAACCGTGATGTCAATTTGAAACACACACACACACACACACACAAATCGTGATTTTCAATTCATCCAGAACTCCTCTTAATCAGACTCCTCTTGCAAGGAAGTGTGCAGTAAACAGAAAGAGAGAAAACTTGCCAGTGCCATTTGCTTGGTATGACATAGTTGAAATTATGCCAATTTCTAAAGCTTTAGATCATGCTCCTAAATGACATGAGTCACGAAATAGTGACAGAATCAGTTTGCTGATTTCTATATTGAACCATATGAATTAATTTCATGCTGCACGAGCAAGTGCTCATTAGCAAAACTGACTCATCGTGTCCCTGAAGTCAGCTGATACTTTACAAAAACTGCCACAAATAATGGCCAGGAATACAGCACACTGACATATTGTAAAGCGGCTCCATCATAAATGCATTACAGAGGTAAAACTGTCTGCTTTGCAGTTTATTATAGTATTTCATCAGATTGGATTTCTGAAATCACATAAAAGTTTGAGCTTGTTGTTTTACGCAGTGCTTCAATGGCTAAAATAGATAAATGTAGATTAAAATAACCAATAATTCATCTCATTAGTAATTTTCAGTTAATTCCCTATATTACAATACACATTCTGGATGGGGAGATGTGTGTTACAATGTGTCTGTGTGTATGTATATACAGTATATAAATATATGTGTGTGTAGAGATATGTATGTTCATCCATATTGCTTTCTGTTTTATGTTTATGTTTGTTTATTTATTTGCTCATTTGTTTCCTCTCGTATTATGCATTCTTTTCTTGGTTATAGTCAACAAGCTTATCTGTCTAATACTTGCTTTTTCAACATCTATATTTGTCTATATTTGTTTTTCGCTGTTGTTTTCTTTATGTATTGTATTGTATTGCATTGTTTAAAAAAAAATTCCTATGTTATATTATATCATATAGAGGTAACCTGAAAATGAGCCCAATACCATTAAAAATGCTCCCATGTGGTGTGTCTAGTCTAATTTGCTGAGGTCCACTGCGCTTTCATCCTTTTGTTAGGAGTGTCGCAAGGCGAATAAGAAATGATCTGTCCGCCTAACCTATGGCCGCATGACCAAATGAGCTTTTGAAATATTTAACTGCTGCAAACCTTAAAGGTCCCTCTGCTTTGAAAGAGTAATGTGTAATACTGTGGTTTTCCACAAATGGGTCAGCACAGACTCTGATGGTCTATTTCCAGAACGTCCTTGGTGTGCAAATGTAAAATTACAATGTGATTGAAAAAATTCTAGATAGAGAGTGAAAACATGCTGACGTCGACAGATACGCACCACTCCAATCAATCTCTGTCACGCACCAGCTGTTGTCACTGAGTGCTGGCAATTTCCTACATAAAGGGGTTCAGGAGATGGATTTGTTTTGGACAACAACAGAAATCAACTGCAAGTGTTGGGAGTTAGAAGTACTCAAATTACATGATAACTTTAGTTCCTACATCTGCTAGGTCTCGGGATATATTTGCAGTCAGCGGATTAATGTTTGAATCAGTATAAAGTTTCAGTTAGTTGTTGGTCAAGTGAGTTTCTGTTTTAAATTGCGAATGCAATATAAAAATAGATATTTTAATAAACAAACAAAAAAAGCTGATGTGTTTCAGGAGTGGGAAACATTCATGTGCATTTTGTTTTGTGATTAAATAGCAAAAAAGCAATACATTGAGAGATAGTCTTTTGAGTGCAGCTGACAACTGAAACATTCGAAATAAATTCTAGTGGCACTTAAAATGTAACATATAACTAATGTTTGAAAGCAGGTGTCTATCAGCGGATCCGTTTATATTAGGGATCCTCTGATAGACGCCTGCTTTCAAATCTGTGTAAGCACTAAAGTTTTTCAAACGCTGATCATTGTAGCCAATCATAGATATTTGTTGAGTGTGTGAACACAATGGCCAATAGGCCTTATGCCCAGCTCCACTACTTCCTGAACTTCAGCCAGCTCCTTTGTTTCCTGTCTGTCATTATTGGTCAAACTGATTAATCCAGGTGTGTCTGATTATTGTTACTAAGGTCAGGCACACCTGGATTAATCAGTTTGTCCAATAATTGCAGACAGGAAACAAAGGAGCTGGCTGAAGTTCAGGAAGTAGTGGAGCTGGGCATAAAGCCTATTAGAGACATATATGTTGAGCATGTCAACACAATGGCCAATCAGAGATGTATATGTTGAGCGTGTGAACGCAATGACCAACCAAAGGTGTTTAAGAATTCGTTCAACAGCGCTCAAAATGCTTGAGGGAAACGTCACATTTTTAAAATTTCAGTACCGACTTGCTACCAAAGTCGGTACTTTTGACAACACTATCACACAGACTACATTTATTTGATCAAAAATACAGTAAAACACAGTAATATTGTGCAATATTATTTCAATTTAAAACAACTGTTATATATTTTAAGATATAATTTATTCCTTTGATGGCAAAACTGAATTTGCAGTAGCCATTAGTCCAGTCTTCAGTATCACATGATTCTTTGGAAATGCTGATTTGGTGCTCAAGAAACATTTATTATTAGTAGTATCAATGTTTAAAACAGTTGTGCTGGTTAATACTTTTGTGGAAACCCTGATACTTACTGTCATGAAAACGGTGCAGATTGATTGGTCCTTTACATGCAGTCTGCTAGCAATCACATCATTACCGCATTACACAAGTTGATTTGCCTCCGCTGATCCTGCAGCCAATGAGATTGCTTGCTCAACATTTAAACAGCCTGGTTCATTGTTTGCTGTAAGGTAGTCCTGCAACGTGTCCGAGTTCGTCTGAAACCCTCCACCTCCCCCAGCTCCATCTGCTGTGGTGTTTATGAATGTTGTATTTATGCAGCAGCAGCATATCTTACACGCTCACAGCAGCGTGTCTGTGTATCTACTAGCAGCAAGTCCATACTTGCTCTGCAGCAGCAGAAGCAACAATAATCAACAGCAGCCGTAGCAGATCTAGTCTGCCAAGACCAAATACATTAACATTGCAATATTCAAAAACATGCTAAAACTATCCAGAGAGTTGTCATGATTGAAATATATACTCTATATATACACTATATTGCCGAAAGTTTTGTGACGCATGCCTTTACACGCACATGAACTTTAATGTCATCCCGTTCTTAATCCGTAGGGTTTAAAATGGAGTTGGCTCACCCTTTGCAGCTATAAAATCTTCAACTCTTCTGGGAAGGCTTTCCACAAGGTTCTAGCGGGTTGAGGTCAGGACTTCACAACAAACTCGCTCATCCATGTCTTTATGAACCTTGCTTTGTGCACTGGTGCGCAGTCATGTTGGAAGAGGAAGGACCATCCCCAAACTGTTCCCACAAAGTTGGGAGCATGATATTGTCCAAAATGTCTTGGTATGCTGAAGCATTAAGAGTTTCTTTCAATGGAACCAATGTTGGGCATGTTACTTTAAAAAAGTAATTAGTTATAGTTACTAGTTACTTCTCACAAATAGTAACTAAGTTAGTACATGAATAACATCATTATAAAAGTAACTAATTAAAGGCAGGGTAGGTGGGATTTTTCTAAAAAAAAAAAAACATTCCAAATTTGTTTAAACTGTCTTTATATACCAATACATAATTAAAATGTAAGTACTCTGAAAAAGAAAGTATAAAAATTGAGTGTCTGTAGACCTCTCACGACTGTTGTAAACACAGCTCATTATTTCCATTCACTCCACCCCCTCCCTTCTGGGCTCCTTCCAAAGCATTTATTTACGTTTCTGCTTCTTTCTCGACTGAATATGAGGGGAGGAGGGGCGCCAGGGCGCACTTCCTGTGGCAGGTCCAACGCATTTATTTACCTGAGACGAGTGGAGAGGAAGGAGCGCAGTGCATGCAGTGACATCATGTCAGAATCACATGTAATAAAATACCTAACTTTATCACTATGAATATAAACAAATATGATGGCTTTTAGTACTCACTATCAAGCTAGCATATCGATACTGGTAAAGTTTAAAATATATTTTGTTTGATTCGGTAACGAGCTATATTTAGGCTATAGGTAACGAGCTATAAGGCAAAGCTAGGTTGCATTGATACACGTTTTTCCATTACCATCAGTTACACTGTAATGAAGGTGAATTTCGTGTAAGATTCATAACATATACGGTGTTTTGCATGTAAGAGTTTCCATGATGAAAACATTGTTGACTCTGATGAGGACTAACGTTACACTCCGGTGACAAGTACCGCATCGTCGGTTCTAAAGACAGGTCCACTCCGGGGTCGAGGGCGAAGCAGAGGAGGTCGTTCAAGAGTGCGGGCAGGGTCCGAGGAAGTAGTTTAGCAAAGTAGCAAAGCTGGCATTGGTACTTTTTGCTGCATTTTCTCAGCCATTGTGCCGCAAACTCCTGCTTACTCTGTGTAGTGAGCTGAATATTTCCGGGAACGGTGACATGTGATGAGTGCCAAAGGGCAGCGCACGCAGTGGGGCATGGGCACGAGACATGAAGGCATCTGATTGGTTCTTTACACTCGGACCGAGTGGCAGTGATTGGTCAGAGTTTTTACTGTCCTGCAGCTGCTACAGAGGTCTGATTGTTTTCATTCCTTTTTCTGAACACATAATGTATTGACTACTCTCAGGATGGAAGGACCATTTCACCCAGTATAAAAAAAAGTGTTTCTGAACAGGATTACCTACCCTAGCTTTAACAGGGAAAGTAACTATTGAGTTACTTAAAAAAAAAAAAGAATCAAATATGTCAAATCAACTTGGATGCCCCTAATATTAAATATGTTAAATGAGTGAAATGGACACTAAATAGAATACATTATTATTATAAAACATTGTACACTAATCTACACTAATTTAATTTTGCTGTAGATATCATCATTACGATAGTGGAACAATAAAGCACAATAGATTTTTAATATTTATAGCACAGACCACAAATGGACAACAAATAAGTCTACAAATAAATTATGCTTTTTACGAAATGTACCAGAAATGAATAAATAATAATAAAAAATATACATACATGCAGGTCCTATTGCGGAGAGAGAGCCTACTTGGATGAAAACCGCTTCAGTGAGCTCAATTATAGTAACGCCGCATTTTATTGTCAGTAACAGTAACGGCGTTGTAATTGGGAAACAGTTTGATTACTCGTTACTGAAAAAAATAACAGCATTAGTAAGGCTGTTTTTTTATAACCCCGTTATTCCCATCACTGACTGGAACTAAGGAGCCAAGCTCAACCCCTGAAAAACAACCCAACCCCTGAAAAACAACCCCACACCAAAATCCCCCCTCCACCAAACTTTACACTTGGCACAATGCAGTCAGGCAAGTACTGTTCTCCTGGCAACCGCCAAACACAGACTCGTCCACCGGATTGCCAGACAGAGAAGCGTGATTCGTCACTCCAGAGAACATGTCTCCAGTGCTCTAGAGTCCAGTGGCGGCATGCTTTACACCACTGCATCCGACGCTTTGCATTACACTTGGTGATGTAAGGTTGGATGCTGCTCGGCCATGGAATCCCATTCCAGGAAGCTCTCTTTGCAATGTTCTTGAGCTAATCTGAAGGACACACAAAGTTTGGAGGTCTGTAGCTAGTGACTCTGCAGAAAGTTTGCGACTGAGGCGCACAGAGACCCTGCTCTGTGATTTTATGTGGCCTACCACTTTGTGGCTGAGTTGCTGTTGTTCCCAATTGCTTGCATTTTTTTATAATATCACTAACAGTTGACCGTGGAATATTTAGTAGTGAGGAAAGTTCACGAATGGACTTACTGCACAGGTGGCAACCGATCACGGTACCACGCTTGAATTCACTGAGCTCTTGAGAGCGACTCATTCTTTCACAAATGTTTGCAGAAGCAGTCTGCATGCGGTGCTTGATTTTATACAACTGTGGCCATGGAAGTGATTGGAACACTTGAATTCAATGATTTGGATAGGTGTCCCAATACTTTTGGCAATATAGGGTATATATATAGAAAATTATCTTCCTGATTTTAGTGAAATGTCATTCTGTCTATGAAGTGCATTAAAGTGCAACTAAATTTTGTCAGGAAATACTGCATTTTGTTAGCCTGGCTAACGTCAGACCTCTTCTCATTGAGACGTGGTCTGGGAACCGCATGTTCATTTTCTCGTAATTGAGGTGTGGTTTACGAATGCCCAGAGCCGTTTATTGGGCGCTACGAATGTCTATTAAATGCGCCTGTACGTAGCTCATAGCCAGTCATTTCAATTATACCAGATGACGTATGTAGAGCGACAGAAATTCGACGAGGAAGAAGACGAAATAAACTTGCGTTCTAAACTACTTAGAACACTACCTAAGGCTGCATCGAAAGGTAAATTCGCGTCTGCTGCCATGTTGGATCCATAGATATAAACAAACTGCTTCGATGTGTCGAATAGACGTCGTCATCGTCTTGCTGCTCCCTCCCCGTTCTGTGATTGGTTCCCTTTTTGAGGGGAAAATCTGGTCCATGGTGTCCAAGCTGCCTAGCAGTGTGAATAAAATCGCGCTGCGCGCAAGGCAGCATGGGGAAACCCAGGCTAGCATTTTGTTACATAATTCATTTAGTCCACAAAATCAATATTCACCTACTGGGTCACTCTGTATGTGCTGATGGCCCTAGTTTTCTTGGACAGTCTCAAACCTGACTTTGGAGGCCCTTGACAGTTTGAGCTCCTGGGCCATCAGATTCAAATTCCAGTCCTGACAGAAGTACTACTGTATGTAGTGTACTTTCTTACATAAAACTTTGCCTTGTGGTTTGCTTGTTCAGGATGGAAAAGTTTGTTGTCTTTTTAGTTTTGAAAGTGAATTAATTTTCTCAGAGTTTCACACAAATAATCTCTGAGCACCTTGGTTTGTGAGGACTGAGACAAGGAGAGAGAGGTAGATGTGTGATAAGGAGTTTCTATTCTATTCCCCCTGCTCAGCCACCCTTATGACTTATTACAAAAGATACTGACAGCCTTCCTGATGTGTTGCATCTATCATGAACCTCCACTCTCACAGCCCACTATAATTTGGATGCCGGTGATGGCTATATTTAGTCCATTCAATGTCAGTTAAGGACAGCGGCATATCTACACTGTAAGCATAATGGAAAAGTGGCTGATGTACACTGAACCCTCTCGCTAGTCTCACTGCATCTTCAGTTTAGAAATATAGCATGAATCATGATGCTGACCTCTATAGAGAAAGTTAGTTTTATTAGGTTGTGTATGTTTTGCATTTATTTGTAAATATAGTGTGATTTGTGTGAGATCTCTTAAGAATAAAAAGAAAAATGAACGTTTTGTTTGCCAATGTTTGTAGGGTATTTTTACAGTAATTTTGTTAGATTTAGTATTTGAAGGTGCGCTTTTCTGATTGAAAAAGTATAATTATAATTTACAGATATTTAAATAGAATTGATATTTTCCCCTTTTTAATGCATAGAACATTTATGACTACCAACTGAGCCTTTGTGGAGGAATGAAGATGACAAATAGCCAATTTCACATGACAGAACTCAATTGCATTTTGCTGAAAATGACTCTAAAAGAGCCTTTCTACTGGCTCTTAATCCAAGTGATGCATTTGATGGCCGTAAATGAGAAGATGACAGTAGATATGAGGATGGCACAAGTTAATGTGTGTTCTTTTGTTGTGATATGTCATGTTTGACAATTTAGATATATCCAAAGAGGAGGTGTGTTCCGGCGCAAACGTTCCTTCATGCTATTTTGCAGGTTTAGAAACCAATTCCGCCACTGACTAGGAAAAACCTAGTCTAAAGTCAGTGGCGCATTGCGCATGTTATTCATATGCTATTTTAAGGGCGCATGCTTGGACATAATCAATGTATCGTGTGCACAACGCGCATACACTTTGCTTATCTCATCTACACACAGACGCAGCAGTTCTCATTTTTAGAAAACCATACATTATTACAAGGAAAAATATTAACACACGAGGGAAATCATTGTTGTGTCCATGAAGATGTGAAAAAATAGGCATAAATCTAGCTTATACATTTACCCAAATTATTATACGCCTGTTTAACCGAAGCTAATGTGGGTAGGTTTCTCCCATCCCCAATGTAACTTCTCTGTCTTTTACGGCCCTGACGAGAACGTCGGTCTCCTCGGCTGTGAACCGCTCCTGGCGTGCACCTGCCAAATCCGCCGTTATAATAGCAATCCGCCATGGAACGAGCACGCCTGCTCTTAAAGGGAATGTGAGATGTCGCTCTGATTGGTTTATTTCACGTTACGTCCAAGCTAGGGATGCAAATTAGCGATTAATTCATTAATCATTAGTTGATTGACCTTATCGATCGATTAACGATTAATTGATAAGCGGCTATTTTCCTGAGAATGTAAATTTCTCACGGTATCAATAGTGTCTTTAACATAAAAAGCTAAATATTGCTTATACTGAATAAAAATGCATGTTATATTGCTCAACTGATGTTTTATTGTAACAGTTGGGATACGGTACAGATAATGGAATTTATGTAGTTTAACAAAATAAATTATGCACAGAAAATTAAAATACATAATTTTTTTTTAAAAATAATTGTAAAAAAAAATTGCATCACAATAAGTGTATTGTGATTGTCACTAACATTTTAGTAACTAAACTGAATTTTATTAGGTTTAGTGACAACATGTTACAATGTTTACATGGTACAATTTCTGGTAAGCTACGCTTTTTTATTATTTCAATTCAATTACCGGTATTGTGATTTTATTTAATATTGACTCGTTTGGATAAATATTAGGTAGGCTACACAAGATAGACATTAATTTTTCTCAAGAAAAAAAAAAACAACTCACCTAATGCTGTAAACATACAGAAAGCCCTATCAGCTGGTAGTAGGCTATTATTTAAGGTTAAAAATAATTAAATATGATGCGTTTTTTATTATAATAACTTTATTTAATGATACAAGTAAAAATATAATAAATATGTAATATAGAACACATATTTAGCAAAATACTCTCTATAGCTATTTCTTTTCTTGCCAACTACGTGCTATAGCCTATATTATGTTCATTAAATGGCTTTCCTGAGGTAAATGTGAGATAATTGTTCTCCAGCTATGTTATTGACCTATTCACGCTGATGAAAAACACTGATTGATCGATATTATGTATGAGAAATATACATTTCGGTAAGTTGTACTGTATCTTTCAACAGTGTTCGTGTTATTTTTTTACTATTAGCTAGTAGCGTTTGAGATGATCGGTTCACGTGCGCTATGGGATCTGTCACATAACATTTACAAGCGCCAAAACGGTATTTATTGTTTGAATTTCGTAATAAAATTGACAGAATCTGAGAGCTGAGTTTTTATATATCATAGCTAACCTGGGGTGCGTTTCCCGAAAGCATCGTTGGCCAACTATGGTCGCAAGTTCCGTCGTTACCAATAGAGTTCAGTGGACATTGCGATGAACTTGCGACCATAGTTGGCCAACGATGCTTTCGGGAAACGCACCCCGCCTCTGTCTAGCTTCGCGATTTTTCTGTGCATGAGATAATGGATGTGTGGTGTGATGCGTGAGGGCTGGCAGCTCTGTTTCTGAAATGCTCCCACATTCCCCTCCGTTTTGACCGCCTCATGTTTGGTTTCTTTTTTGCCGCCTCAAGTTTGTGTCGGGTCTCTCGCCGCCCGCGAGAATCTCGTGCACGTTCGCAATGTTCAATTAACCGACAATAATTTTATTTAATCGAGTAAATTCTTGTCGACAATTAATCGATAATCGATTAACCGTTTACATCCCTAGTCCAAGCCACACCTATGAATAATGAAGCTACTTCAGACCAACCCATTTTAGATTTGTGTCAGGCACAAGAGTAATTTATCCCGCCGGTATAATAGCAATAGCGCCAAGACCCACCCACAAAGTTACTTGCATTTCGCGCTTGATACTTGCATTTCAGATCATTAAAATAGGGCCCATGGGGTTATGGTTTAAAGGGATCATTCTGTCATTTACTCACCATTGTGTCATTCCAAACCTGTATAACTTTCTCTCTTCTTAAGAAAAAGAAGATATTTTAAAGAATGTTGGTAGCCAAACAGTTTTGGTTATCACTGAATTCCATTGTACAGTATGAACAAAAAAACACTGAGATGTTTCTCTAAATATTTTCTTTCAGAAAGACTTTTCCTTTAAGATCGCTGTTACAAACTTACTGGCTTTTACACAGGCACAAAAGCACAAGCATTTTAGATAAATAATTCTTATGCAAGTCGTGTAACAGCTTTAGTTGTGAGAGATTTTACCCATTTATTGGAGCATTACATTAGTTGTACTTTTTTTCTTAAAAGACAGTCTTAGCCTTTGCTTCTCAGCAGGTGGTTTTATACATCGCAGGAGATGCAGGGAACTTAAAGAGTTGTGTCTGTCTTGTCAGCTCTTTCTCCTTATGTTGGTTGCTTTCTGCTGTGTTTCCTTGCTCTTATAAGGTCGAGCTATTTGTAGCATCCTTATTTTCTGTTCGTCCAGTGTTAAGAATATCTTACTTTCTTTTGTTAGGTTTAGGTTTTGTTACCTGTCCTCATGATGAAGCAGCGAATCATTTTAATTGGACATCATCAGTGTACTCATAGAAGAATGTATTTAATGTAGCATGCATAATGTCCAATTCACTATGGCCTCATCTTTTTGTGTGATCAACCTTAAACTATTATACCTTTGCTTCAGACATTTCCACCACATTTGCACGGGTGAGTTCAGTGATGTAATAAATTGAGGCTTATCTTATGTATATTTTACATTACATTACACTAAGAAATATCACATCATCAAAAGAGTGAACAAACGTTATTCTCAAAGTAAGGAATGCCTTATTTGATAGGCCTATTTTCAGTTAGAAAAAGATGACCTTTATTGTAAGCACAAGTCTTTATGCTGTTGCATATCTTGTTGCTTAGCGACCAAACTTGACTGACATAGGTTGAGGTTTTCTTTAAACATTGTTAAGTATCATTGTGCAAAATGCAACAAGCATTATCATGACAAAGTTAATGCCTGTGTCATGTAAAATATAGGGGGACATTTTTAAAGGTGATAATTAGCTTGAAAAGAAAGAACCTCAAGATCATTTTAAGATAAGACACATATAAAATACCATTAGATTGATTCTGTGTCATTAGTGTGTAGTATTTGGGCTCACACAAACTGTATTTGGTAGTTTCTCACTGTGGGCTTCAGAATCTAGTGGGTCTCACATGTGGGACCAAATTAAAATTGTGAGTTTTGGTCACATGTTGGTGAATCTAGATTACTATTTTGTTTACAGGGCACCAGCCAAAGAGTTAAGGCCCGTTCACACCAAGGACGATAACTATAAAGATAACGATAAAGATATAATTCTAAAAATCGTTCTCCATATTAAAGAATAACAGAGTTCACACCACAACTATAACGATAAAGATATGAGGAACGATATCGTTGGGATCACTTTCAGAACGATTTTTTTCCAGCTGTCGAATGATAAAACACTGACAGCCAATCAGAATCCATTCTAATTTAAAGGTCTCGCGCATTTAAAATGGATCTGGATCATCCGGGCGCGCGCGTGCTTAGAATAAAAAGACCGCAATCGGTCGTTGGTGTGGACGCATATATAGTTATCTTTATCGTTATCTTTATAGTTATCGTGCTTGGTGTGAACGGGCCTTTACACCTTGACAGTAAAGTGCAATCTGGGAAGATAGATAAATAACGTTCCGGTTACCAACATAACCTTGGTTCTCTGAAATAACGGGAACGAGCATGGCATCAGTTTTTGATGCTTATGGGAAAAACTCTGTTCTCAGAATACTGAAGCATGATTGGTTCACGTCTGTACACCTGCACAGACAAATGGCTTTTCAGTCTGCCAAAACAGCCTATTTAAGTCGCGCTGAAAGCCATTTTCGTCAGAATGTTTCGACTGAGGAGCGGCAGCAGCGTCCTCGTTATTTCTGGGAACAAAGGTTACATTAGTAACCATAACATTCCCTTTTAATACGGTTCACTTGCATGAAGCCGTCCTGTGATGCTGTAGCCTAGAGGCTCTTGATGACAAGGGCCCCAAAGCAGGCTACCAGAGATATGGACCTAAAATATGTCAGATAAAACTCCCTAGAAAAAGCCCCCTAGGGTGCTGACCAGCTAGGCAGACAAAATTCGTGCCTGAAGGTCAAGAACGTTATAGAACCTGGCAAAGGTGGACAGCGAGGACCAACCTGCCACCACACAGATCACTCCGCTAGACCAAGCCCTTTCTCCTGGTGGAGTGGGCCCTCACTCCAATAGGGCACTGCAAGTCCAAGGACTTGTAAGCTATCCAGTGGGATAGTCTCTGCTTCGTTTCTGGCAGCCCCTTAGAGTGGCCTCCAAAGCATACTGCTCTGACTGCCTGAACTGGCTAGAGGTTTCCATCCATCTCAGGGAAGAGAGGGCCACATCCACACATTCCGTGAAGGTACATAGAGCTAGGGACAGTCCGAATGGTAGGACTGTGGGTTGGTAAGCTACCCTTTCGAACGGGAATCTCAAGAACGGCCTGAGAATGCATCCTTCAGATCCACTGATAAAAACCAATCCACTGGGCAGATCTGTGAGAGGATGTGTTTTAAAGGGTCTGCGAGCGAATTGGAGCAAGTAACCCCATTTGATTATGTCTAAAACCCAATTTGACATGACGGGAATGGCTTTCCAAGACTGGCTCCAGGGCGGCTTGGGTTGAAGAGACCGCTGCTCTGTGGTAGGGGGTTGATGCTTACAGTAGGATAATGCGGAGGAGAAATGCTCTTTTTGTGAAGGTGTTTGCTTTTTATTTGACTCGCTGTAACAGCGTAAATAGGTCTGAGCACACATACCACTGGTGGGTCAGACCCAGTACCGACAGTAAACAAAACATCTCCAATACCTGGAACTGAACAGGGGTTGGGAACCTGCTTTGGATAACGCTTTAGGAGCGGTCAGGCCTCTGCAGGACTTAGCCTTCTCCTCGTGCCATAGAAATCAAGGCTGCTTGGGTGGCTCAGGGTCCAGCACTAGGGGTCCCTGGCGCTTTAGAAACGGGTAGCACTTCGCTGGATGGAAGCGCTGCTTTTCCACTAGGCTTCTGCCTTTTGCTGGGGCTGAGCAGGAAATGGTGCATCGCTTGCAATGTCTTCTGTGCCACTGTGAAGTGCTCAGTGAAGCCATCCACTGCAGAACCAAATAAGCCAGAGGGAGAGACATGGGAGTCCAGGAGGGCTGTCTTGTCAGCATCCTTGATCTCCGTTAAGTTTAACTAAAGGTGGTGCTCGAGGACCACCAAATTGGCCATAGCACAACCAATCACTTGGGCCGTAGACTTGGTGGCGCGCAGTGCGAGGTTGGTCAGCTCGTTGAAGGCCACCAGGTCAGCATCGCTCTCGGAGAAGTTTGGCCTGGTAAACTTGGAGGACTGCTATTGTGTAAAGGGTGGAACCAGCCTGGACGCTCGCGGTGTATGCTGTGGCCGAGAGCACAGATGTCGCTCTGCACAGCTTTAGTCTTCCAACCCAGGGCCATGGGTGGGTAGAGATGTGCAGCGATGGCCTCTTCCAAGGGGGGAAGTTTGGTGTAGCCATTTGCTTCCTCGCCGTCAAACTTGGTGTGGCCAACTGAAGAGAAATAATGGATGCATGCTGAATATGCGCTATGATTTCATCAGTTCTTCGTGGACTTCCGGCTGCGGATGGGCTCTTCTGGAGCCGACCATTCTAAGCCTAACTCCTTAATGGCGTTGGTAAGGATGCAAATGTGCTCTGAGTCCTGCCGAGGCCTGAGTCCGCCTCTTTAGGCGGCGAGTGGGTGGAGTCATCGCCGGAGTTCGCCCAGTCCTCTGCTTCAGATGCAGCCAGAGACATTGTGTCGTCAAAATCCTCCTCTGAGCTGCCAAATGAAACCATACCGCTCGCACCAGAGGAGGGGCAGTGGTCATCGTGGGTGAAGAGCACATGGGATTCAGCACACTATGGGGAGAGCGAGGCATGCAGGCGCTGGGCTGAGGTGAGCTCGCTACAGCCCTGTTGCTCCGCCCCGTGACTCCGCTGTTTCTTCTGTCTCTGTTCTTGAGGGGAAGAAAACGGGAGAGCGTGCAAGGCAGGATCGCTCTCTTTAAAGAAAGCGATCCATGAGCGCAGCAGTGCGAGACTCATGCTTGCAGGATTGGAATGATTTTGTCATCTGACCAATTTGAATGGTGGGGGTTTAAAAGCCATCCTGCTTGCCTGCTGTTCATGACAAGTGGATAATCTGAGGAAAAAAATGTTCTTTGAAAAAATCTCAGCAGATAGCTTTCTGGCTGAAGGTCAAAAAACTGTTTAACGAAAGAAAAAGGAAATCATCTGTTCATTGTGCTACTGACATCAAGCCACATTTTACACACACACAAAAAAGAAAAAAACATCTTTAAGTGATGTTGAGCCATTGGGCATTACCATTAGAATGCACTTATGGAAGGTTAATGGTGTCATCCATAGAAAGGCAGCATCATAAAGTCACTGTATTACTATCTAACATTCAATCCTATAGATGTTCATCAAGCTTTCAGTGCCAGCCTCTACTGGAGCACAGAGCATAACCCTATATGGCCCTTATTCTTATTGATTATTAATCAGTGTCTCAAAGACAGCCTGGTCTCGCACCCCAGTGTGTGACTGGTGAAGATCCAGACGTCTTGACATTTGAAATGCCAGTGGATGAGTTGGAAAGAACAGTGAGGCAAAGATGTAAGTGTAAAAGGCTTTCCCTCCTTTTGTTTTTCCTCAAAGGAAACCCATAATGGTGGTTTATTCTGCATTTGCTCAATTTTCCTCCCTGTTTTTGTCTGATATTTTCCATTTCCTCCTGAAAATGCCTATTTGCAGAGTAGCGAAAAAACAAACAAACACAAAAGGAGGAACAGTTTATTACTTTGAGATTCTGAGAAACAAACAACAGAGACATAATCATAATAAAATGAATGAATCACTCAGTCACTCAATAAAATAAAAACTTATTGGAATAAAAATAAATTACCTGCGGACTACCTGACTGACTTTGTTTTTACATCACAGGGACATTGAGGATGAGTGGAGGATGATGTCTGATAAAATTTTATGATGAGGATGGATGGAAGCATGAATGGATGGAGGTATGTTTGCTAAAGTGTGTTGCCCTTTAATGTACAGATCAAGGATTTCTTGAAAGATTAGACAAGTAATCTTGAGTTTATAATTTAATTAATGTTAAATGTAAAAAAAAAAAAAGGTGTATTGTTAGATTATTGAAAATAAATTGGTAAATGCTTAACAGGACAGGCCAAAGTATTCAAAATCAGTTGAAGACTTATTAGGGTAAGTGCATTTAATATATATATACAGATTTATTTCATGTTTCAAAGTTTGTTTTTTCAGAAAATGCCTCTTTTATTGATTTTTTGTTAATAGTTTTGTCACTCATCAACAACAGTCCTGGATAATGTAAAATAAATGTAAACGTTTTAAGTTAACACAAAAAATAAATTATATATTATTCATGCCTTTGCCCATTTAAATCACTTCATAAATAACCAGCTGTCACATGTTTCACATAATATCATGTATTAATTAAAACATACATATCTGAATCTTAAAACATCACTGCTTAGTGCATTTCCATGGAAACAGCTCTACTGTAGACCAGAAAAAATTCAGACTGGATTTGTGACAAGGTTCTCTGTAGATGCCTGGATTTCTTCCATTATAAGTACTTAAGAGTGCTTTGTGTTGATTAGTGAAAATGAGAAAAAGTACACTGGGAATGAATACTTTTTATGGGTACCACATTATTTTCTTTAAAGCACAATTAAAGTGGATTGAAGCCTTTGAATAGCCTAATGTAGCCTATTACAGCATATTCACACACACGGCCTAGGTTTTCAAAAAAAAAAACACACACTTTTACTTTTCCTATGCTATAATTTAATACAACTGCTATATTCCATAAATCATGTTTCTAATAATTAAAACATATCTGAAATATGAGATAAGTGCTACATCATCTTGAAGGACCCACTTCCAGAGGAAGACACAGTCCTGAGGTAGTGATTATGGTCACATGTTACTCTTTTCTTATTGCCTGGTGGTGTAAAACAGCATTCATGCTATATGCTTTCAAATGTTTGCTTGCTTTAACCAAAAAATAACCAATTAAATACATAAACTCAAGGACTTAAACCAAAGTTCAGTACATGCAATGTCAGAGGGTAAAACTTAATTGAATCTGCTTTTTCACTAAATGCATTGCAGAGCCAATTATTTATTGCTTTGTAAGGCAAGGCAAGTTTATTTATATAGCACATTTCATACACAATGGAAATTCAAAGTAAAACAATCACAACATATGCATAAGAAATACAAATATCATGCATAAGAAATAAAAATAGCAATCATATTTAACTAAATACTATTCCTGACCTGAATCACTAAATTCAGGGCCCTGTCTGAATGGAAGAGTCAGAGAGCTTTGAATTCGTAGGTTCTCTAATCAAGGAGAAAACCAAGTCTGCAGATATGCTTGGTGTCAAAGATATAGCCCTCATAAATAGCACACTAGTGTTCTCATTTATGCATCTCTTTTTGACAGACACAGATTTAGCTTCAGTGTCAGGAGAGATCAATATATATAAAAAAAATACAGAAATTATCAGATAGTGCTACATCCTTAAAGCTACAATCTGTAATTTCTTCGCCTCAAGGGGTTGCTAACCTCGTACAATAACAAAGGCGTAGACTGATGATGCAGTAAATGAGCGTGGAATCATGGAATTTGTCGTCATGCCAATGGATCTAACATTAATAATGTTTAAAGGGAAATAATGTTTATGGATGAGTGAATACATTCATGTTTTTTAACATGACTCTGTGGTATGACGCAGGGCGTGATTGCTAATGAGAGACCGATATCAGAGCCACACGCGAATCCTGCGGATATAAAGGAATGAGGACATTTCATTCTACCGAACTACCCGGAAGTGCTGAATTAATACTCAAACTGGTCAGTTTATTTAACAAATTTAACTTGTGAGGTAACGCAGCACTGTTTCACTTGGTCTAACGTACATCATACTAAACTGTATTTGAGTGAGTTGAAAGTTATAATGTTATTCTATGTGTTAGTTTGTTGGCTGTATGAGACTAGCAGTAAGCTATAGCAACATTAGAATAACATACTGATCATATTCTAACATTTCATCATGTTGAGCTATATAACACTGATTTGTTTTATCTACATTTGTTCACCTGTCTAATAAAGCACATGCAAGAGTGGCGTCTCTGTCAAGTCGTGAAGCTCTGTCAAGTCCAAGTTTGTCACGGACGTGGAGCTCTCGGCATCTCGAAAACGCCACGCCGATATTGATCCTCGTGTTATTTCTCCTTTAGTCCCAAAGTCTGCTTGCCGTAGTCCATAATGTTTGAACGAAACAACAACAGCGTGCCGCTAGACGTTACGCAGTTGTCCACGTCTGTCGCCATGGTTACTATGGCAGTACAAGCGGAAACCAGGGATAACGCAGATATTACGTCATTGACAGGCGACAAGGGACAATCACTATTTAAAATTGTGAATTTCTCTGAATTTACAAATTCTTGGAAACATTTAGGATAATAAGTACACAATTGAAAGAAATATATAACACTGTGCAAGTGTTTTTTGGATATTTTGATACAAAATTATATTGTAATATTATAACAGTGGATGAAATGATTAGACCCTTACTGATAAGTAAATCTAGAGTGGGTCCATGTACATGCTGAGTCGGATCAAAAGTTTTAAGAACAGTCATGAGTTCTTTTTCAGTTCTGGATTCAGCGTTGTCAATGTGAATGTTAAAATCCCCAGCAATAGCAAAACAGTCATAAACATAAAAACCAGGTTGTTTGTGTTGATGATATCATTAACTAGAAGTGATTTATTTTGAAGTGAGCGGATGTTTAAAAGTGCAAACTTAACAATGTCATTGTCCCCACAGCAATCTCAGATTGACATTTAGTATTACCGTTTTTCTCAATCGCTTTGGCTTAGTCCCTGAGTGAGAATTTTTTTCTCAAAAGATCAGATCTCTGGACGGTTAGTTTCTCGTTCACACCAGATTTGAATTCCTAATTCATTTAAGCAAATTTCTTTTGGATTGGCACATATGTGCAAAAGAGTAGCTATATGTATTGTCTGCAATTTGCACAATTACTAAATGCACATGGCTTGCTGATCAAAGCTGATTCAAGTTGATTCTCAGTGAAATTGTCATATCTCTTCACAACTTCTTAACATTCTTTCAACGTGTGAGCCATCCCATGCAAATTGATCCATTCAATTATCATAACCTGTCAGACATACACAAATGTATACTGTATACATGCAAATGTCCATATTCTTTTTCTTTGTGCCACATTATTGACTTTTGCCAGTAAACTTTTACCTATTATTCAGCTAGACAAAACTGACAGTCAGTGTCAGAAATGTAGAACAAAAAATTGTACATATAAAAAACAATTATTGAACAAAACATTGTTCCATATCCATTCTTATTTCTTAAGAAAAAAATTTTTGAACAAAAAATTGTTTCATATCCATTCTTATTTCTTAAGAGTATGTGAAATGTTGTCAGTCATGTGAAACCTAGGTTAATGTATAAGTTACTGTGTATCTTGAAAGTATAAATGTGAAATGTCAAGGACTAAGCCTGAAGAAACGCCTGTCAGCAAAATATACTGGAAAGAGTTTGGCACTGCACTCACTTGAGTGTTTTTAAACTTTACCCATCCCCCTACCACAAGTTTTTACCGTATAACATTAGGTTGTACTGAGCCATTCAGTATTGGACATGCTTTATCTACAAAAATAAATCAGGATCTGAATCATCCACTGTGACAAATATTGTAAAGAACAACGTTCTCTGTGTGCAACACACCTGTAACATTTACTCATCAGCATGTGTTCTCCCATCAACTGAATAACAGACCTCTTGCTCTGAGAGCAGGTGTTAGATTGTTTTTCTCAGGCATGCATCCTTTATCCTTGCATTATAATTACTGAGCTCTGGATTATGCTCATAGTTGGAAGTCTAGTTGGACATTTTGGGTGAGACTGTGTTACTGATAGAAGAACAGTAGAGAACATCAGGTCAGTCAAAGATGCTTACAAAGCATGGCAAGAGCCCCGGGGGTGCTTGGGAGGTGAAGGGACAGCCGGACAAGCAGGTACTCGACACCACAGAGATTTGCAAGGACTAACTCTGATTGAATGTCCATGGGCAGTGCATTTTATTCAGTGCCTTTTTTTTTTTCAAGAAACCATTCTGAAATGACGGAAACAGTGATAGATAGATAGATAGATAGATAGATAGATAGATAGATAGATAGATAGATAGATAGATAGATAGATAGATAGATAGATAGATAGATAGATAGATAGATAGATAGATAGATAGATAGATAGATAGATAGATAGATAGATAGATAGATATCCTTTTCAACAGCAAGATCATTTCTGCTCTGTCTCTTACAAGACACTACAGACAGCCTTTAAAATGCATTTAAAAAAAAAATAACGAATCAATCTTGTCTGAACTTCATCCCAGATTTTCGGATTTCACATCATGCTTTATTGCCATTTGTGTTCGCCAGAAGGCATAATAACTCAAGGGCATCAATTTATGTGATCCAGTGATTTCAGGAAGGGTATTGCTAGTAAATATAGAACCTCCACCTCATTGATTGCCTTTCAGCTACTCCGTAGCTCAGTCCATGTACAGCCAAATGCTGCCTAATTCAGGTTCAAGCCAAAGACCATTCATCAGGATGAGGTATTTCCTGAGTGATTATTCCTGTTATTTGTCCTATTAATGGAAATGGTAATGGATGACACACAGATGAAGGAGCCCATATATCAATGGATAGAGTAAGACCATTCTGTTTGTACTAATAAAGGTGCTAATCAATCAAATCAATTGTATTTAGGATTACATGATAAGGGCATTTTTGTCCAATTTCTTGTAATATAATGACATTAAATAATTGTAAGATGTCAGTATTAGCATCACAGTCAAATCTGCATGACAAGCAATTGTTGACAAAGACCCCAGGCACACATCTTTAGAGGCCCAAACCCCCGCTCTTAACTAGCATGCATAAACAACTGATAATCGTTCATTTTGTTCAAATTTAATATGATAGTACACTGCTGCAGTTTATTTACAAATGCTTGTCCCTGCATATGTTCATTTTTTTAGTCACTGGAAAACTGATTTCTTGACATTTTTACCAGTGCATCTATCTCATTTGTGATCAGATTTTTAAAAAAGCTACTGCTGACCTCCACCGATTAAATTACTGTTAGTGTGAAAGGCTTTAGGTGTATAAAAATATCACCCAACTTGCAAAGACTGTGGGTCAGACAATCTGTTTAGTTTATGTTATATTTATAGAAGAGCATCTCTTCTGGGCATCTGTGAAAGGTTAATGTAGTTTGGACAATAGATTGTATTTTAATCATGTACTGTAACTCCCAAAGTAGTTTTGGCATGTTTGGCAAGTATGGACTTGCCACTGCCAGTTGATATACAGACACACTAGCCGCGTTTCCACTGTCGGGCCAGTGCGAGCCAGGGCTTTAAACGGGCCGTGCCGGGCTAATAGTACCGGGCCTGCGTTTCCACTGTCGGGCCAGAAGCTCCACAGTGCTTCACTAAAACACGACTGTAACACACCTCTCTGGAACAACGTCACACTAACCCATCATTTCACCAACAAATGGAAACAGCGTTGAAAACAAACATGATAAAAGCGACCGTTTGCTGGCAATTTTGTTGTTTACTTGAATATTTAAAAACCAAGCATCAATGTTTTACCACAGGTTTACAATAAAAAGTGATACATTTATCATAATGAATTAATTCATGTCAAAATTGCACATTAGTCACACAGAAATAAATTACCATTAGGTCTATTTCACAAAAGAAAGAGAACACACTTACTTCTTCAGTCGCGTCTGTTTCTGTTTATTTGGTAGTTACAGGACATATTTACATCACATTTAGAAAGAATGATAATTTCTACAAATATATGCCACCAAAAATACGACCTGAGGAGCTTTAGCACTCTCTCGACTCCCATACAGATATTTTCAGTCAGAGAAACAGAGGAAGCTCCCGGAAAAAAAAGTTGCTTTATTTTATGATAGTCCGGTATAAAGAGACGAGACGTAGGCTACTGACAGATAAAATAAAAACATGATTGTGATGGCCTTTATGATTGGTCTGATTTCTTCAAGCGTTCACTATGTTTTTTTACTATGCGTATCTTCAAGCGTTTACTATGTTTACTATGGTAATGGTTAGCGCGCATAGTCTTTTGCATCACAAACAGAAGGCATTCAAACATGAACGTGGGTTCAATTATTTTAAAAGTCTTTAATGCTGACAGAATCATCCGGCGCTGCCGTCTCCCGACTCAGGTAAACTCCGCCTCTGTTCGTAACCACTCCTCTAGCCTGAGCTGGCCCGCTTTGGCCCAGGGTATTCGATGGGCCAGAAATCCTGGCCGTTGGCCCCCGAGTAAGCCCCGATCAAGCCCCGGAAGTGACAGTGGAAACACTAGCACAGCCCGGCCCTGGCCCGACATTGGAAACGCGGCTACTGTGAGCACATAAGATATGTCACTGCTGCTTAAATAGACATAAATCCTGTACCAGATCTAGGCAGGTGGAGCTGGGGAAGGTGAAGGGTTTCAGGGGAGCTCTGTTTGTGCCCTACAGGACTACAGCAAACACTCTTTAAATGCTTTTTAAATGACTATTTAAAAGCAATCTCATTGGCTGCTGAATCAGCAGAGGTAAATCTGCTTGTGGCATGTGGTAGGTGTGATTGCTTGTAGATTGCATGTAAAGTATCTATTAGCCTGCAACATCTAGAGTTTCATGACTGAACTAAATATTTGTTCTTCAAAGAAAAGTATTCCTCCTTTAAGATCATATGATACTGTGTTTGCTTTTATTGTCATGTTGGTATTGAGTAGGGAAGAACTTAAGCTTTATCGTAATTGGCATGGAACCTTATAAGCAACAGATTTAGAGCCTGAGTTAGATTCTGCCCTCATAGACAGCTTACTAGGAATTGGATCAGAGCTATTATATGTGTGGTTTTATCCCTTTGGCACACACACTTGTAAACCAGTGTTCATTTCCCTTTAAAGGTCAGATTGCCCTAGGTATACAAACAGCAGACAGGTTAAGAGGACCTCCTTTTTGAGAACTCTGCAAGAGAGCTACTGAAGTGAGTTTGTCCCTCATTAGATACCAGGTATAAAGGCTGTGTATTTAGCTAAGAGCATTTAGGCTCCTGCATAAAAGGCCAGTCTGGCAGTGAGTATAGAGCCTCAGGGTTTTGCTGTGTACCATCATCATAATGAGCTGATTCAACTCTGGCTCAGATGACTCATCTCAGCAATAGATCATCTTAGTCACTGCCCACAGTTCTGTTCAGCCTTTGTTCTGAGGAAACCTCAGTAATAACCCGCTGCCATTTAAAAAACACGTTTGGAATTTAGAATGGGTTTACTTGTAATTCATGAGTGTGAATTTAAACTGAACTGTCAGGATTCTGAATTGGAACGACAGGAAGAGAAATGTATGTAATTGAACAATTTAAAAAAAAAACAATAAGGAAATGTGTATTATATTCCAACAAAGCAACATGGTTACATACTCAATTTTGATAAATTATGGCTATTTATTCCCTGACATATTAAAAGAAAAACACATATATACCATGTGAGCAGAGCTTGATATCAGCACTAGAGGGACAGCTGCAATCTATTTGTCAACTTGGAATGAATACTGATGTTGTCTAATTATCAGTCAAACCAGTGCCCACATACAGTCCATCTTGCTGAAATCCCTGTGTGGAGTCTGTGTGAAGAAGAGTCTCTAGGCTGTGATTGCTGGGGGATACATATACCCCATGCATAAAACATATCTGCTGTCCTTTTCAATGACACTTAAATATAGAGGTCTAGAGATCAACTTGGCATACTTAAATTTGAGATATACAGAACTGAAAATTCTCATTAAAAATCGGCTATTGCAAAATATATTGTCACGATTCCTGTGTGTATTTAAACCCCCTGTACCTTTGTGTATTTAAACCCTCAGTCATCTTCTGTTCTTTGTCGTGTGTTAACGTTTTGTGCTGGTCTTTCTTGTGATGGTTCCTTGTGTTTATTAAATGTGATTTCATCGTTCATCTGCGTCAAGCCTCTTTCATTATCAAGTCAAGCCAGTACATGATATGTATATATATATGTGTGTGTGAGAGAGAAAGAGCTCCAAGTTATTATTATTATTTATCTTATATTATTCATTATTTTTATAATTAATAGTTACATATTTTTTATGTTATGAAGAATAACTATTCTGGAAATCAACTTGACATGGTTGGTTTGAATTTAAGATATACAGAACTGTAAAATAAGATAACACATGCTTCTCATTAAAATAAATGGCTATTGCAACAAAATTTTCGTACACATGTTTGTAAGTCTGTCTTTGTGAGGACATTGATTGGTATAATGCAAGGGTTTTGTTGCAAATGCAAACTTAATTTGGTCACCCCTTGCTAACAGTAAGAGAGAATAATAGATCATAACATAACTTTTAATTTAAATAGCCTAAACACAAAATGTACATATTTCAGTGACGCTTTGGATGAACAATATATACACGGTGTGTTCACAATAGCAGCTTGTGATGCCATCCGCTGAAGATGTCTTTTCTATGGTGAGGAACGTCTATGACTTCTGTGTCAGGCTTGTTCAGATGGTGACATGTCAATGGCCTAAAGAAGATTCAGTTAAATTGGTGTTCTGCTCTGCTTTATAAAGGCAGAGCGCCAACAGCTATTCACGCACTTGAACACTGTTGCAACAGCTGTTTTCTTTATTTTTTTCCCCCCTTTTTTTCTGCTGATCTCCCTGGCTTTCTTCGTCCTCACTTTGATAGTTCAAAACTCAAACTGGTCCTCACAGAGATTGCGACACACACAGAGAGAGGGAGAGAGGGAGAGAGAGAGGGGTGGGGGGTGGGGGGGATAGATAGATAGATAGATAGATAGATAGATAGATAGATAGATAGATAGATAGATAGATAGATAGATAGATAGATAGATAGATAGATAGATAGATAGATAGATAGATAGATAGATAGATAGATAGATAGATAGATAGATAGATAGATAGATAGATAGATTTACATATAACATTATTTACAATACATTATACAGTATACTGAAGCATTTTCCACTTCAGGCATCCAAACTCATTTTACAAGAACATATCTCCTGCTAAATTATGTTTGTGACAAATGTCTTTTTGTCCTTGTCATGAGATTCAGACACAGTTCGGCTGTCTGAGTTTACGTTGAAATGTGCTGTTCCGCTGTGAATTTCAAGAAGGCTAAGATGGGTTCAGGAGTCTCCCCCGATGTCTCTAGCCTCCAATTTCCTTCAGTCTGGATGTCTGACACGAGGCAGAATCCTTGCTCAGAGAAAGACTGATAACATGGAAAGGCATCTAAAAGTTTAAAGCAACAAATGAAAATGCCATTGCCACAGCAGATATCTGCCACTCTTCAATGCACACGAACGGTTCTCCTCTGCCAAATGTCTTCTGTACATAATCTCACAATTGGAATATTGCAGTGTATTTATATTTTATATAGAATCACCTGGCAGAAAATGTCATTCTGGTGTTTCCAAACACTCCTCCGTCTGCTATTGGTCAATCAAACAGATGGTCCCGCCCCCGAAGACATGCTGTAACTTTTAGTTCCACACCCAAACTCACGGTATGGACTAAGTTTCTTTGATTCACTGTTAGACATTTCAAGGGGTTTTTACAGTAACTTACTGGCAACACAAATATTCTCTGTTTAAGTAATCCGTATGAAAGCAACGAGAGGTACAGTCACTCGCTCTGTGCATTTGAAAAGCAAAACGTGCCAAACATTAGGCTACATGTTTTTACTCCAATCTCATTTCATAACGTCATAATGAATGAAAACGTTTGAAGTAACATGATAATCCAAACAGTATATATTTCTGTAGTGTACTGAAGTGTTCCTTTTTAATGATTTAAAGTTATAGGCTGCCTGCATTTCTGTAAAGTAAAATTATTATTATTGTTATTATTACTTTATGCAGCCCTACAAGTGTGCATTAAATGTATTTTTTTTTTGTGAATTTTAAATCGCAATTTTAACCATACAAATCACTATTAGATGTTCTTCCCCAAATCGTGCAGCCCTATAGTTTCTCTTGATATCAGCATGTTCACAGTTGTTGTTTTTTCACAGGGACCAGATGCCACTGATGAGTCCTGCTGACTTAAACATTCACATAAGTCTCTGTACATGAACATGGTAAAATGAAAAAAGCAAACATCTTGGAAATGACAGGTATGTTGAGCAGGAACTGTTTCAGGACTGGCACAAAGTCTCTCTGTTTAGATCATTGTGCTCAATAATGAGCCTTTTTGTCCTTTGTTATGTATCTTTGGATTATGTTGTGTTGTAAATAAATCCAAACAATCAAAAAGCCATTCTTTTAATCTCTCATTCTTTGTTCAAGTTCCCTCACAGTCCCACCTGATAGGGCAATTAGGGGAGGGTTTTTGTCTTCCCAGGTGTGAAACACATCAATATTCATGATGATTCACATCCTCCTCCCATACAGCTTTCTTAAACAAAACATGTCTTAGAAATTTTACATCAATATATTGTTTAATGTGAATGAGTGGGCAGGATGACTTTCACATAGTTTATAAGCAAAAATTCTAGACTACATGATACACTTTTCAAAAGTCTTGTGAACAAATAATCAGTATGGGTTTTATGGTCTTATTTCAGTGACTCAGAAAACACGCATAAACGTAATTTTCTCAAAACTACAAACTTTTACATACATGCTGCTCACATATTATTTTTTTGTATTCAGTTTGTACTGAATACAGTGTAATCTTTAGCCATGAAAGTGTTACAGGTAACAGAAAGTGGGTTATAGGTATTTTTGTCAGGACCACTATCATCAAAGTCGATTAACAATTAGCATACAGTTTGGATTGGCAGTATGATTCTGTTCTGGTCAGCCTAGCATGGATAAGAGCAGAGAGAGCAGCAATAACCCCCTTAGGGTAATCAGAACAGAACCAACATGTATTGCAGATATAATTAATGTTTTTAATGGCAATAATTTAATGTGACAACATAAATCAGTCTGATTTGAAGAGGAATATCAGAATGCCGAATCCTGAATGTGGATGAGAGGAAGAGCTGGGAATGGAGGTGAGTAATTATCTCCTAAGCATCGTGATAAACCTGCTGATAATACTAAATGGACCTTATATGAATGCTGTGATAGCGTCATACTCCTATAGGTAAACGTGGATCAGCTGAGAGTCAACTGATGCAAGCATAACTGACGTGACCTGGCAGAACTAACGCTACACTTGATTTTGTGTAATCCTATTCAAACATTTTGTCAGTAATGTCTGAAATCTTAGTTAAACCCTTGCTGGTTGATTCAGGAACATCAGTTGCATGCTGTGCTTCAAGACTATTTGGTATGTTACATTGTGCTCTTTAATATGCATAGACTTGCTAATTAAGCCCATCGAATTCTAATGATGTGGCCATGAGAGCACTCTGTCAGCTAAGAGGAAAGGTGCATTCTGCAAACCCTCCACTCTACAGCTGTGTCTGGCATGATCTAATTGGTCAAGTTTTATTGTAGTATATTTGCCTTGTTGAGCATCACATATTAATTTATAATCAAGAGGAAGAATGTATGCTAATTTTTAATTATAACATAATCACTTTTAGGTCACAAGTTCTGAATTTATATTCTTATTGTAGATGAGCCAGAAATACCAATATTGTGTGTTAAAAAGTTCTGTGCTGGAAAATCCAGCATTTCTGTTCACCAACATATGTCCTTATGTTTTGCATGTTGGGACCAGCATGAGATGCTTTCCTGGTCTCCAGCAAGATCAGCACTATACCAGCTCTAACCAGTGTAAACCAGCCTGGAATTCATGCTGTGGTTTATGCTGGATTTTTCAGCAGGGTTACTCAATATTAACTACTTTATTTATTGAACTATTGTATAAAAGTGATGTCACATTTTTAATATTGGTCTGTGCCCGGTTGCATAAAGCACCTTAAGTGTAATTTTCCCTTAAGATCGCTGTGTTATGTTTCCCTTAAACCTAAGGGTGTTGCAGAAAAAAACCCTTAAGTGTTACTTAAGGGTTTCTTTAAGTGAAACGTCATAAACACTTAGAATTTACCTTAAATGCTGTTTTTTCACTTAAGTAATCCCTTAAAAAGCGGTAAGTGTTGCATAAAACCCCTTAACGGTCATTTCCCTAAGTATAACTTAAGGTTTGGAAATCGTAACCTTAAGAGTAACGCGGAAAAAAATAAGACGACATGGCTGAATTTATGGAACCAGCTGAAGATCATTATGTGCCAAGAATAATTTTTAGGGATAGGGAGAACCCTTTGGACCATCTTGGTGATGAAAAATTGTTGCAAGAATACCGATTTGATCGACGCGCAATATTTTACATCGCTAACAAACTAGACAGCGACCTTGACCATGTCACACATCGCAACCACTCTTTACCTGCGGTGTTACAACTGCTTATAGCACTGCGTTTTTTTGCAACTGGGAGTTTTCAGACGGTAGTGGGAGATGTTTTCCACGTGCATAAATCGTCTGTCAGCAGAGTGGTTCACCGGGTTGCGGGGGCTCTTTCCCGTCATTTAAACGCAACAGTCAAAAATTGTTTTTCTTTTACCATATTATAATATCATGACTTTCTTTGTCTATTTTTTGCCTCACCAATGAAATCATGGTGAACAAAACCACAGCAGAATCAACTGGCCGTTTCTGAATTTGATTACACATTAGAGGCGTTACTAAATAGATTACTGAATGAGCTTTTGAATGATTTGATTGAGTGAATAATTCAAATCGTGTCATTCCTGAATTCAGCATTTTGGAATGAATCAGTTGATTTATTGGCTCTCTCATAAAGAAACTTCTTTTGTTCCTGAATTATTCAGCATGTTTTAACAAATTGGTTGAGTGAAGATTTAATGACTCGCTCATAGAGTTTGAGTGCGAAATTTGCATAATCTTTGAGTAGTTCTTCTTTTGAATAATTACTTTGTGAGCATTAAAAAAGTATGTTATATATATCATTGTAATCCAGATGTACTACATTTATGTTGACCTACCAGTGCCAATTGTGTTCCTTCACTGCCATTAACAAATCCTCTCATGTGGCCTCACTTTAGAATCTCGCTGGAAGTAGGAGGTCATTCTGGTACCTCCTGTTTATGAATTCTGTGAGCACTCTTTTCAATACTTTTTTTCGCCTAATAGTAGGGAAGCATATAGAGCTGGTAAGTCCCGCCCTTTCCGTAAAACCCCGCTGGACCTAAGTTGAAAAACCGTCAATGCAAGTGAATGGGAGAAAATAATTATTTTCTGGTCCCGTTTGAATTGTGCCATGAATGTGAACATATGTTGTCTGTGAATTTTTTATATAACTTTTCATGTTACGAGTTTGACAGTATATGGTATGATTCTTCAGCTAGCAGTTGTGGAAAAGACATAACGAGAAAGACTACATGTCGCCTATGTGACGTCACCCCATAAAGTTGACTTACCCGTGGTTTTCACCAACCTCAACGATTTTGTCCTCTCCCTGAAAGAAGGCGGCAAAGTGCACCAAAGACACAGCCATGTTTAGCGGGATCCGTGAGCTAGTCCGTGTGCTAGTGTGTTGACGTTTCAAACGCGTCGAGAGTTGTAGTCCACAAAGTGCTCTCACACAAAGTCTAACCGTATCAAACTTCTACCCGCTAAATTGTATCATTCTTTACACGAAAAGTTATATAAAAAATTCACAGACAACATATGTTCACATTCATGGCACAATTCAAACGGGACCAGAAAATAATTATTTTCTCCCATTCACTTGCATTGACGGTTTTTCAACTTTGAGGTCCAGTGGGGTTAGCGAAAGGGGCGGGACTTACCAGCTCTATAGGGCAAAATACAGTGGCGTAGTAAGTCAACCTAGGCCCATATGCAAAAAAAATAAAAATTAGCGGACCCCCTTGGTTGAAGTCGCGTTACCGATGCATACCCAGATGCTACGCCACTGGTCAAATATGCAATCCTTCTGGAACTTGAAAACCTGGACAACAAAGTGGTACAAACAGTGAAAAGTCTCAAGGCTGTTGAATTTGAGGACTGGAACTGACTTTTGGATGTGTGGTTGGAAACTGCTACCCACTTGCCAGCATACAAAAGCATATAAGATCAGAGCTAATTGAACAGGGCACTGAAATTTAACCACAAAGCTTCAAGGACCTGTCCTCTAAAAACCATTAAGATCCCACTCCCCTTAAATGTAGCACAGCCATTGAATGCTGATGCAATTACAAGCTTTCTGTAAGATCCAATTGCAAATGGGATGTTTACTAGAATACTGGTAAAACGCTCAAGGGAAGGTAAATGTGTACTTTCTATGGAAATAAATAATTTTATGTTAAAGAACTGTAACACTGCATAGATTTCCCCCTTTTTTATATAGATGGTCCCTTGTGGGTCATAAAACTTTTGACATAAAACCAGCATATAGACCAAACATGCTTGATTTAAGAGCAACTGTGGAGCAAAAGGAGAACTATCACAGCATGTATGGACCTACTGTGAAGGAATGAGTCATTAATTAAGCAGAATCATACTCCATAACATTTGAGAGTAGAGAGAGAGAGAGAGAGAGAGAGAGAGAGAGAGAGAGAGAGAGAGAGATGTGTCTGGCACTGTAATTGGAGTTCCAGTTCATAGGAGCTGATATATTATTTTTGAAAGTACAAATGCTAACTCTAATGAAGCTTTTTACAAAGCCCTTTTGATAAAGTGCTGATGATAGAAGAGCTTGGCTGAAAAGTGCATTGTACTGTAGCCTACATTTGAAATTATCTCTGGGTGACATTGCCTGGTTTCTTTGCCTCAGTTGTGTTCTCTCAGGAACTATTCCACCTTGCTCTTGCAGGTAAAACAGATGCAGAAGGGGCTGGTCATCCATCCTGCAGCAGGCAGTCTCCCATCGAGCTGTTCTCCTCTCCAGGTGAACGATATAGTGGAGCTGATAGTGCCTCAGACACAGTCAAGGACTCTGCTGGCCTTGCACTTATCTCAAGTTGCTATTCAAGAGAAGTGCTCGTGTGCAGTGATACACGTAGAACAAAGAGAAGAGTCGACCAGGTCAAAAGCATATAACATTCAGGAAATATAAAAATTTTGAGAGTAAGTGTTCAATGATAAATATTTTTAAATTGTTATTTTTAATATTTTTAGAATAACTATATGAAAAGTAAGGTAGCCTACTTACAGTCAGCTGACTGAGACTCTCCTTCAGAGTGGAAGGGCTATGTTTACACCATGTCCTAACCAGACGCGATGCGATAAGATTCCAGCGACAAGCGATTTGCCTGTCCACACCAGAAGCGTCAGGACTACGAGATGCGTCAAAATCAATCAAAACCCACAGCCAATCAGAACAGCGTGTGGGTGGGCTCTCGCGGCAAGTGAACCACCAGCGAGTTATCTTGACAGCACTCACAAGAAAATGGAAAAGTACCTAATAAAAATCCCAAATATTACACCATTTAAACATGATAAAATACATACTGAGTTACTAAAACAATCTTCGTTAAAGAATACACTTGTTTGTTCACAGTTTGAACGTTCTTGTTTTCATTTGTTTAATTTCAAGATCTGAGGTGGTTAGTTCCAAAACTCTGATTAACATGGAAAAGATACCTTTTATCGCTGCGTTGCGTCGCATCGCGTGTAGTTAGGACACGATGTTAGGAATGCAAGGTTTTTTATGTATTATATTGTGTGATATATATAATGCGTTATAATATTATATTGTGTATACTTTTCTGCAACTTTTTCTTTGTGACCTTCCTGAGACTCTTCTCCAGAATGGAAGTACTTGGCTTGCAGGTTTGTTTATATTGTCAGGTTATGGACCCTTATTTTGATATTCTGTTTTGTTTCCTTTAGTTCCTGTTTCCATGCTCTGTTTAGTTTTGTTTTCCTGGGTTTCCGATTATGTTTTTATTTGTTTCTATAGTTACTGCTGTATCTCATCTAGTTCTCCGTTTATTTATACTTCCTGTTTGGTTATGTCCTTTGTCGCTTATCATCATAATTTAGTGTGTATTTACCCTGTGTATATTCTACTAGTTAATTAAAGACTTCTTAAATGTTGTATGTGCGTCAAGCATCTTGGATTGCGACAACACAACATGTTACAGGATAACATCCCTCAAAATAATTAAAAAGAAGAAACATGGACTTCCAGTCCCATCCGTCTGTTTGGAAACTCCGGTCCTGTCTGGAGATCTTCCTCCTCCAATGTTCCCGCCTGACTTCCTGGTTCCACCCAGTCCCCTGGATCCGCCGTCTCCACTGGTGTCATCCCGCTCCTGTGCAACTCTGTGTCTCTGCCTCGGGCTTTCCGATCCCCTGCTCGTTGTGGTGTTATGAATTACCCAGCTTCACCTCAGTTCTCCAGGCCCATGTCGCCGCCTCAACCTGTACCCATGTACCAGCAGCTAGGCCTGTCGCGATAGTCGATAAGTCGATTAATCGCACGATAAAAAAAATGAGCTCAATAATTTTTCCGGCCGCGATAATTCCATTTGCATGCTTGTTTGTTTTCCTCGTCTCTCTCTCTCTCTACCAAAGAGACTGGATGACCACTCTCGCTCGGTTCTTTAGCGTATAGGAGGAATGAACCCTCTTGTTGTCAGTTGCATGGTCTTTGTGTGGGGAGGCGGCGCCGCGGCGCTTGTCAGTCACATGGTCTTTGTATGGGAAAGCGCCGGCGGGAGTGTTTGCGGCTACTGCCGGGAGAGAGAGAAGACGCTAGTTGTGAGTTGCGACAGCGAGCCCTATCGCATGAAAATGCGTATCTATACCACGAATGTTATTTCTCGTGCCATTTATACGCCAAAACTAGTTTTTGCGTGCATATGATACGCTCTTTATGGCGTGTAATACGCACGCACTCCTCACCCCTAATCCTAACCAAGTATTTTCAGTGCGTATCATACACGCAATAAAGTGCGTCTCCGTCTTCCCGACAGTACACAATCACTTGACAAAGTAACAGGAGGACAAAGTAACAGGAGTAACAGTGCAAAATTGTGCCATATGGCTTGTTGAGGCTTTTTTTTTTTTTTTGTTTACAAAGGTCCTAACTGTCAGTTTTGCCTGTTATGGAATGTATCACTATTTAAGCCTAATGTCTAAAGCCTAATGTTTTATATTTTTTGAAGTGCAATTTTGTTTACATCCATTTTATTTATTAACAGACATTTATTTTGTTAACAGACACTAAGAGTCCATTGCTTTCATTGTTTTTGGTTGTTTTGTTCATTTTTTTGGATATTTAAAATGTTTTCCGTTTTCAATGTTTAATATTCTTTAGAAATAAAAGTTTATAGATCGTTGAAAAGGTGGACCTGCATTATTATGCCATTATAATTATATTAAATGAAAATGGTCTCAGAACGGCAATATTATCGTTTATCGCGATAATTTCTTGGACAATTTATCGTCCAGCAAAATTTGTTATCGTGACAGGCCTACCAGCAGCTCCACTTTGGGCTTCCAGGCCTCTCAGCTTCTCTTGGGTCTCTATCACTCATATCTGCGCCAAGCATCTTGGATTGCGAAAACACAACACATTACATATATATTATGTTGTTTTCTATTGATTATTTTTTAGTAAGTAACATTAACATTATAAATACTGTAAAAAAAAATATAAGCTTATTGTTCATTGTTGGTTCATGTTAGTCAATGCATTTGCTAATGTTAAAGATTTTATTGTAAAGTGTTAACGAATTCTGCCAGTGTTAAGTGTTTCTTTTTTATTGCCCAGCTAGTGGATTGTCAGGTCTTTTTTTTTTTAAGCTTTCATATTCTGTGAATTCTTTGAGTGAGACTTGAATGTCGTTCAATCAGTACCAACTTGAATAAGCACTGGCATTTTGTGACTATTTTGAGGTATCAATCTATATAGTGCGGCTCAGAAAAAGACCCTGAAGCCTGCTTCATATCTGTGCTGATGGATGCCTCTAAACCAGAGACAAATGAAAGGATGACTTGTGTTTTAATGTGCAGAGATATATGGGAGCTCTGGGAGAGCGAGAGACGGAGACAAAGCAGCAGTCTTCTTGAAGGCAATGTCACCATGGTTAATGCACATTAGTACGCCAACCGACAAAGCCTCTGACATTCATTGATAAGGCACAGATGCCTGTGGGAAACTGATGGAATGTGAATGTGTCTAAAATTGAACCGAGGGTTATGGCGTGTATCTTGGCAGAAAAACTTTTTCCTCATCTTGAGTGAAGGACACAGTCAACCTACCCATAGTAACGCCTCCTACTAAAAGTATTGGCTGAATTACTGTGGCAGGACGAAAGTCAGAAGCGTCATGCAAACTCAAAATGGCATATTTTTGAGCCAAGTGGATTTTGAATGTAACTTCTGCAAAAAGTATTTATTTATTTATTTTTTAAAAACATCTTTAACACAATGTGTCAGACTCATTCTCAAGTTTAATCGCACCTTCAACAGATTACTTGTTTAAAACAGAAAATATATATAATTTACTGTCATTTGAAACTTGTGTTCATTTTACATTTACAATGATGTCTTTTCAAATGCTTTTTCATTCACAGTACATTTGCTTTTTAAGGTATAATACACGTCTGCCGAAGCCATGCATTAAATTTTAGTATAAGATATAAGAATCCCAAAAAAACGTCCACACTGGTGAGCTAACTTTTTTAGCTCCCTTTCTTGCATGTTCCTTTCTCAGGATTCACCTTCTAGCTCCAGTGCTCTTGCACCGGATCCAGAAACCTGCTCTGTGGCTTCTTTCAAGGGGATTGACACAGGAGTTAAGGCAGACATTTTCAGTGAGTTTGCCTCCTCCATTAACCCACAATCAATGAGCTGGTTGAGCTCATGACCCACTCCACAGTTAGACTAGTGTAGACTGGTTGGCAGAGAAAAAAAGAGGAAGTTGCTCCAAGTAGACTCAATGAGTGTTTCATTTCATTTTAATTTTTCATTTATTCAATACCATTGAGTATGGAGGTGAGATTTGGCTAAAGGATTAGGCGAGTTATGGAGTAGAAGTGGACTTGGTCAGTGGGAGTGCAGACATCGTTACTACCGTGTTTGCACGCTTCTTGTAGGTTCATCAAGAATGGACAATTGACAAAGAAAGAGTGGACTATCTTATCTGTCACCCTCCAGCACAATGAGTCTGGAGGCAATAGTGCAGACATAGTTATAGGTATTTTAGCATGCTTCCTGTAGGTATCACAAAGAAGTGGATATTAATCAGAAGAGGAGAGTGAACTTTATCATCATTAGCATCCCACTTTCTCAGCTGTAGCCCCCTTTAGCAAGATAGGTCTGGAGGTGATAGTGCAGAGGTAGCTGGAGCTAGCACACTTCTTGTAGCTTTGATCAGAAAGGGTGATTATTCAGAAGAGAATAATCACCCTGGTGGACTTTGTTGCCATTAACATCCCACTTTCTTAATCTAGCCCCCTCCAGCAAGATATGTCTGCAGACGCGGCTAGAAATGTTAACACTTCCTGAAGGCTCTCTAGGAATGTGTATTGGCAGAGTAGATGAGTGGACTTTATCGTTATTATCGTCCCACTACTTATCTGTCACTCCCTCTAGCACAGTAAGTCTGGAGACGATGGTGTAGACATATGATTTGTATATATATATATATATATAATATATATACTGTATATATATATTATGCCAGCACATTCCTTAGGGGACCTGTTAATCAGTCAGAGAGCTCCCTGGAGGATCAGAAGTAGAGGTTATTCAGTTGGTGATGCTCAAGGAAGGACAGTTGTTGGAGAAGTGGTGGACTTTTTGCAATTGATCCCCTTTGTATCTCTGTCGGCTCCCTGCAGCTTTAGCAGTGGTAGTGTAGACTGGAAATGCCGCCATGCTTCCCCAGTGGTCCTCTGGAAGGTTTTTCCCAGCTGGATCTCCTGGGGGTGAAGGCGTTCCCATAGCGTCAGCAACTGACGCAGCATCTCGTTCCCTTCTCAGGGAACCGGGTTACATACATAACCCAGAGATGATTATATTAGATTATTTTAATATAGGTCTCTATTTGGACATTTTATTTTTACACTTGATAACAAACTTCCCCCCATTATTTTTCCCTGCTTTATCTCATCAAGCACACCAAGCTAGGCAGGACTCCAGGACTGTCACCGGTGCCCCTTAGAAAATAAATAAAAAAATGCCAGAATGATTCGTTATTGCAACACAATCTAATGGCAATTTGTAACTATTTTACGTTTTGGTGAATGGGTGGCGAATTCATATGAATTTGTACAATCTTGTTTGTACGTTTTCGTACGATCTGCTTATGCCCCAGTGATGGTTATGTTTAGGGGTGGCCCTAAATGCTTTTTTATATAAAAATGTTACATGTTGTACAATTCACAATGTATGAATGAATATGAAATAGCCACCTCTTAAAATAGTTATGTTTTCCTTTGAGATCGGGTTGGTTATTGATGGAATAAGTGTTCAAGCACCTTCTAAACAGGAAAAGGATCCCCTCTTTACATGGATATCCTGAAGGTGAACTAGGTCAAGGATTGAACATGTTTTTCCTCTTGCGCAGAGAGCATGGAGTTCAAGGAGGAAAAGACATAAACAGGTTGTTTGTTTACAGATAAAGATTCTAATTACAAACCAAGCACTCTGAAGACAGCATGCTAATCATGCCTTCCTATTCCCCAGTGAGTTCGGCTGGTGCTATAATGCAGTGTTTTGGCATCCGTGGTAATTTCCTGGCTCTGAGAAGTCATTACCCAGTTGTCAACAAAACCACCTGGTACCACGCAACACAATGGACACGCCCAGTACCGTATATTTCCACCATATCTCCTGCATTTTCATCATGTATAATGGGACTTTTCTCTTTAAATAAACACACACCAGTCTCTTGACTTTATCAGATCAGTAGCTGAGGCTGATAACAATTGCTTGCACTTTTCTGCTTATCAGTTGTTGAATGAATGTGTTTTCTCTTAAGCATTTTACATTGATGTATTACAAGAGTGCTTAAGTACTTTGTTAGTATCCACTGATCAATTATAGAAGGCCGATATGGTCTCGTAATGGGCTGTATAGTGTCTGACTGAGGAAGATTTTGGCAACTGACGTAACTTAAATTTAAGGCTCTGGGCTGCTAAACAAAAGGATGGATTGAGGTAGGTGAGGAGAAAGATCTCTATCTATCTATCTATCTATCTATCTATCTATCTATCTATCTATCTATCTATCTATCTATCTATCTATCTATCTATCTATCTATCTATCTATCTATCTATCTATCTATCTATCTAGTAAAAAAATTGAGTAACACTTTAGTTTACAGAGTCCTTGTTACAAGTACTTACCATAGTAATAACAGTAAATTATGCATAATAACATGCAACTAACCCTCAACCAAATCCTAATCCTACCCTAACCCTATAGTAAGTACATGTAGTTGCTTAATATTACTAAGTACTTAAATATATAATTACACTGTAACAATGACACCTTAAAATAAAGTGTAACCAAAATGTTTTATATTTTTTACAGAAGAATACTGTAAAATACTGTAAACTGTAATTTACCTTACTATATAGTAAAAAAAAAACTTTGGTTTGACAGCACATTAGGTAATTTCACTGTAAAATACTATCAAGTTTAAGGTCACAGTAAAAGGATTCCCTGCGTTACACATCACTTATGATTACATTTTTATATATATTTGTTTTTATCAGTAATGTACATTAGTGTGTTTCATGTTAAATTTTGTATTATTTAGTTAATGTTTATTGCATTATTTTTGTGTATGACCCTGTGTACAGTCTATATACAAGTATTGAACATGTTTTACGAACAAGGTCGCTTGATTCATCATGTGGCTTGCTATTGTGCCACCTGCATTATTGTGGTGGTTATCTGTATTTTAAGGTAAAAAGGCAGATTTTAGTTGTTAAAGTAGTATATTAACATTATATCACTCAATTAAAAAAAACGGATTTAAGTTTAAATTATTTTAAATTGTAATAATGTTTATTATTACAACATTTTGCATATGTGTTTATTTAATGTAATTTCTAGTATATTATGATTGGATCAACCTGGACTGGAGTAATCTGAGGTTAGGTACAAACATATTTTTTTTTTTTTTTTTTTTTTTTTTTTTTTACAGAACAAGTATTTTAAAAATTAAATACAATTGTAATTGTGCAAGCACATTTGTACTCTATTATGGGTAAAACTTAGCTATGCATTCTAGGGTTAAAATGTTATTTCGAGTAGTAAAATTCTAAAGTTTTTCATAGAGAGTGATCCAGTTTTCCTTCTTCCCAATTTCTCCCCATGCAAACGCAAATGCACGCACACACACACACACACACACTGAGTTTAGCTGGAGGACAGTATGCATGAACCTCCACCATCTGGTCTGCCAGGTCCTCTGCCAGGGAAGATTCTTTTAGTTTCACTAACCACCTTGACCATCTTTTTCACAACCATAATCAATCATTTCTGACTTTCATCACGTAGTTGGGGTTCTGCAGCCCCTCTCCGTATATCCGTACTTCATACTACTAAGCTTTTATGAGGCATTCCACTGCTCTCTAAGTTAAACTGATCAGCATTATTTCATGTCATGCGTGCTTGTTGAAGATTTGGGTCTTATTCATGAAACACAAGCAGAATAAATTTCTGTGTAAATTGTAAGTTAAACAATTTGTACATAACTTGCCCCATTTAATTTAATGTGACAATTTACATATGAATGGATTTACACATAATTTTGTGTTCTGCTTGTGTTTCATGAATAATGCCCATTATTTAGAACTGTCTTTCAAATTCAATTTCCTGATGTTACTCTGCACTTCAATATTTTCAGAATACATTAAAATCTGAAAGCCTTAACTAATTTTATTTGCAAAACTGTCATTTCCAGGCAATTACTATACTGATGTTTAATTCACAAAAATTAAATAATAATAATACATTATTACGAAAGGCAAAGGGGAAAAAACACTGTATTAACAGTATATGAGATCTGGAAGATTGGTGAAGGCCATTTTGGGATAAATTATTGAGCTGCCACATATTGCCGTATGTGCACTGTGCTCATTACAAATGCATGTATCCATATGTCAGGCAGTTCTAATGTAAGTTTTATTAACAGAACTAGAAAGAGTTCAGTCACTCATTTGTTTTAATTAGCAAACTATATTTCTGATATTTAGATGGTGTGTGCTTTGACTTTTAAAGGGTTAGTTCAGCCAAAAATGAAATTTCTGTCAGTAATTACTCATCCTCATGTCGTTCCAAACCCATAAGACATTCGTTCATCTTCGGAACACAAATTAAGATATTTTTGATGAAATCCGAGAGGTTTCTGAACCAGCAACGTCACTGCAACTTTCAAGGCCCGGAAAGGTAGTAAAGACGTTGTTTAAATAGTCAATATGACTACAGTGGTTCAACCTTAATGTTATGAAGCGGCGAGAATAAGTTTGTGCTCAAAAAAACTAACATAAATAATGACTTTATTCAACAATTTCTTCTCTTCTGTGTAAGTCTCCTAATCACGTAGTAAACAGTGCAGCGCTTCTGGGACTACAAAAAGTCGCTTCCCGTCGCTTCATAACATTAAGGTTGAACCACTGTAGTCACAACGACATTTTAACGATGTCTTACTACCTTTCTGGGCCTTGAAAGTTGCAATGACATTGCTGCCTATGGCTGGTTCAGAAAGCTCTCATATTTCATCAAAAATATCTTAATTTGTGTTCCAAAGATGAACGAAGGTCTTACGGGGTTGGAATGACATGAGGGTTTGTAATTATTGACAGAAATTTCATTTTTGGGTGAACTTACCCTTTAATTGAGCAAATAGGAGCATACGTTTCCTGTCATGGTTCATTTGGATTGGATGGTGGTTATTTCAGGTTTTTTAATACATTTAATGTATGCATAAATATATATTAAAATACATGATTTAATTTATATTTTAATAAATATATATATATATATATATATATATATATATATATATATATATATATATATATATATATATATATATATTTATTTTATTTTTTTACATTTGTGCATTTGGTTGATGCTTTTGTCCAATATGAATTGCAAAATGAATTAAATACATCACTCTTAAAAAATAAATGTTCCTAAAGGGGGTTTTCACAGTGATGCAATACAAGTGTTATGATTCCTGTTTCGTGTTCCCTGTTCCCTGTTTTGTGTCTTAGGACTCTTATTTTGTTCCTATTGGTCCTGCTCTGACTTCCTGTGATTAGTTCCTGTTTTCAGAGATGGGCTACACCAGTCCTGGAGGGCCACTGTCCTGCGTTCCCCAGTCAAATAACGAAAGGTTAAAGGAATGCTTGAAAATGACTGGCTGATTAGACACATGTTTGATTTGAGATGGAGCTAAACTCTGCAGTACAGTGGCCCTGACAAGGGCTTCCACTTGGTATGAGACACTTAAAGCCTTTAGTTGTCATGAAATCTGTATCTTGAGTGTGTGCTTCAGATGAATCATATAAGTTAAACCTTATCCAGCAAAGTGCCATCTGCAGATAACTTCAGGAAAGCTATAGGAGAGCTGGGTCAGGTGTGGAAGGGTTTCACACTGAGATAGTGGAGTATATTTTCCTCTAAATGTACCTTATAAGCAAGATGGATGGGGCAATGGGGAATGTGCAATGGCTGTTCAATCTCTTTTCCTCTCCGTTTCAAGAAGAGCCAGAAGCTCTAGCTTCCTGTGGTTAAGAGGGGAAGTGGCTGTCCCTTTCCCCTATGGAGGTGATGGGGCCCGAGGAGCGACACTCGGCAGTCGGTTCTACCTCCCCTACCATCTTGTTAATGAGGTCAAGTGATGAATTGCAGAGCCAAACTACAGGGGCAAAATGAACGAGGACCAGATTGAAGAGAGCAAAAAGCCAACGGCCAGGACAAGCTGGACTTTTTTGAAAACTAGTGTTAATTCATTAAAATGTCGCTTGTTCAGCCTTACCATCAACTCTGAGCTGTTATAAAGTTAATTAAAGAAAATAAAACATCTAACCAACAACCTCATTATTTTAGAAACATGCAAACCTAGCAAAAATGCATTAGCAATAGCACTTGACAATTAGAAATCTACAGTACCTCAGATGTTTTTTGCATTCATTTAGTCGTTTGTTGTGTACAATGTGCGAAAGTGTTGAATAATAAGCGTCCTGTCAGTCAGCCCCAGCCTGTCACATTAAGTAGCCAGTATGATAGTTTTCAACATATTTAACATCATACTCAAAATGTGCACACATTACTTTTGTATTACTAATATCAACCCATTCTTCCATTCTTCAAAATTCTTCCAATGTTTTTGTTGTTGTTGTTTCGTGCACATTATTCAGTTTGGGCCCCCAAAGTTGTGTGCCCAGGGGCCTCATAATGCAGTCTTGTCTGCACCAACTAATATGACAGATATCAAAATGGCTAACATCAAGGATATAGATAGAAAATAAGACAATAACTGACAGGAAGATATAGTCCTTATTAGATAAGAAAAGGAAAAGGTATATGAGGTGAAGCAAGACACCCAGAGGCAATTAAATATAATTCCATTGTGGTCTTTATTATCAAAATCTCGTTGTTTTCATTTACAAAGCTGAAGATGAGTCATATTGCATTTTCCTATAGACTGTCAGAAAACCCTCCAAACAATAAATGCTGAATGACACAAAGAAAATATAGTTTTCTCTAGTTTTAAAAATCTAAGACGTCAAGGGAACAATCCTGAGGGCATTTTTTTAAATATATCAACAAAAATGGTGCTGGTATCACTGAATATCCTTCAGGGCCATCGGGACTTACTGACATGTACTAAAATTGCCTCTGCATGCCTTAGGGTCAAAACTCTGTGAGCTGATAATTACTGTCAACTAATAAAGCAGTTAGTCTCTGCAAATAGTTAGTCTCTGCAAATATATATATATATATATATATATATATATATATATATATATATATATATATATATATATATATATATATATATATATATATATATATATATATATATATATATATATATATATATATATATATATATATATATTAAACACATTTTTGGTGAAAAGGATGAGGATGAAAGAGGAAGGGAGGAGATGGTAGGATTTTGTTTGAATAAAAAAAATCAAAATCATTTTATAATTATCTTAAAGCTTCTGCTAAGAAAAAATTATGTGTATTATTTTAAAGCTTCCGCTAAGAAAAATTGGCCATTTAAAAAAAAAAAAAAAAAATTCCTTGCATGTGTGTCTATTTATGATGTCATCATCATAATATTACAGTAATATTACCGTTCTCTAAGTTATTTTCACTACAACCGATAAAAACAAAACAGCAAACTTAAATATTTACCTCTTAATAGGTGATACCTCTTCTCTTCTCTGGTGACATGTTTATCGGCATGAGGGTGGGACAACCTCTCACTCACATGACAGTGGAGCAATAACAAATGACAACAATCCAATCAATTCCCATTGGACAAAATTAAGTCCCGCCCAGATATACATCACATTACGGAAAGAAAAAAACATTCACAACTTCCGTTTCATCTCGACTTTAAGAAGAAAATAGACCTGTCCAAATACACTTGCGGTCTTGTCCACCTGAGAGCGCTTGCACACAACAGGAAGTAAGTGCGCAAGACTGTCCCAGTTCTTAAAGACACCAAACCTCATTGACATTAAAGAGAGAGTTTACCCAAAAATGAAAATTCTGTCATCATTTACTCACCCTTCAAGTTGTACCAAACCTGAATGAATTTCTTTCTTCTGCTAAACACAAAAGAAGATATTTTGAAGAATGTTGGCAAACAGTTGGCCCATTGACTTCCATAGTTTTTTTTTCATACTATGTAAATCAATGGGGCCCATCAACTGTTTGGTTACCGACATTCTTCAAAATATCTTCTTTTTTGTTCAGCAGAAGAAAGAGATTCATACAGGTTTGGAACAACTTGAGGGTGAGTAAATTATGATAGAATTTTCATTTTTGGGTGAACTATCCCTTTAACACACACTAAACCCTTGAATATGCTTCAGAGTGTATTTTGTATAACATTTGCAACTGCTTTTTATCACTTAATTATAAGCACCACAATTACAAAATTGTGTCGCCTGTTACATAGGGACTACTGAACAAACATTTAGAAGTTTATTTTATAAATTTTTATGGAAAGAATTGAACATCAAAATAATAAATACTTGCTTTTTTGCTACACTATATAAGTGTGCGGATAATCAAAAGTTCCACACACTTGAACACTTGGACCAAAATGCAGGAAGAGAAAATACAGTAAGTAGACAAGTGATCAAGTACAAAGACTTTGGTGTTATCTGATGTGTGGCGCTACTTTGTTTACATTATCGATCATTGGATTCACTTCATAGTACTTTTACATATTTCTAGTACTCATAAGATATACAAGAAATTAAAGTTTATGTTGTGATCCTGCACAATAATGTTTTACACAAAGGCACTCTTTATTCAAGAATGCCTTAATCTCATAAACAATATTTTATGTATATTTTATGTATATATGTAACTTTTCCTCTTTAGTGGGAAAAATGTGGTAAGATAGCTTTACACACAAGCCTTAGTGAATAATATGTGACACTCTGATAAGTTAAGCACTACATGGAAGACTGACAGCCTCTCATTACTCACCTTCCTTTAACCTCGATCTTTTCTTAAAATGCAACGTGATGCTGGCAGGCATCAACGAGGATAAGACAAGGTTTCTGATCCAGTGCTTTACAATATACCTAAATAAAACATTTTCGGTCTCTCAGTCAAGCCAGATCGCTTGAAGGCATGCTGTTTTGTTTAACATATAAGTAAATCTAATCTTATTGACAAGAATAAATGCTTCACAAAAAAATATTTTAGCAGATTAATGCATTTAGTCGGGAAAACAAGGGAAAAGTTTTGATGACTCATCCTGCACTCCCTTATTTTGTCCAATCAAATGCTCTCTAGAATGAGAATGCCCCACCCCCTAATTGTTTTTAATATTGGTAAATGCTCATATTCATCACTTTATCAGAAAAAAAGTTAAATAAATTCAAATAAATTTTTGTTTCTCATTTACTCATGAATGTAGTGTTTATGTGTATATGACTGGTGTCCCATCTCCCCCGAGCTTTTTAATTGCAAACAGCAGAACCGTAACTATCTCAGTTCAAATGATAGAGATTCACACCTTAATTAGGTTACTTTTTAGGGAATGAAGAACGAACTGCTTTCATAGGTTGCATATTTTCTCATATATTTTTTTGCACATGAGCTGAAGCAACTGAACTCTGCAGTTGTGGTGTTGCATACAGTAAGCAAGATAAGCCCTTATTTACATAATTGCCATTTTGTCATTAGTCATCCCTAAAATAACCAATCGGTGAGCTGAATTTTGAGTGATTTGGTCACAAAAATATTTAACTGGTTTTGCAGAGTCTTGCAGCTTTTGAAATACGGTATAACAAAAAGATCTCTAATAGGATTAGCGTGTATACATTTATATTCAAATCCCTCTGACAGTGCCTTGTTGAAGCTATATAGACAAAAAAAAAAAAAAAACTTCACTCTGGTTGTGTTGAATGCTAATTTATTAACCACTCTTTTTTAAGGATTTTTTTAACCATTGATGAGTAAAGATGCATTCACAAGAAAGATGACTAAAGTTTTGTTGTCTGCTAGCCTGGCAAGCCAGACCTACATCACAATGTTAGGTCTGGCAACTCACTATAGACACGGCTCAATTCGAGGGGCGGGATAAACGGCTGTCTTTCAAATTCCCTCTGCACGCAATAGGACAGCGCTTCAACCAACCAGAGCGTTTTCCCAACAGCGGAGCTTATGTTAGTTGATAGATTCAACTTTGAATCTGGCTGGCAAAACTATGAACACATCTTCCTTTTTTAAGAATGACTTAAGTGCCGTTCTTTGCTCTTTCTCAAAGAAAAACTTAACTCCAAGTCCTCCAGAGTCGCAGCCAAAGCCGATTCGAAAGACTGTTCTCCAGCAGCAGCAGCCATTCTTTGTTTTCAAGTAGCAGGGAACCGTCGCAACTCTGTCGTCAATACGTTAAGCCCGCCCCGCCTACTCTATACACGATGTGATTGGACTTTGCCCTGACCCAATTTAGTTTTTTACAGCTTCGAAAGTCAAGGAGAGTTGCTAGACTACCCTGGCTGCAAAATAAATTTTGCTGCCACTAGGGTGCGTCTAGATTTCTAGGCTAGTCGTCTGCCGCTTTAAATACTCAAGCTCTAAAAAGTAGGATGGATTCTGATTGGCTGCCATTGTTTTATAGTTCTCAAGCCAGAAAAATAATCATTCTGAAAGTGATTCAAGGATATTGTTTCTCTGTGCTGTTATCGTTATAGTTGTGGTATGGACTCTTTATTCTTTTATATTTAGGACGATTTAAAAAAAAAAAAACATCATTATGGTTATCTAGTTATCGCCCTTGGTGTGAACTGGCCTTAAATCCTTTGATTGGTGTTTTTATGGACAGTGATGGATGATAATGATAATAGACTTCTGCATAAATCACATGAGTATCTTTTCATAAATAAGGTCCGGTGCAAGATATTCAGACAGCTTCTTGCAGAGTTTTTCCTGAGGAAATTCCAATTTCGAGAAGCACTACCACTCGACAAAAACAATCTGGCCTCTCCTGTGCTTTCCTATCAGGTACTATTGGCTGATAGTGATGAAAAGGATCTGTTTGTTTTTTTCTTTTGCTATCTGTCTAAGGAAATAAATCAAGTCCTGAGGCCACTTTTAAATTTGATACTGCCATTGCCGTGAGACAGAACTTATTGAGCGTTCAAAACTGCTGGAATTTTCCAACAATACTAATCTGCAGGAGCTCTACCATTGCTCCTTACTAATCACCAGCTTTAATCTGTTTGTGATTGCAATTTATGGTATGTTATTAAAGTTGGCATAAAACAGAAGTTGCAATAGTTTTTTTTCCCTATTGTGACGTATATCCAAGTGACGTATATCAGAATATCTCAAACAAGAAAAATATGTAGGGTGGGACTTGATTTTGTCCATTGGGAATTGATTGGATTGTTGGATCATTGTGGTTTGCTATTACTGTGATGTCATGTGAGTGACAGGTTGCCCCGCCCTCATGCCAGTAAACACATCATCAGATCAAAGAAGAGATGTTCTTACAAGAGAAAGTGGAAATTATTTTGATTAAAGCTTACAAGGGTACATGGATAAAAAAATGCATAGATCATTCGTTTAATAAATACTGAAATATTCCATTGAAGGGAAAAAAAATCAATTTCGATTTCATGGTGACTTTAATATTGATCGCTAACTTTTGACATTAAAAACATAAGAATGTGTTTTAATAAAGAAACTAAGCTTTAAATATCTCTTTAGGAAAACCCCACATTCAATGTCAACCCTTTTTCCTTTTTTTCCTGAGCTTCAGCATATTACTCTGAAGATTAATACATTCAGTGTCAGAGTTTGCTTCTCAGTGCTGTGTTTTAATGGAGTGGCCCATCATTAGCTCTGTTAAAGCAGCCGCTACTGAGTGAGGGGACTGTTAGGGCAGGGCAGACTGCTTTTTTACTGTCAACATCAATACACTCTTAGTTGTCAGACAGCCTATTTGGGTCGAAGGCACACTTTCGAGCGCATAATATGTGCCTAAATCCAAATCTTGAAAAACTGTACAAGCTATTTCTGAGTTCTTAAACTTTTTTTGATCATTGAAAAGGGGCAATTTCTTCTAATAACTCAATTTGTGACTGTGGCTGTCTGTGTATACACAAAAACCTTTGATTTAGTGCTGACTTTCATGTTCTATAAAGATTAGCTGTCTGCAGTGTACTTCACATTAGCATGCTTAACCCTCTGGTCCTGCTCATGTCAAAAATGGCTGGGTTTTTTTTTTTTTCAATGAAATTAATGTAGTCTACTATAATGTTTTTGAATTTTGTTTTTCATTTATTTTTTAGGTAATTTTACTAAATTATATTTACTAAAACTTTTATTATATTTAAAAATCAAAGGAATACATCTAAACAAATTAGATTAGAGGTTGATATCTCAAGAAATTAGCTTTCAGTAAGATTTTGTTTTGGCTGTAGGATTGAAAATTATTTCTACCCCCTCTTTCTACCACAATGACCATTTGGAGTTCCTAAGGCACAGAGGGGCTGATAGTGATCTCGGCTTGCAGGCCAAATGTTTGTACTTTGGGGGTAGATGAATTTCACACCTTTAGTACAGTGGTGGAAGTGTAATTATCTGATTGGTCAGTTTGAATGTCTCACATTTGGGTTTTAGTCACATGGTCAAGGAAAGGATAAAAGAAGATTGTAACTGTTGCTCTGGCTCTTTGATGCTCTGGCTATCTTCTTCTCTGGGTCCCTTTCTTGGAGGCTCCTCTTTATCTCTCTCTCTCTCTCTCTCTCTCTCTCTCTCTCTCTCTCTCTCTCTCTCTCTCTCTCCCTCTCTCTCTCTCTCTTTCTCTCTCTCTCTCTCTCTCTCTCTCTCTCTCTCTCTCTCTCTCTCTCTCTCTCTCTCTCTCTCAGGTAACATTTTTCATATATGCTGGGTACAATTAATAATATAAGTTATCATCATCTCATACATATATTTTGTAACTATTTTAGGTGTAACCATAACCATAATTTGCCATTAAACCTTTTCAATTGCAACTAATGTGCTAACTAGTTTTGATTCGGATTTGACTTTGAAGTGCTACATATTGCAATACAATATCATCACTATCTATAGCAACGCTCTCCCACAAATATTAAGCTATTGTAACTGCACTTATTTCCGTCGTTGGTATAAGTGGCAGTGGGTGGTTAAAGACAAGAAATGTGCAGCTTTCTACCATCTTGCCAATAACGTTTCTTTAGTCATTCGGCAGTTCTTGCAGCTTGAACCACTGCAGGAATTCCACCCTTACATGGCTCAGTACCAAAGTTTTCAACTTGATGAAATTCGTCTCACATTAATTTCCAATGCAGTCATTTTTGACCACGAACAATACAAGTGTGACATGTTTTTACCATGTCTTGTGCCATTCCGATGAAGTACAAAAATCAAAAAAAAAAAAAAAAAAACGTAAATTTTTCCAGTAAAAAATAGGATTTACATGCTAATCTATTAATGAAATAAGTATTTTCTGTCATAAATTAACTTTAATTGAATTGCAAGTTCATTTTATAAGTAAGGTAGGAATTGCCTTATAATTTATGAAGAATAATACAGTTTTTCTCAGTCGCTTTGGTGCATTTCTCACTTCACTATTTACATTTGCACAACAGTTAGTTCAATCTCCACAACATTTAGTCATTTGTGCACATCACAGTAGCAGTTTCTCATTCCTTCCAACAAATTGCAAATGCTTTTGGACATGCATCAAATGCTTTCATACAACTCTCTGCTGTTTTATAACATTATCATTTGCTTATGTCATGTCAGTCAAAATTAACTATACTTGTGAATGCTGAATAGTCATTCCATATAAAACTAATAGTCCTCATTTCATTGCTTGAGTCATTACATACAAAAATGTTGAACTAGTTGTCAAAATCTGTCAAGCAAATTTTACACATTTTTTTAAATCTTTTTTTTTTTTTCTGAAAATGTCTCCTAAATTGAACAGTTTCTCTCAGGTGAATCTCAGCTTTCACTGATGAGGAACGTCTGGATGTGTATGAATGATTACAGTACTATGTATGTTGTATGTTCAGTTCCAATATGTACTGCAATATTGTTTACAGTTGTGCACAGATCTACCCAAAGGGAGTGTATGTTTGTTGTAAATAAGGGTGTATTTTTTCTTTTGCACAATGCTGTGAACAAATTAGAATTGCAAAGAGCATATGCAGTAAAAATGTGAAACATACATATTCAGTGTCTTGTACTCAGTTACATCACTAAATACAGTAATGTGTAACTTTACTGTATTTTTCAAATGGCTGTGCAAATAGTATATAGTGCTGTCTTGAGCATTTTCAGGTAGTGTCACCAAGATCTGAATTTTTTTGCATTGGAAAACATTTACAGAGTAAACTGTCATAATGAAAACATGACAAAGCCATTTGACTATCTTGTTCATAAACAATGGTGTCAGGACTTTTCATCTTGATGACACTGACACTTTCATTGACATGAATACTTGCTTTTGAGGAATGAGCTATCCATTGTGAGCAAGTGACACGCTTTTGCAGGTTATCAACTAGGTTTTGCAGTTTGTACTAATTGTTTTGAGAACTGCATTATCTGTTGTGCAAATGTAAATAGTGATGTGAGAAATGCACCAAAGCGACTGAGAAAAACTGTATAAGTAAGGTAGGAATTGCCTTATAATTTATGAAGAATAATATATATATATCTGACAGTTTTCTATTGTAGTTAAATTGAAATATAAATTATACCAAAACTTGTTTTCAAAGAATAGATTTTTCTTACCTATTGTAAAATAGATTTATTGTTATGCTTTTTAAAAAACTTTTGGGTTCAGACAAATATAGATAGATAGATAGATAGATAGATAGATAGATAGATAGATAGATAGATAGATAGATAGATAGATAGATAGATAGATAGATAGATAGATAGATAGATAGATAGATAGATAGATAGATAGATAGATAGATAGATAGATATTCCACACACAATAGGCTATTACTCTACGAACCATTGTCACGTGAATAACAAACTCATGTAAACATAATTGCTTAACACTGCGCACAATTAATTAATTGGAGAGAAAGCAGCGCGAGTGATTCCACCATATTTACATCGCGTCAAGTTTATTGATGAATGAAGTTAACATTTTTAAAGCCAGATAAACAGAGTGATTTTTTTCCTGGAGGAAATTGACTGGCTCACACTACGAGCCACGTATAAACCCTCGAATGAATTTACAGTGTCTGCATGCTTCGCTACTTCACTCCAAATGTCCGCAGGCTGCAGATGCTCTTCGCCAATCCAGCACTGCAGGTGCAGTTAATACTGAAGATGCTGATAGTAGTTCTGGCTAGATGTTGTTTCTTTTCCTCATACAGGTTTTTTTCTGCCTATCCCTCTAAATTTTTGCTCTAGTGGTGCCGTGTGAGGTGTTGGAGTCATTGGATCCCGCAGTCTGACCGGCTTTGCGGTGCTTCTTTAAGAGAATCATTTACATTATCTTTAGTGGATAGCCTATGACGAACAGTTCCGTGTGCTGCCGCATCATGTTGACATAACTCTGTTGAAGAACTGAAAATAATGAATGGCCGGAGAGGAGCGATGATACGAATTAACTCTTTGATGTGAAGGGAAGCTGGAACGGGATTGTGTACTGCATTTAGGCTCCTGCCGAGGAAACACTGGAATGAGGCTCTATAAACACGTTTCTTGCCGCTGCGAGTTTGCTTGTTGAAGTTGGCTTTGCTCAACAATGGCAAAATGAATTGGAATGGATAGATACTCTGATAAATGTTCCTTAGAGATGGAAGGAAGATTTTCCAGCCTTTTATGAATCTTTTCGTGGTGACTCTGGAAAGGTGGAGCGATCAGGAAAAGCTAATGACGGACCTATTAATCCATCAAAAGCACCAGAGGGGTTTGGAAACGTTTGGATGGAAATGTTTACATCTTTTTCTGGTTTTATACGAAACTACTAATGCATAGTTGTGGATCTCTGCTGGAATCTCCATTGTCATTATTAATTTAGTGAAATGAATTCAGGGCTTTTGACAATATGCTGTGATTTTATTTTTATTTTGTATATTTTGGGGGAAATATCCATCTTTTCTTCTTAAAGTATTCCGATCTAAATGGAATTAGTTGAGAAAGCCCTTTGTGAAAGGAATAGACATGGTACATGGGAACAGGTTCCTTCACGGTGAGTCTAGCTGCCAGTTAACTTCACTCTTCCCTCTCTTTCATTTTACGCATGCGGTCTATTTGAATTTACCGGTGTGTCCTTTATTCCTTTAGGAACTTTGTGTGTGATTGTAAACTGATTAAAATCATTTCATGTGTTTAGAGTTAAATTAAGCGATACAACTGCATATGCACCATGACATTAGCCTATATCATATTTTCCCAGTTACATGTTGTTCCCTGCTGGGAAATCCAGCTTAAGATGGTAGTTGGTTTCTAGCAGGTTTAAGATGATCATTAGCTGGTGCAAGTTGGTTATTAGCTGGTTCTTGCTGGTGATTTGCTGGTCCATAAGCTGGTAAACCATTTTGGACCAGCATCTTTAAGTGGTCATACCAGCTTAAAGTTGTTAGGCTGGTTTTTACTTGGTTCTTATCATCTAGCTTGCCCAAGATGCTCATTAATGGTCTAAGCTAGTTGTTAGCTATAATTGAAGTTTGAAGAACATCTAGGAAAAAAACAAAGCGGCTACTCGCTGGAACATACTATGTTAAGGTGTACCTTTAATCAGTAGCTAGCCCGCTAACATATTCCAAAACAATTAGCTTAAGCTGAATTTTTTAAAAAATATTTTCCCAAATTTACAAGTTAATTAGTCTGGAAAATGAATGGAAAATAAAGACCTAAATAAATAAATGTAATTATTTATTTTGCGTTCATTTTGTATGTGTTAAACACTAATAGAAATAAGTGTAACTTTGAACTTTTTCAAGGTATAGACCAAATTCCTTAGGGATAAGGTTTCAGATCCCTGATTTTCAACCATTCCTTGAAGTATTTCTGTTTTGTGATTTAGTGCAGTAGGAACAACATCCTTCAGTACAGCTGTATGTTCATAATGAGTCCGTGTGATTCTATGCTGTTTTGATCTTAAATCTTTTGTCGCAGTTGTTGCAGGTCTTCTCATGCTTGGGTTGTCTGGGGCAACAAAGAAGGAAGCAGGTAATGATGTTTTGTCACAGAATACCCACCCACTTTCTATCTCCATGTTTCCTGGCAATCTCTGACATTTGACTGCTTTCTCTCAGTGAAAAACAATTCAGGAGTGCAGCCGGCAGGGCAGTGTGGAACCTGGGTGAAAGAACCAGAGGGAGGCCTCTTCACCTCACCCAATTACCCAAACAAATATCCCCCAGAGCGAGAATGCATCTACATCATTGAAGGTATATACAAAACTTGTTCAAATAATAAATGCAGCTCACAAGCAAATCTCTCATGTGACACTGGGATGGAGGGGGTTGTTTTAAACTGTTCAGGAGCGCAGTTGCACTCACAGTGAAGGATGCAGGAGCAATCAGTTGATTGTTAATCCCATGCAGCACCATGATACTAATAAACAGAACACTAGTGTTTCATTTGCATTTATAACAGAAGGATCTATAGATCAACAATCTCTCAATATCTGAAAGTCAGTTTGATTATCACAATTAGATTTCAGTAAAAAATTTCTTTCAGTCACATCTGTCGGACTGTATGCTGCAGTGCTGCTGCGAGCTGATAATCAAATTGAACTAAGAAGCTAGTAGCAATTGTCTTGCAATCTGATGGTTTATACATGATGATCTTTTACTGTCATAATAAAATTACAAATTTTATTAGATATTATTAGTAAAAACCACTGTTAAACCCATGTGGTCTTCAATCTTTAGTGCTAATTTCTTTCGATTAAGTGTGATGTTATTGTGCTTTTTCTACCAGTAGCAATAAATGCATGTAGTTGCAGTCCATATACCTTTGATCTCAGAATGTCCTTTGTATACTAATAATGGCAGACATACCCAATCCAATCTCACTGGAAAACGTAATTATTCAACAAGGTTGCTATTTCTTTTGAATTTGTATGTCATTCATACGTAAGTGAACGGTTTTTAGAAAGAATGCAAGCATGAAGGTCAACCCCTAAACATAACCTAACCATCAGAGGGGCATATTGTACAAAAAAAAGGTATGAATGAGATTATACAAAATTCATACGAATTAGCCACCAATCTGCCAAAACATGAAATTGTTATGTATTGCCATGACAGTATGTTTTACATATGACATCATGCATCATAAATTACAGGTGTCATTTCTTTTCACTCTTTGCAGCTCCCCCGAGACAATGCATTGATCTTTTCTTTGATGAAAAGTATTCAATAGAGCCTTCATGGGAATGTAAATTTGACCATATTGAAGTCCGGGACGGGCCCTTTGGCTTTTCTCCAATAATTGGACGCTACTGTGGGCAGCAGAACCCTCCATACATCAGATCGAGCAGCCGCTACCTATGGATAAAATTTGTTGCGGATGGTGAATTGGAAGCCATGGGATTTTCTGCAAGCTACAATTTCACAGCAGGTAGGCCTACGTTCTGTTTTATGCTCCTTTATGCAGTGTCAGTAATGTTTACGATTGTGAAAGACTTATTACACCAGTGAGTTTTTGGCATTCCTTGATGGTCTTTAAGAGTTCTGGAACCGGTTTTGAGTGAACTCAGTACCCTCGGGTTATTGTTATCCTCTGCATGTCGACTGAATTCCTGATGCAATCAGTAACTATACTCTTCAAAATCCAAGCCGCTGATTCATATAGCAATAATTGTGGGTCCATGTTGGTTCTGTCAATGATCCTAATCTGCAGTTGAGCTTATTAGTCATTCTATTGCAAAAAAGAACAGCATGTTCTAATTAATCTAAAACCATTTTAACTTGTTTACCTTGATCAGCTCTTAGTACCACAATGAATGCTGACAATCCTTCCCAGGACCTGCTTCAGATGCTCAAGATTGCCAATAAGATGCTTAGTGGTAACAACTACATCATTCCGCATTTAATTGATTTCACATCCCCTCAAAAGAATCCTTTGAAAATATGTAGCAGATTGCAAAATGGTTGATTTTTATCAGACTTAAAATTCACAGAATTAAAATTCACTGCTTTCTGATCATTTGCTTTGATTTAAAATTGAAGCTCTAAAGTAAGTCTGAATTGCATGTAACACTGTACCTGAGTTCAAGCGAGAGATGTTTGCGTAAATGGTGTGCAAATTGAACAGTGATAGATATTGTGTGGAGAATGCTAAATGCAATATTTGAATAAAGCTGCAACTAAAGTTGTAAATGCTGAAGAATTTCACAGAGCGGTCGAGCTTTAAGGGCCTTGCTGATGAATTACACAGCTGTACAAGAGAAAGTAGCACACAATTGAAGGCAGCACTGATTTAGAGTTGTATCTGAGAAATTAGTTTTGAGCTGAGAATTTTTCAATCCTATTGTGAGTCAAGAGGAAATTCTTTCACCAAGTTTGGAGAAACTGTTCAGCATGAATAGATTCAGACTCTCGCTTCGCAACTTGCCAGGGAAGAAACACAGCTTCCTCTAGTCTTGATAAGGAATATCAGTGGCATATAATTTACATAATTAAGGAGATAAAAGTCCCTGAATTCACTTCCCTTGATGTTCCCCCAAAAAAAGTGGAGAGCGCATCTGCTCTGCTGCAGCCAATGGTAACACATGCTAATGCAGAAGGTACAACAGATGAATGAAAAGCAGGGAATGAGGAAGGATAGAAATTGCATGTATTCATCTTCCTTGGTGTTTTTCACATTTTATCGCTATAGAAAGAAACATTACTGTATTTAGCTCAAAATGTACGCACAAAACGGCCACTCAATCAAAGATGTGCCAATCTGCAGTGTGAAAGAGGGGGAACTTAGTCTAGTGTATTTTCATCATACTGGGGCTCTGGCAACAAAACTTCTGAAATTCTCTGCATCAGACCTCATTAAGACTGCACATGCTTGATCTCCAGACTTTTCTCCTTACTGTAGTAGAGCTATGTGATCAACTTGAAATGAAATCAGTTTAAAAGTGTGATTTGAAACTGTGAATCATTGTTTAAAGTTGTCATGAAATCAAAATTGACCCTCTTTACTTTGTTTGAGCATATTACTAATCATGTGGTGAACAATTAATCCGTGCAAGTTAATACACAGAAGAAAAAAAAAGTTTGTTGTGGTAATCTTTAATTAAAATATAAAAATATGATTCCGCCCTAGAATGGCGTTCCTTCTCTGGTTATGTTAGTTATGGCTTGGATTGAAAACGCTTAACCCCACCCCTCCAACCGTCAGTCTGCTATGACCGAGGGATGGAGAGGAGGTGCCCTAAAGTAAAATACCGCCCTCTATTCAATGTTCTGTTTCACTTGGAAATATGTCACAACACTGAAGTAAAGTCGGTTGCAACTTCCGGTTCATGGGGACTTTTTTTAATTACTGGATAACCTAAATGTATTCATGTGGACAAAAACACTATACTAAACAAGACTAAATACTGTTCCTGGTATCATATATTATTCAGTGCAGAACCTTTAGTGTGACCATTGAAGTCCTGAGCTAATGATTTTATGAGTTGGTTCTTTTGAAAAAAAAAAAATACAGCACGACCAAGGATCACCAGTTCTGATGTGAATGATTTTAATGACTCTTATGAGCTGGTTAATAGATCAAAATAGTGAATGGGTTCCATAAAATGGATCCAAAACAAACTTTCTGATTCTCAAGAGGATGACACTTATGAGCCAATTTTTTTTAGTGAATCAAAAAAATAAAAGGTTGATCAATGTATTCTGACTGATTTGACTCACTTGCTCAACAGCAAAACATTCATTTTGACTCCATGAACCAAGAACTAATACTATGCTATGTTGTTCTTAAAGGGGATAGATGAAAATTCAGTCGTTAAATATTTACTCACCCTGGTGTTGGTTTAATGCCATATTTTCCTTTATTGTTCAGACCACAAAAGGAGACATTTAAAAAAACAAGTCCTGCTCATGCTCATCCATATAATGGCAGTGAATAGGAATCAGATTCAAGCTTTAAAGAAAAGTTGCAGAATATCACATACTGACACACAAGCGCACCATTTCGAGAAATCAATAGTAATAAAACATGTCACGAAACATGGCTCCTAAAAACATTATGCACATGCTTGCTTCTTTGATGTAAAGATCTCTGTTTTGTTACAGTTGTCGCAACAGCAAAGCGAATTCTTGCAGTCAACTGTCATTTCAACGGTCATCTAACCAGAGTTTTGTGCACTGTTTTGATTAATCTTAATTTCTGTAAATGGTGTGCTTGTGTGCTTGTCTTGGGAGAACTGGAGTGAACTGCTGCGCTAATACGGTCTCATGAACACACAGTCATGAGCCGTGCACAGCTGACCAAAGGTTAAGAGTTTCCCTAAATAATAATATATATATTTTTTAGTTTGTTTTGTTTTTTACCAAACCCATACACTCAGAATACTTGAAAATACAGTTAGATGGAATCATTCTGATCCGTTTGCATCTTTTTCTTCAAAGCTTGAAGCTAGCCCTTATTCACTGCCATTTTATGGATGATTGTGAGCAGGATTTTTTTATCCTTTTGTGGTCTGTAAAAGAAAGCATTTGAACAACACCAGGGTGAGTAAATAATGACTCAATTTTTATTTTTGGGTAAACTATCCCATTAAAGGGATAGTTCACCAAAAAATGAAAATTAGCCCATGATTTACTTACCCTGAAGCCATCCCAGGTGTATATGACATTCTTCTTTCAGACAAATACAATCAGAGTTATATTAAAAAAATGTCCTGGCTCGTCCAAGCTTGATAATGGGAGTGAATGGCTGTATGGAAGTCCATTAAAGCGCACCTGTGTGCTATTCACTTTCACACAGTTGCTAAAATATGTTACTTTGCACACTCTTCATATCACAGTCCTGCAAAGAGGACAGAAAATTCACTCATTTGCTGTCCTACGGCAAAACATGAGAGCAGTTGCATTTTAGACCAAACATATAATGGTGAGTGAGTGCGACCTGGACGCATCAGTGAATGGTGAGATATTTTGCTAAATAAAATGATCCTGCCAGATTCAGAAGAATTGCTTGATACAGTAACTTGATTATGTTTTGTTCTGTCTGTTTCATCTCAGTGAGCTTTTATGAGAGTTTACGCATGCGCTATATGGTGAATTTAGCGTTTTCCGACGTTTCAGTGCGGATGACAAACTGATGAAAACGCTTGGAAACTCTAGTGTGGGCGGAGAGCGTTTTAAAACGAAAACTCTGTTTTCATATCTATCTTGATTAATGTAGACATAGCATAGGATTAATGTTTCCAATTCTAAGAATTCACCAATTCAATTTGAATAATTGCAAACCTAAATTTCGCACGATTTCCATCCCTAATAAAAAATTGGTTATACTCGGACTGAAAGCAATTAATTCCAAATTGTCACTCTAAAATAATAAGGAAAAATGATTCGTTAGAAGGTATGGGAATGCATGTAAATCTTGAACCTGGGCAACAAGCATCCAGTTGTAGGTTAAGATATTTGAACATCACATGGCTTTAATGCTTGAGTTTCCCAATTTGGTTATAAATTAATTAAAGGTGTTTTCACTCAAGGTTAGTTTCATCTGAAATTGCAGATGCATGGCATAATCCATTGCTGGATGATTTCCAAAGTAGTGATTTAAATAGTAGAATGATGTGCACACTGTGTGTAATTACTTCCTGATATCGTGTGAAAATAAAAATGGTTGTGTGCAGTCACTCACAGCATTCAGATGCAATTATTATGCAGACAGTGTATGAGTTCATTCCAGTTGTCAGATCTTGCTGTCTGTAGACAGACTGTGCATTGTGATGTCACTTCCTCTCATAACCCGACTATACAACTAACTGGATTAAGCAGTACATGCAGGACACTTTGTGGTTGTTGTAATTTGTCTCTTACCTTCCCTTTGTCCACCTGTCCTTCTCTCCGTCTCTTCTTCTCACTATCTAGAAAACTCACACGCTCATTCTCCTGAGTCTCACTTCCTTGTCTCCTGGGCTTGGCTGACCTTATTACCCCTCCTCTTTTCTAAGAGATAAAGCTGTGTTACCAGACAAGATCTGGCTGTGTTAAATAACAGGGAAAGCTGCTTCCCTCATGTGTCTTTCCCCAGGCCACTGGCTGTTTGAAGCCTTTGTCCCTGCTGTAAACAGACGCAGCAGTAATAAGAAAAGCAAGATTGACTAAAAAGCATTTCAGGGACCGCTTTTTTGATCCAGTGGCCATTTAATAACCTTGTTTGGGAAAGCCTCATGTGGCCTTTTCCTCTTTTCATTTTCAATAGCTTTGTCGAATACAAGGAAAGTGGAAGTTGAATGCAGGAGCTGAGAGCGGTCCCTTAGATCCAAATGTCGAAACACAGTCAGGACCAATTAGGGAATATAGCTCTGTGCCTTCTGATGTTTCATGTTGTATGTTTTTTGCTGTCACATAATAAGGTGAACTGCCAGGTAAAATTTTGTTAATCGAAATAGCTGAAATAAAATAGAATATAAATATTAGATTCGAAAAATTTAATCTTAAATGAAAATGAGAAATGTTACCTCAGCAAATAGCCTAACTGAAATAAAATAAGTTGAAGTCATAAAAGTACTAAAACTAAAATAAATGAAAGCTAAATATATATATATATCTTCATAAAATATATATCTTCAAAAAATCTTCTTTCGTTTGGGTGTGGGAGACTAGTCAACTAAATTATGCTGCTAGTCGACATTGGACCTACTTGTCCTGCAATGCCTATAGATTCAGTTCATTTTAATAAATGTGTCTATATTGGTTAACATTGATTAAGTGATGCTTAAGTTTAATGTACAATGATCATAATGCAAGGCAAGTGCATTGCATATATAAATACATTTGGCATATTTTTCAGTGACATTCAGTATGAGATTTGACTGTTTGATTCATAGATCAAGTAGGCTATTTCGAATGAATGGCATATACAGATTTCTTGACTGTCCTTTGGGGATTTCTTGAACTAGTCAGTTACAAATTTCTGTTCAAAAATTAATGAAATTAGCAATGGTGTACATATCTGGAACAGCACAAAGATGAGTAAATGACAGAAGTTTTGGTTGAACTATACCTTTAAATGGGTAATTTATATGGGTTTATGAACATAACAAGTTGGTTTATAATACCTGGACAAAGCCTTAGGTTTGGAATGGAAGGGGTGCGACACCAGAAAGCTGTTTTTGTGTAGGGCTTTATTCAAATTGAATGTAAACATTGTTTACTAAACAACCCTTTTCCAAGAGATTGATGGGGATTTGGCCTTCTGCAGATATGCATTATCAGTGCATAAAATCCAGGATTTGACACAAATTATGATTGCAGATCCCGGTCATCATTATCGCCTCTGCTCTAATAAGACCCGATTGCCCTGCTGCTGTTGCGGCTTGAATTTCACTGCACTGAGGCGTTGCATGAGCCCTGAAGTCATAAACAGCTCATTTTAACTTCCAAAGCACAACTGCTGACAGATATACGGCCAAATACAAGACCAGTAATTAACGGGTCTCACAAACGTCACAGCACATGCTATATAGCTATATAGCACAGATATAGCTGCTGGAATACATGCATGACATTTTTTTTTTAATCTGTATTTATTTATTTTCTTTTCACTAAAGTTGGCATGTTGCAATATACATTTAGAAGTGTGTAGGCTATTCAACAGTGTATAGTGGTGGTGGTCAGCTACTTTTCCTGCAGGTTATATTGATACTGATAAACCAGTAGGTGGTGACAAGTGACTGTCTTTATATTATAAAATAATCACGTAATCATTGATTCAAATGATTTGTTCAAACCACTGATTCTGTTACATCTGTCAGCTGCAGGTGCCATCATGTAACTGATGGCAGCCTAGTCCCTCACTGTTTCCATAGACTCTGTTATTCCCGGACTTCATTTCCCAGAACCCACTGCTCATTATTAGTTTATTTGTTTTAGCTGTGTCTTGTTTCATTTGATCATCACCCTGTCTATTTAAATGCCTTTTGCCTTCATTCAGTATGAAGTCTTGTTTGTTTTGGTTCACATTGTCTGTCAGCAATTTGAGCAGTTCCTGGTTTCTTTATATTTTCCTGAGTTTTGGATTTCTTGTTCCTGTCTGCCTCAGTGGATTATTTTTTTGTTCGGTTTTACATCATTACAGTCATTACATGTGCTTGACCCTCTGCCTGGTATGGACTATGACCTTGGATTATATGTTAAAGGCACACTATGCAGTTTCCGTTTTTCTCAAACAGCGACCTCTAGAGTCGCTGTGGAGTACTTGTATTTAACGTTACTGTCGTAAAAACCACCCACACAGAGCCGTCTGTGAACTCTTCTGACTGCGCTTTCTTTGTCGACTCTGCCATGATTCATGTATGAAATGCGTGCTAGTGTCTTCCATAGAGGCTGCTTCATATGCTGTTGATGTATGTGACGTCTTGCCGTAAAGCAAGTTGTGATTCTCGCGAGATTTGTCAGGGCGCCACCTCTCAAACTTGCATTGCTGCATTTGCATTGTTTTGCCAGCGGCGTGATTCGCCCTACTATGAGTTTGTTTACCATTGAAATGATTTTGAAGCTGTTATATTAAGGTACAAATCTTGCATAGTGTGCCTTTAATAAACTGCGTTTGGATTCTCACTCTCTCTGCTGAATGCTGTACCACAACCAAATCATTACAGATTCATTCAGGAATAAAGCAAGCATGAGTATTTATTTGTGGGTCATTGATTCATTCACTCAGCCAAATGGTTCAAAACACAGATTCATTCAGAAAATATAAACAATACTGTTGTCTGTTGCTCTGAGATGCTGCAATGTGATCATTTGGAATTGTTTTCGTTGACAGAGCAAAAATAGACTGGTATCATGTGCCTAAAATAAAGTAAGTTACTCAATAGCCGCTTTCCGACCGGAGGAACCTTTTCACAGTTCCTAGAACTATTGGCTATAGTACCCGGATGTCGGCGTGTTCGCACCGCAGGAACTAGGAACGATTTTAGTTCTAGGAACTCCATTTGTAGGAACTAATTTAGGTCCTACTTCAGAGTAGGGTCTAAACCAGCACTATAGGAACTATCCGTGACGTTAGTGTACGCTGATTGGCCGAACGCACGCGGAACACCAGCACCCGCCATCTTTAAAACAGCTAGAATGTAAACACACAGATTATAGCCTATATATTTACTCCAGAAACTAACTATACAAACATGGAAAACAGTGATAGATGGGTCTCTAAACCTTAAATGCTGAAGAGAAAATCCAACGCAACTTTGAGGGGACCAAGCCAAACATGATTATGTTTATCTGCCCAGCTAGCAACACTGGACATCAACCACACGGCATAGGCTAATAACCTTTTTTCATATACTGTTTACTTTCTATAACAGTTCTATCTAATAAGATATTAAACAGTACTGTTAGACAGATTGCTAACTAATAAACACAGAGAATGCGAGCATTGTTTGCTCTGGCGTTCTCAGCGCCGCCAAAATAAATGTCCGTCGCGCCGTCAAAATAAAAGTCACCGTGCTTGCGTCACTCCCTTACCCCTCCTACCAGTTCCTATGGCCACTTGGCCTGTGCGAACGCAAACAGCAAAACCGAGTTTGGGGGAGAGTAGTTCTTAGAACTGTTTAGAAGTGGACAGTTCCTAGAACTAAGTTCATAGAACTACTTGGTCGGAAAGCGGCTAATATGTGACCCTGGACCACAAAACCAGTCTTATGGGTAATTTATTTATTTTTTTATATATTGAGATGTATACATCATCTGAAAGCTGACTACATAATCTTTCCATTGATATATGGTTTGTTAGGATAGGACCATATTTGGCCGAGATACAGCTATTTGAAAATCTGGAATCTAAGGGTACAGAAAAATCGAAATATTGAGAAAATTTCCTTTAAAGTTGTCCATTTCTATTGGCGATAGTGCTGCATCTATTCACAAAAATAAATGTTTTATATATTTAAGGTGGGAAATTTACAAAATATCTTCATGGAACATGATCTTTACTTAATATCCTAATGATTTTTGGCACAAAAGAAATGTACAATGTTTTGTTGGCTATTGCTACAAATATACCCGTGCAACATAAGACTGGTTTTGTGATCCAAGGTCACATATTAACTTTTTGTTTATTGAACTGTGTATAAAAGGAATATCACACTCGCAGCCACGCTGTTGGTTTGATTTCAGTTTGTTGACATATTACACTGAACTTTTAACAAGAATCAGATAAAAATAAATGTCTGTGTCTTTCTGTCTGTATTTGAATCGCTCATATGGTTGCATTTGCTATGCTGTGCATGTTGTTGTATACTCACTCAAATATGATTTGCATTCACTGCACTCATAACTGCATACTTCTTGGTAATAACAAATAATATTCAACTCTCTTTGCACACGTAGAGGATGTAGAAAAACCAGAAATAACTAATCCCAAGTCCAATAATTCTGATTAGGGCGTGATATAGTGGAGATATTAAATCTTCTAATTTGTGGACTCGAAATCGTATCGAATTTAAATCATTCTAACGACATCTGAGATTAGAAAAGGGAGCTGGATATATGACTCCTCTGTGCACAAGGACTATATTATTGAGGCGTGATGGATTCAAACCGAAAAATTGAAAATTGAACTCAGGGAATGAATTTGGGGACATTCAGGTGGCCACATTTCACCATCTACTTTATTTTATCAGGCCCGATAAAGTGTGGGGATGGAGAACTCCTCTATGCAATCGACATTTCAGGCTCTGGAAGGTTGAATAGATTTACTAAAGTCCTTGACATAGCAAAATTCCATCTCGAGGCACAATAATCAGTCATTATTATTTCAGGATGGTTCACATCCTCCCCTCTATTAAAGTTGAGTGTAAGTAATGGTAATTAGCCGAGAGACTTAACAAATGAAGGCAGAGTAACAAATTAATGTAGATTCTGCATTACTGGTAGTAGCTGGAGGAAGGTAAACAAAGTATCAGTTCTAATTTTGATTGCACAACTTTTATAGCATGCCTCTTTTGCTCGAGTCAAAGGACAATTTAATGTAAATTCTCAATAATGTCCCAGAATTGCAGAAAATGCACACGAGTCAAATGCTTTTCCCCCATTGCGTGGGACATGTGAATCGTGCAATTTAAAATGGCAGCATTTATTACCCATTAGGTTGTCTTGGAAGCTTGGGGTGGAAAATTGCATGCTTTGTGTTTTGCTTCAGATGTTACAACGAGGAGAAAACTGAAAGAGGCACACGTAATGCTGCTCCCTTCATAAAATGGATTCTGTTCTGGGTGGTTGAGTATAAGGAATAAAAAACATGGGTTTCCGCTGTGAAAGAACCTAAAGTCAGCACAGCATAAATTTCATTTGAGGAGTGCAAACACAGTGAAGAATCTGAATGAGAAAATCTTGTATATGAAATCATGTATCTTTGAAAACATCACCCTGACCAATAGAAAGCACTTTGGCTGTGCTTTGATGATCTTGGCCTGCTCATGTGTGCATTTTAATATCTATACATTTATTATAAAATACTTGGATACTGCTTTTATATGATGAGTATGTTTTTAAGTTCAGAATTAAAATTAATTTGAATATTTTGGGTGGTCATATAGTCTAAAATATCAGGGTGTTCTAATATCAGTATCACTAATATCACTAAAACAATTGTTCTAATATCATAATGAAGAAAAAAATTATTAAAATAAAGTTATTGAAGTGATTTAAGTCTCAGGTAATTAAGTCTCAATAAATATTGCATAAATATCACATAGATTGAACTTTTTATGGCAAGGTGAGGTTAGTTCAGGTCGAAAAAACCTGTGGCAAGACTCCCCAAAAATGGAAATATAATAATTAATAATACTTAATAATTCATGAAATGTTTTAAAATTACTTTTGTAACTATAAAGTTATGTCACGAACTCTAGTTGGCGCTGATAGGTCCTTAACTCAATCGTCTTTCAATCACATAATTCTCTATAGGGCACAGCCGATTGGTTCCTGCTGTATCAGTAGCCAATGAGCTCACTGTTCAGCCTTTAAAACCTTGGTCAGCACTTTCAGAAACCCTCCAACTTCCCCAACTCCACCTGATCTGCAATGGGTAATTAATGTACACTATACTGTCTTACTTTCTCACAGCAGTGTGTCGTGTACGTATTGGCTGTAGCAAGCCCCGTACAACAGCAGCGTAGCAGATCTATCCTGCTAAGAACAAACATATCAACATTGTCATATGTTGCCATGCCAAACACTGTGACACTGAAGGCCCTATTTTAACAATCTAAGCGCATGGTCTAAAGTGCAGGGCGCAAGTTCACTTAGGGCGTGTCCGAATCCACTTTTGCTAGTTTAACGACGGGAAAAATGGTCGGCACGCCCGGCACATGGTCTAAAAGGGTTGTCCCTATTCGCTTAATGAGTAATGGGTGTGTTTTGGGCGTAACGTGCAATAAAACAATCAGAGTCTCATCTCCCATTCCCTTTAAAAGCCAGCTTGCTCCATGGCGGATTGCTATTTACATGGCGGAATTTGCAAGCGGAAAGACTGAACGCTTCTCCAGAGAGGAAACGGATCTGCTCGTGCGCAAGGTTAAAGCGCGCAAGCAGACCATCTATGGGACAAACCGGATATCACCATATCTTTATGTACACAATATTAATCTTTTACATTGTAATCCTTTTATTTTTAATATTTGGCATGTTTGTGTTCTGCTGCACATCCCTGTGTGTGTGTAATAAGCAGAGTGTATGCGCTTTGTGCACCCACCTAATAGGCGCATATTACTAATGCACCCTTTAAATAAAAAAAAAATAATAATAATACGACTTTAGACCAGGTTTCAGTTGGTCAATGGCGCAGTCTATTTTAGTTGCCTCAAAATAGCAACGCTCCAACAATGCGCCTGAACAGTCAGAACAGTATGCCCATGGGCGAACAGATGGGCGCAAATGCTATTAAAACAACGCATAACTGCGTCAGGCTGAAACTAGCAAAAATCCTTTACTTCGTCAATTCATGAGCCAATAAAATGAGTCTCTCTCTCTCTCTCTCTCTCTCTCTCTCTCTCTCTCTCTCTCTCTCTCTCTCTCTCTCTCTCTCTCTCTCTCTCTCTCTCTCTCTCTCTCTCTCTCTCTCTCTCTCTCTCTCTCTCTCTCTCTCTCTCTCTCTCTCTCTCTCTCTCTGTCTCTAGCTCCTCCTGTCACTCACTCTCTCACCATCTGACTGCAAGCACAGTTAGTCCACATATTGATTTTGGGGGTAATTGGCTTTGGTAGAGAGAGAGAGAGGGAGAAAAAAAAACAGGTCAGGAAAGGGAGATAAAAATGTTGGCGGCTAAATAACGTTGTACTATTGGTTTATTTGAGTTTTGGTTGGTGGCTGCGATAAACACAGTAGATCTCCCTTAAGTGAAAGGTAGAGTTCGATAAGCCTGTGCACATTCTGTGCTTGCAAACGAGGCCAGTGCTTCTGGAGCGACCTCTGTACTGCAGCTAGTGTGTAATGTAACACAGTCCATTGAGCTCTACTACAGAGCACAAACACATTATTTCCACATTAGCCTATATTATGTTATGTTTAAAAATCCACATTGAACATAAAACCTGACAAAATTGCTGTTATTCATGATACAATTTATGAAGACAAGCATTTTCTAAATTGCAAAAAAAAGTACTGCTCTTTAAAACCAATTCAATGCTTCATTAACCAGTCTAGAATGCACCTGGCTCCCCGTTACTGAAACGATGCAAACAGCCAAATTAGTCTGGAGGAGACAAACAACAAGAGCAGGAGCCCCGCGTTCTTTTCCACCTTGTCCGTGTGCGCTTGTGCCAAACAGCTCAGTCTGATAGCATTACTTTAGCAAATTAGATCTGCTCCAGGCATCTCCACATTCGACTGTGTGGCATATTTGGATATTTCATGACAGGACAGAATGAGGATTTTGGATAGCCCCAAGATAAACAAGAAAAAACAGTTTTCTTTCCTATGTTGACATATTTCATACAGGAAGTTGAGATGGGGGATTTTAAAGGCTTGTTCCTTTGATAGTCACCATGAAATAAAAATTGACAGTTCTTATTTTTTATGGAATATTGCTGTTTTGTTATAAATGATTTATCTGTGTATACTGTACATGTTGTGCCCTCTTAATTTTGTATCAAAATAACTTCCCCTCCCTGTTGCAATGACATCTCTTCCCTGATGATGTGTTTACTGGCGTGAAGACGGGACAACCTGTCACTCACATGAGATCACAGTAATAGCAATCCACAACCATCCCACCATCCAATCAATTCCCAGTGGACAAAACCAAGACCCGTCCTACATTTTCTTTCTCATTCAAAAAGCCGGTTTACTCAAATATACATCACAAAAGGGGAAAAGACCATCACAACTTCCATTTCCAGACTTAATAATAAATAAATAATACAAAAATAAAATGTGATATTATCAGCATTTGATTGGACTAAGATTTTACAAGTACACAAGTACAGGATGACATCATTAATCGGTCTGTTTTCTCAGAAGAGGAAGATTGAAATGAATATATAGTTTTCTCAACTTTTAGGAGTACAGTAGTATATATCTATATTATATATAATAATAAAGTAAAAAAAAAAAAAGTGACTGATCAAACACTCAATTATTTGTTACATTGAATTAATAATCTCATAGACAAATAATCAAGATACAACTGGTTTTACAACCCAAAGGAATTTAGAGAGAGTTCACTTTCACCTCATTCCTATTGAAATGTAAATGTATCAAAATGATCCTCGTTTAACGCTCTTCCCATAGGTGTATATCACCTCCTCATAATGTACATTATATGATTGTTGTTAACTCTGTCCCCGCCAACATTTTTGATCATTTTCACAAAAGTTTAATGGCCAATAAGCTTTTTTTTAGCAAAAAGCTGAGAAAATCATGTTTTTGTCAAAGATTACTTCTGGATGGGATTCAGATCAATGATTAAAACATAGATGGGGTAGATCCAGTCCCTCCAGGATTTCACGATTTTTTTGTGTGATTTTTGCGATCAAAATGACTGATTTTGTGGTGGTAATTTCCAGAAGTTTGTGAAAAAAATTGCGTTTTTTATATTTTATAATTAGGACATCACATTTACCATAATAGTATTATGTCAGATGCACAATAGTCATACATGACACAAATCACAAACAAAATGCATAAAGCTTGTTTATTTTGGTCTAATCAAATTCTCATCCAATGAACTTTTAAAACAACCAATGGGCAATTTTTCTACCTGACCTATGTAAATATTAACAGCAGGTGTAGTAATTTATATTGTAGAACTGTGTGTAAATCCTGAGTTGAGGGGTCCTGTGCTGCAGAAGGCAACCAGTTACTTATAGTGCGGCATTTTGCATGGCGTCCCCACTGCGTATAGCTTCGCAATACGAAGTGACTGTTCGAAAGGGAACTAGTCGGTTACTATCGTAACCTCAGTATCGTAACCTCGTAACCCACGCTATAGTAACCTGGCAAGTTGTCGCTTCAGTCGTCAAACCTGCTAAAATGACGTTTTTCGGGGACTAATATCATAGACAGTAAAAGAATAATAGGCTAAGGCCGCGCCCCCTTGGCGGGTTCTGACGTGTAATGGCGCGATGCTAGCTCATTGGCGCACACGTCAGAGGCGCCCGCGCCATTGGATGTGCAGTTGCCGCAAGACACGGCCAATGAGTGAGCCAGACACTCACTGTGCTAGCTGTGCAGTTGCAAAATGCGTTTTACATTATAGACCTTATGCGCCTGAGAAAGGGCGCCGCCATCTTTAAAATATTGTCTTTTAACTTCGTTTTTGCGGTCGCTCTGTATATTTCTATGGCATCGCTGTCCAGGAGTAATTAGCTTTTGAAGTGGATTTACTTAATGTAAAGTTAACAAAAGTTATCATGACGACTGTGATGTTTAAAGCAGATGACTTAACAAATGTCAGTCGACCGGAAATATTTTAAGTTCATTAATAAACACGCAGAATCGCTGTGAAAATACAGACCGGAAGTCAAAAGACAACGAGCGCAGCGCTGAAAAGGGGCGGGGCTACATAAGGTCTATAGGCTTCAGTAAATCGAGGAAAAGGAGTTTCCCCTTTTCCCGCAACATCTGTATCCACGTAAAAAATGCTTTTGAAACTTTAATTAATCTAGAGATATTTCAATTGGGTGATTATAATTTAATGTTTTGTGAGGTCTTTTTCATTTTTGTGATTATTTTGCGGAATTATGCAGGATCGCAAAAAAAATGCGACATTTTGTTGATTTTGCGTTGTATTCAGTGATCGCGGAAAACTGGAGGGACTGTAGATTGAGTCCATCAACACCCCCAAAGCTTGCACAGTCCTATAGCTCGTCCTGGGTTGACATTTCCTTCAGTAACATTTGGCAGTTTTGATTTATATGCTGTTTAATGATAATGATTGTGTTAATTTATATGCATATGCTTACATGATATATCGCTTGTTTCTGCTTCTTCTTCACCTGTGTTTCGATTAGGAGATTCAGTTCTCTTTCAGAAGATGCCTAAAAGCGCCCCATACCTTGTAACAGTGAAAACACGGAAAGCTGGAAATTTCCGTCAATGGCGGGGAAAGAGTTCATTAGAGTATAAAGGGACACAAAATTACCAGTCTACTCAGCTTCCAAACAAAGGAACTTTTCCCACCTGAAATGACACCCTTTCCATTGGTCAAGCCAAACTCAAGATGTGTGAACTCTGTGTATGTTAAAAGCGTAGCATTTTCTCGGAGTTCACGGTGTATCCTGCTCCCTCAATCTTGTAGTTCAATTTTCCATATTTATTGTTTGTCATTATGTCAGTATCAGTATTTGCTTTCTACCAAGCACAAATAAAAATGTCACTGAACTTTTGCTGTGTAATTGTAACAATGACCACTCAAACACACCGAACCAACAATTACTAAAAACACACACAAAAACTGATTTTGCACAGGCACTTTGCATAGTTCTTATTAAAAGGGCATTATCTCAGTGACCCCCTCTCTTCTTGTTGCTGTTCATGCGGAAAAGTCTGGAGACATCCAGTCCGACCGTGAAGCAGTGGGACCACACTTTGCCCCAGAGCGCAGCTGACACAGCTGAAGGGCCTCAAAGTTACAACCAGCCATATTTTAACTTTCCACCCATTAGAGAGGACCCTCCCAACCACAACCGAGTCAAACCAATGCTGCCTTTATGTGCTATCAGAGTTATTGTATTTACCACTGGAAAGCTCTGTGATAATTTCAACAAGCAAGTTCCAGAGCTGGGCGTGCTATAAACTTTAAACATAGTGGAGGGGTGAATGATTGCTGCTGTGATGTGATATATCTAACTGCAGAATCACATGCCACAGCAGTCTAAGGAAAACGTACTTGACGATCAAGTAACCCGCCCCAACCACTAACCCTACCCTTAACTATAACTATAAGCTCAACCTTAACGAATGCAAACCCCACCCAACCAGTAAACCTACCCTTAATGATGCTAAAAGCTCCCCCCAACACCGATGTAAGACTGCTGGCCTGGCGCTGTTCTCCTCAATCTGCTGATTCTGCAGATCTGCAGTTGGTTATTATTGGCTGTGGCTGGTATTCTTTATTTTTTCCAGAACAGCTACATCGCCTTGTCTTATTGTTAAAATAGTGCATATTTACATTTGAAGCATATCGTATGTTTTATATATAGGCTAGTGAAAATAGCCTGTATTTGACCCAAATACTAGAATCATCAGCAAGCTGACTATCTAGATGGCACAGGGAAAGTGGTTGTCAATGAATGGCATGCTAAATATCATTTTGGTTTTAATTAAGATTTTCCCAATAAATAGACAAGAATAAACCTGGTGTCCTCCACGATTCCTGTTCTTTCCGATAACAAAGCACTTAGATGTGACAAGCTCGTAATCACGGCTTTATAAGTGGGGAGTTGTGAAATTTCCAATAGCAGGTGAAGGCAGCATATTATCACTGATGTTCGTAATTCTTCACTCAATCCGGAAGAATCTGATCGCAACTTCACCACCATTGAACTATTGAACCATCAAGACTTTTTATCTGAGACTGCATGTGGACGCTCGTTCAATACATTTTCTGACAGTTGATAGACGATTAATACTGAGTGTTCACTGGATGAACAGGTTCATTGATTGTAATATTCATTTCGTTACTTCAATTTAATTCTATTAACTAATCCAAATATTTTTAAATAATAATAACAAGTAATACTTATATTATAGTATAACATTAACAAGTTATACTAATTAATTATACATATTTCCCTTTTGAGCTAATTTGCTGCATACACACACACTTAAACGTTCTGACAGAATGTTGAGTTTTTTCAATGTACTGTTACTTAGCAAGGAATTTGCCAAATTAAAGCTGCAGAAATTATGAGTACATATTTCTTTCCTCTCTTTGTTCTGCTGTTTGCTCCATTTACTGTCTCTCCTTCTCTTTTTCTGTCTTTTTTTATGGTGTTGTGCTTTCAGGCCCAGCAGCTGGAAAGCCCATGCTCAATTTAACCACATACAACATTCATCTCTTTACCCGTCCATTCATAATGGCTTGCCTACAGTGTGCTTTATTATTATTCCCTTGCTAATCCTTACACCCATTTAACCATAAAGGGGAACTTATACTGCGTGGCTGTAAGTACAGGAGGTTAATGGGATATCCCAGAACATGCTGTAGGAATGCTCTAGCATGTTACAAGGTGAAGGATTTAGGTGAGATTTAGCTGGCTCTGTACGTGGTTCGATCAAAATATCTAAAATTGCTGTATATAATTCTTATTCTGCCATCATGGCTTTGTCAGTGGCATGGTGAAAACAAGTTCAAAGAGCTTTCAATTGACCGTTCACAAAGACCCGCCCCCTTTAGTTACTGTTGCTATGTCCGACAAGCCACGCCACACCATGTTCCCATGCAGTGAAAAATACATCGTGAGCAAAGAGGACACTGACAACGCACTGAAAGACTGGACAGAGCAGGTTACTTTTGATATGAAACAGTCTCAACTTTCAAATTTGGCTCCAATGTCTCATGATAGGTCTCTGTAGCGCCTCAGTTAAAGCTGCTCGTGAACCGATCATCTCTTCCTTCTAGTTAATTTATAGCATCTGCATCAAATAAACATGAATGAACATCAGAGGGAATGTTGTTTCAACCGCGGAAAGACATCAGTACACATCGTTTTTCAAGTTCAAATCCACCAACTTTAATCTACAGGGTGGGCCATTTATATGGATACACCGTAATAACATGGGAATGGTTGGTGATATTAAAGTCCTGTTTGTGGACTTCTAATTGGCCACCATGGTCACCACCCATCTTAAGGAGTTTGCCCCATTACATACTAATGTGCCACAAACAGGACTTTAATATCACCAACCATTCCCATGTTATTACGGTGTATCCATATAAATGGCCCACCCTGCACCCTGTATCTCTCCTGACTGCTTTGTCGGACAAAAATGGCGGAATCAGCGGATGGCAGATTATGATTGGTCAGATCGCCTGTCAGTCAAACTCCCTGCAAAGGGTGAATTGGTTGGTAATTGGTTTAAATTTTTTATTTTTATTTTTAAACTTACTTGACAGATACGTGATACCATGGATAATTGATTACAAAATGGCCAAGTGATAGGCAAAGTAATTTATTGATTTTGGTGCAAGTTAAAAACAAACAAAAAAGTTATTTAATTATATTCGTCTGCATTCGTCAGTAAGTCTTGTAATTAATATAAGTAAAGTAAAAAAAAGTAGCATACACTCCCCTTCAAAGGTTTGGAGTTTTTTTTTTTTATATATATATATACTTTTATTCAAAAGTTGATCAAAAGTAGCAGTAAAGACATTTATAATGATATGACAGATTTCTACTTCAAATAAACTCCTGGAAAAATATCACAGTTTCCACAAAAATATTTAGCAGCAAAACTGTTTGAGAAATGTTTCTTGGGCAGTAAATCAGCATATTAGAATGATTTCTGAAGAATCTTGTGACTCGAGTAATGGCTGCTAAAAAAACAAGTAATAAAAACTCAGTCTTCTCACGTCATGGGATCACAACACTAATAGATAGTAAATCTTTTCCTGGATTTTTTTTGTGCGTTCCCAAGATTAGACCTTCCTTAACATAATGCCGAAAACCCGAAGTCTCTAGGTGGTCTGGTTGAGGAGTAGATAGAAGTGCAAGATTGGTGCGCACAGACAGAACAGAAATCATAAGTTAACAATCGCAATTTTGTCCGGTGGAAATTTGCGCTAAAAATCAGCTTAACCATCACATGAATAAATTACATTTTAAATATAGGCCTATATTAACATATATATTTGTACTGTATTTTTTATCAAATAAATGCAGCCTTTGTGAGCATAAGAGATTTCTTTCAAAAACATTAACAAATATCTCTTAAATTGCATTTTTAATGTTTGTTTTATGTATTAAAAGTTAGGACAAAAATCAGTGTTATTGGTCCTCCTACTGTATACACTAATATATATTAGATATCTCCATTGAGCTTCAAGATCACATTATCAGATTTTTGTTTAAGGCAGTTTATCGCTTTCTGTCAGATTTTTATAGCGCAGTGTCACAGGGTTGAAAATGCCATTTGCTTTTTTTATCAAAGCTCTCTCTTTTCAGCATTCATGAGGCCAAGTTCCCCATGAATGTCTGGACTCGTCCGCATCTCATTCATAGGCATGATGGCACTCGGCCCGGTGAGGTCAGGGCCCCACTAAATATTATCCCACGCGACCTGCTCTCCCCTTCAGCTATGAGGAACAGTCAGCTTTTAGCATTTTATCGGGCTCTAAGGCTTCCAGCTAAAGGTTGACATCTTTTGATACTCTATGTGCTACGCAAGGTGCGCCAACAAGTATTGAATCCACTGCAGCACTTTTTACTGCTGCTTACTTTATTAATTGATCTTACAGCACCTTTTGTTCTTGGAGGGGTTTCAGAGTGTGACATTTTCACCATTTTGTGTGGAAGTTTGTGTGTTTGATTAAGGCTAGCAGCATTTGTTTACGCAAGCACAAATTGTTAGTTATGCGGCCATTTACTGATTTCTCCTTGGCCCCTGACGGTTAAGCGTGCAAGTCCAGAAAGTCAATTATACGAAGCTTTCCCAGTGGGAATATTAACTTCCTAGAGCGGAACATCGTGGCTGCAGATCATGTGAGCTCATCGTCTCTGGCACACAAACACTAAACAAGCCACTGAACAATATGGCTCCACTGACTTTTTATTTTCTGTTTGCCAAGCTCAATTAATCACACCAGTCGCATGGAAATCCTCCTCTCCTCTCTTATTATATCCAGTCTCTGAAAATGCAGAGCTGTTTGGAGAGAAAAATGGGGAGATGGGGGGGAGATGGGGGGGGGGGATGGGGGGGAGAGAAAGTACGTGGCTCTGTAGAGGAGAGAAGTGTCTGATAACAGTTCCGTGCTAGTGTGCTTCCCTACGGCCCTGTTCCCTCTGAATATTCATGGGGCTTGGCAAGAAAGCCTGCACCATTTGTAAAAGGACAACTATCTGTTTTCAACTCTGACTGTAAAATGGGCCAGTGTGCCTTTACTGTGATGACAGCTGCATTTTTCAACACAGGCTCATTGAAAAAAATTTACATCTATACTTTACATTTTTTTTTTGCAAAACTCAAATCACTGCAGTTTCCAGCTGTAAAACAGCACCAATTTTCATTCCTTTCACAAAAAAGTATGATTACAGGGGCAGATTAAAAGACACTAATAATATACACATTAATAACCACTAATATTAATAAACCAAATTAATGAACATTTACCATGTTATGGTCTCATAACATTTTTACCATAGTGCATAATTTCAAAACATATACATTTTTATGTTTACATCACATAACCAGCTCCATATATGTGGCTTTCTGACATAGTAAACTTGCTCGGTAGCTCACTGAACTTGTGATTTGGAGCGCTTGGGTGCATGACACACGTGCTGTGACACACAAGTCACAATAAAAGAGCTGAAAGACTTGTAGAAGCTAGCTAAAATGGCATGGTTGCTTCAGAAAAAGTGTTTTTATTTGCTTTTTGTTAACGCTATCGGGTATGTTTAGAGGTTTAGTGTAGGTGGTACGTTATTTTCAAACGCGATTAAGCATTGACCTTTTACTGCCTCTCACCGGACATTTCAATTCAGAACTGCTGTGATATGAACTAACGTAATCAATTGTTGCCAGATTCACGTTAATCTGTTTCAGATAAAACTGAACGCTTTTAGTGCCACTCACTGCATTTTCGCTTCTAAATTTTGGTTTGAAAGTGTCACGAAATGTGCAGGATGAGATGTAATATCATTTTGCAGAAATATATGCGCAGGTACGTTTTTACGATGAGCCTAGGTTGCAATTTTCAGAAGTCATTACTCCAGTCTTCAGTGTCACATGATCCTTCAGTATGTATTTTTGTAACATTGTAAATGATAGCATGTTTGATTCTCATTCAGCTTTAAATCATTATAATTAGACACAATTAATAATAAGCAGATTAGACGACTTTTACAAAACTGGAGGTCAATAAATAATAATAAATGTAATAGTTTAACTTTATAAATGTGACGGAAGTAAATGTTTCACTGAGAAAAGAAATGCAACCCATTGGTTTATTTTATCCAGAATTGATTGGTTCCTGAAAAATGCCTATGGAATGTCAGAATGGAGCCAGACTGAATGGCTACTTTAACATGCAACCAAATAATCCATCAGTAATTGGATTGACGGCTCAATCGGACTGAAAAGCCTTCATGTGAACACCTTAATCGAGCTGATTGAGCTCGATCTGAATGAAATTTGGATTGAAAGGGGGGGTTTATTCCTTTTCTAATGAGATGACATGTAAACACTTGATCAGATTGAAAACTGAAGCTAGAAATGACGTAGAAATGGCGTAATTACGTATGATGGATATGAGGACCCGAAATAGATGAAAAGTCTGCTCTTTAAAACAAAGAAAAGAAGCAATGTTAGAGAATAGTATGCACAAACAGTGCAAAACTCTGTATATTTGTGCAGTGTGCATCAACCCAATCACTTTACTTAGCATTCATGTAAACACTACATTCAGATTCATCAATTGGAATGAATTCATTCCGATTTAAACAAAAGGTGTGCATGTGAACATAGCCAGTGAGTTTGCTAAAATAATGTCAAAGTAAATGAGTTTGTTAAAACTATGTCAAAGTAGCTATTTGGGTAACAGCCCACACAAGTGACATCAGCCGAAAAGAAAGGTTGTTTCAAAAGGAAGAGCAATTCATTACATTTGAAAACCAAACAATAATTTTCTTTGGATGCACTGATGAATCATAAACAACAAGACCAGTGCATTAAGAAAGTAAATAGGATTAAATGTCATGCTGTAGGCCTATATATATACATTTTGAAAACAGATGCGTTAGTTTCTTGTAGGTATCACACTGATGCATGTTTTAGAAAAGAAGCTAAACACATTGGGGGCTTTCTTCAGATTCTTATTTTACAAGATATGTAAGGCTGTTTCAAAATTCAGTCAACGTCAATCTGGTTGTGGACTTGCTCTAGGGAGCAGGATTGAATTGTTCACATGAACAGTTTGACTGGGGGCGCAGCCAGAAACACTGAGCAAGCTCCTACCCTGTCATCTGAGAAAGAGAGAGAGGACTGTGCAGTGGATTTAAGTTCAGGCTTGGTAAACCCGCGGCTAGCCCTTAGATACATAGCCTCTAGCGTACCGCTGAACTGAGGAATAGACCTGCTGTTCCAACTGAACCGCCCAGCATGCATCAAACGACTGCTGGTTCGATATGTATTATTATGAGGCACGTTTTTCGGAGTTTGCATGTGGGCTCTTTATGCCATTGTATTTTTTGTGGCATTTGGAGAAGCTGATTTGTGCATCATGAACCATAAATGGACATATTGATATACAATGCAGGATGGCTAATTCACAGTTTTTCTGAATAGCTAAAACACATTTCTTGAAACCATCACTCACTTTCTCAAAACCTTAAACACAACACCAGATTTTCAAACCACATTCAGAGAACTCTGATCTCTCAGATCATACACACAGTGAGTCGATATTTTAGACACTACAGATCATTCATTAGACACTACATCAAAAAATGGAGAACACAGAACCCAAAGCATGCAGTTACAGAAAAAAAAGTATATTGTAACAAAGTTAACAAATTTTGCAATTATGCAAAAAAGTGTAAGGCCCGATATATTGGTCCAATGCCGGTTCGCCAATACACGGGGAAGGATATCACGTGTTCTGTCCTCACTCATGCAAAGTATTGGTTGGTTAAATCTTCAATACATTAATCATATATATGTACTCATTATTTCATCTGACTCCATAAAAGAAAGGTTTTAATAATATCTGTGCCTCACTAAAAGTGAGCGAATGTTTGACTATTCCTTTTAGTCAATAATCACATGTAACAATTTAATATTTCAGATATCAGCGATCGATTCCACAATCAATTCAAATATCTAGAACATGGTTATACATTGGTTACACCAAATAATCCTACCCAGCTTGTACCTGAGATATATATATACTATATATATATATATATATAGAGAGAGAGAGAGAGAGAGAGAGAGAGAGAGAGAGAGAGAGAGAGAGAGAGAGAGAGAGAGAGAGAGAGGAAAGGGAGAGAGAGAAAGAGAGGAAAGGGAGAGACCACCTATTCAATTCATGTCCAGCAAAGAAGAGCCCCAGAGAGAGGGAGAAAACCTTCCTTTATCCTCTTTGACCTGGTGACATGGGGGATGGGGGAGACCACCCTCAAATGGCTTCTATCCAACAAAAGGGGGGTGGCCTTATCTGGCCTTAATTCTGAACCAGTTTTCTCTAAACTTCTATAAACCTTATTTCCTTTTATCTTCTCTATCTGGATATGAGATATCTATACCACTCACTTTGAGACATTTAAAATGACACCAAAAACATAACAGTCAATGATAAACATTCACATTAACCCTCTGAGGTCGGCAAACGCGCCGGCACGTTTTGCTGGATTTTCTTCACATTGTAGCACTATAAACTTAAATTTTTAAATCAATATATTGTCTTATCTGAATGAGCAGTCAGGGTGATTTTCACATAGTTTTAGAGCAAATATTCTAGGCTACGTCATACAATTTTCAAAAGTCTTGTGAAGAAATAATCATTATGGGTTTCATGACCTTATTTCAGTGAGAATTTTTTTTTGTATTTTCACAAACCACGCATAAATGTCATTATCTCAAAACAACAAACTTTTACACACATGCTGCTGATATATTATTTGTAGCAGAGTTTGTGCTGAATACAGTGTAATCAGACTTTAGCCATGAAAATGTCACAAGTAACAGAAATAAGCACAAATGTCAGAGCATGTCAGAACACCTCCAGGGCCCAGAAAACAGATCAGACCCCAGAGGGTTAAACCATGTTCTTGTGTGAGTTCTTAGTTGTTTCTGAGAGGAAGTGAGGTTGTATGGGGGAGGTTGAATGTTAATTAGCCAGCAGGGCCCTTTTGTCTCATAGACCAGGCCTCAACCAGTATTTTCAGTCTTACAAAAATATAGTAATGACAACTTACATTATAGTTTTTGCCTATTGCTTACACACTTTTTACAGAATTTGGCTCATTATGTCAAAACTCTACACACAAGCCAATCAGACAGCACTTGGAGATTAACAACTCACATCTATCCAAAATGAAACACTGCAATCAAAACTTAACACTCCTTTCTAAAAATGAAATGAAATCCTTGCAACAAAACCATACACACAAGCACCATTTGAATTACTCTTTCATATCACCAGCAACACACTGATGGGCTTTATATAAAATAAAGCAGTCTGCAGTCTTTGTTTTTCTATTTTTATTGCTTATGGATCCCGCCTTCTGTTCGGATCTGGCCACAACACCTCGTCAACATCACAGGCGATGTCCTAGGGCTAGGCATCGGGGAAAATATCGCCTTGTGTGCCAAATCCACCTTTGGATTGATCCCACCTCAATGTCTCCGCATGCCTCTTCCATTGCTTGCAGAAGAGTCATGCAGGCGTGTGGTTGCCGATCATATACTTTCCACCGCCACGCTGAAAAAAAATCCTTGATTGCATTTAGAAAGGGGCTGTAAGGGGGCAGGTATAAAAGTGAGAAATGGTTATGGTTGTTGAACCAATCTCGGACCAGAGCAGCCTGGTGGAAACTAACATTATCCCAGATGACAACAAACCTTGGTTGCTCTGGCCTGTCCTTCACAACTGCATGTAGTGCATCTAGAAATGCCATGATCTGTCCTGTATTGTAGGGACCTAGAGTGGCATGGTGATGCAGGACTCTTTGGACACTAATTGCAGCACACAAGGTGATATTTCCCCCACGCTGCCCTGGGACATTTACAACAGCCCCTTGTCCAACTACATTACGGCCCCGACGCCTGGTTTTGGCCAGATTGAAGCCTGCCTCATCCACGTAGATGAACTCATGTGGCAGTTCGACGGCATCAAAATCCAGAACTGTCTGTAACAGAAAATATTGAATAGTGTTCCTGAAAACACATACAGTAACTACAATGTCTATATTTTCACACATTTTCACACAGGTGGCAGCATAAACCCTCATTCCCACATTACAATATATAGTAAAGAAAAGTGACACATGCCTGCACATAATAATGGAGCAGATCCTTGACCCTGACACTGTTCCTCTTAAACGGCACCCTGTACAGCTGCTTCATTCTGAAGTTATGTTTCTGTAGGATGCGACTTAGTGTAGAAAAGCTGACCCTGTTGATATTATTGAATACATTTCTATTTGCAATTATGCGTTGTAGCAACTCACAAAGTCGGAAGCTCTTGTTGTTGAGTGAAGAGCCGTTCCCTTCCACCTTGAGGAGGTCGTCCAACCATTCTGTAGAAAATGCCACCACAAGATGTCATTGGTTAGGTTCTTTTTCACATACTGTACTTTCAAACTGTACACAGTACTGTAACATCACAATGGTATTCCTTTACATACTGTATACTTTACAGCACTACCCATTTTTGTATAGTACAGTTAGAACAGTAATACTGTAATATGATACAGAATCATGTGACACATACAGTAGGTACAGTCTGGAGTAGAAACTTGAAGATATACCTGTTCTCCAGTCAGTATCAGGGCTGTCACTTTACGTTCGAAAATCGATTGCACAATCGATCAGACCAACCTACACAAGTTTCAAAAACGAAAATAGGGAATCGATTTTAACGGCCTTCTCTCGGAGCGCGTCCAGCTCGTCAAGATACGCCCGCAGCGAACGCGCGTCACACAGCAACTGCAGGCTCTGACCAACACACATACTTCACGCCAATAAATCATCCGAAATATTGATGACTTGTGCGCATCTCAAGCACCCTCTTTATGTTCGTTCTAATGCCTGTTAGTTGTCCATGGATTTGCCTGTATTTGGCATTTAAAATGGAAACGTCTTTAGATTTTAAAATCGATTCAATGAACAATTATGTCTCAAAAATCGAACAGGATTTTTTCACAAAAGTGACAGCCCTAGTCGGAATGTCCTTATTATCGGTGCTACTGTGTAGCGACTGAGGTTAGGTGAACTCTTTGCCCAGCCTCCCTCATGGACAGGCCATGATTTATCACATGGTCCACCAGAGTAGCCCTGATGTCATCTGATACACGTCTCCGCACTGGTCCTCGTCCTCTTCCATGTCCGACTCCTCTCTCTTTCTCCTCCTCTTACTCTGACTCTCATTGCCTCCATGCTTGCAAAGTTCTCAAAATGGCTTACCTGAGGCCTATTTGTGGTGCTAAGGCCCAGACCGATTGGTGTTCTGTTTTCTGTGCAAGTGTTTTCAGGTGTGTATGTAAGTGCCAGATGAGTTTTGCATTTTGTGTACGCAATTGCCAGATGAGTTTTGCATTTTGAACAGAGTGTTTTCCCAATAATAACAAGTGATTTTGTTTTTGAACAAAGTGTCTAGGGTAAGAAAACCTGTGTAGTGTTTCGCAATAAGTGTGTTACGGTAGAAGTTTAGGTATTGAGGCTTTGTCTAAGCATTCGGTTTTAGTGTGTAAGCAATGGGCAAAAACTGTAGTATGGTGAATCAATTTTATACTGTATGCACCACAAGTATAGTATTGTACCGAATATTGTATAGTATTGAATGTCTGTATACTTGCACTTGCATACTTTGAAAATACAGTGACCCAGCTGCAAAAGCCAAAAAAGGTTACAGTAAAAAACTCTAAATGAAAAGAATGTTAAAGTACGTTTAGAAGAGTTGTGCAACTGCAGAATCAAGGTCAGTGAGAAAGATTGATTCTGCTTCTGCATCATGTCTTCATGTTGGGTCCGGCCGGAGGACTTTGTCCACATCACAGGCAATGTCATCTCTGCAGGTGAAGGGAAAAACCCTAAAGCCAGATTCAGCCTTGTTAAGATTCTCCACACCTGCTCTTCCTCGTCCTCTTCCTCCTTGTTCACCACCTCTTCCACATGCTCTTCCTCCTCTCCCTCATATATTGCTTCCATCAATTGTTGGAATCAACGTTCAGTGCAACATTTTGAGTAAATTTTGGGATTCTGAACTGACTTGTGTTATGTACACTTGGTTTGACCATAATCAGAAATAAGTGTTAACAATTTTGAGTCGGTGTGTATAAACGATGACAACTGTGTTGTATAGTTGTTTAGCTTTTGCCCACCTGTGTTTAGCATTTTGAAACTTAATTGTATCACAGTGTGAAATGTGTTTTAGTGAGTGAAAAGAGTTTTGAAAAAAGAGTGCATGAGATTCACAAACGATGTTTTAACTACCTGAACTTGTTTAATGCTTTACAGAAAGAGTGATTTATTCGACCAATTGGTTTTGGCTATTGAGAATTTGGTTCAGAGAATGGGGTTTAGTGTTTTAGCCTTTCAGAAAAACTGTAATGGTAATGAAGTCTTCTGGGTTTTGTGCAGGTAAAAGATCCTTTACTACCAGCATAGATTTTCCAGCTGACATCATTATGGCGTATAAGTGATGTCGTTTGCTCTCTCGGCGGATGTTGATTGCTTTGTGCATCAGTCTTTCTTGAGAACACGCCCCTTTTGATTGATTACACACTGGAGGGGAGAATGTGATTGGATCGAGCTCTTCAACCCACAATGAGTAATTCTATAATGTGATCTCATTAGTATTCATAGGCATATATGTGAAGTGTGGCTTTAGCACACGTACACCAATGTCAACATATGGACGCCTTCTAAAACATATCCTTAGCTTGTATACTAAACAAGCTTGTATTAGTTTGTATTGCATAGTGTATAGTAAACTATACTAGATATTTTTGTATTATTTATTTACTGGTGTAGTATTTATTAATATTTTAAATTAGCTTCTATTTTTATACTTTCAGTTTTCAATTTTGTTATGTGCTTTTTTAATATTTCTATTTAGCTTTACTTTTTAGTTTTTGTCATTTTAGTACTTAAACTTATTTAATTTCAGTTACTGCAGTTGCCAAGGCCACATTTCAAATTTTCTATTAAGTTGAATTTTTTTATCTGATTTATTAATTTAATTTATTTTTATTAGTTAATTTCAGATTTATTTAAATAATAATAATAAAAAAAAAATTCTAATAGTTCTATTTAGTAATACCAAGATTGCTTAGACTTGGGATGTTTATAAATTCTTTGAGGTTCAGAGTATTCAATGAATGATTATTTTAGTATATTTAAGGGAAAATTATTTAGAAAACATGGAAATTCCATTGGCAAATGATGTTTCAAAAATAAATACATAATAAGAATTAGGGATGTCCCGATCCAATCCACGGCATCGGTATCGTGCCGATACAGGCCCAGAACGCTAGATCGGATATCGGAGGGGAGAAAAAAAATGATCCGATACCTATGATCCGATACCTATTAGGGGTGGAACGGTACATGTATTCGTACTGAACGTACGTTCGGTGCATAGATTTACAAGGAGAATACACGGTATAAAAATAAATAAAACTCGCGTGCACATTAATTAATGCAATACGGAACTAACGTTATGGTGTGTTCAAAAGTGTATATTCGCATCGCGTTACTCGCTCTAGATTACTCGCGGGATGTTTTTCTTGTTTTTCGCATCACTCGCGAATAAAAACATCCTGCGAAAAGGAGTGTGTCATCATCATCAACAACAACGTAATTTCTTTCTGCCATAATTTTTTCGTCATGTCTGAAATAAATGATATTGCTGCTCTGTACTTGTTGTGGAAGTCCCAAATACGGAGGAAAGCCAAACGCCGACTTTTCTGGGTTCACAGCACCATCCAGAGGCGCACTCAACTCGGTGAATTTCACCATCTTCACGCAAATTTTCCGTCGAGTTGAAATTTTTCAACTTGCGTGGAAGACGCGATTGAAGCGATTATCGAGCTTTCGCGGCAAACGCGTCGCCCAATTTGCATCATTCACGCCGCCCGGCGCGAATTCCCGTCTATTCGCGTCTTTGCATTGACTTTGTATGTAATCTACTCACGCAAATAATTAAATTCACGTTTGGTGTGAACACACCATTACTGTTAGATACGCGCATAGACATATGTGGGTTCTTTAGGGACACCTAATCTGTAGCCCCGCCTTAGATCTGAACGCGCGTTTATTTCGCTTCAAACCCTCGCTTTAACATTATATGCGCGCGGCGCGTCCTATTCGCTTTGGACGCGCGAATGGATTCAAACTGTTCAAGCATCGAACTAGACGCGATAGATGCGAATTTGATGCTCTATTCGCGTTTGGTGTGAGCGCAGCAAAATGAACAGGCTGCGATGTCAAGATTGCAATGCTGGAATGTGTGTGTGTGTGTGTGTGTGTGTGTGTGTGTCAGAGAGAGAGAGAGAGGCACGGGCGCGATCGAACAGTGGAAACATAAAAACATACTCCGTCATTTTGTTCATACAGGACATCATTAAAACTGCAAAAAGTGTTTAGCCTACTTATATTTGTGTAAAACACAACATTGTGCTTTTGTCAAACTGTAAACTCTTGTCAAACTGTAACTGTCACCCAACCAAAATCACACACACACACGCTGTTTAAAAGCAAAAATTATCTCATCTTTTGGACATTCATCATATTGCATTGGTTTTCATTTCTTGTCCTAAAACAGAGCACTAATCTGTTTATTTCTAAGTTATACATACTACATTGATTAAAAAAGAAAATCAAATGTGTTTTTATAAGTAGTATTATTTTATACAGAAATAAATTATTTATAATTCAGATGAGAATGAAGTTAAAGTTAATTAAAATTGTAAAGAAACAAATATATTGATCTGAAATATAGCAAATTAATTTTAAATTCATTCAGGTACAATTACCAAACATATCTCAAGGTCTTTTGAATAAAGGGTGGCAGTGTCAGTATCCTGCTCTTACTGTCTTGTCTGTTTTGTCATTGTTTAATGTTTCCTTGTTGGTTTTGTGTCTGAGCACATGGCTCTGTCTTTGTTTGTGTTTGCCATGTGCTCCTCTTGTCCTGCCTCCTTGTTTTCTGTTACCACGCCCCATTGTTTAGTTCTCGTCTTGCCCTCATTTCACTAATTGTGCTCACCTGATCCTCATGTGCTCTGGTCCTTTTCATTAATTGTGCTCACCTGATCCTTATGTGTTCTAAGTCCATTTATATTGTGCTTTTCCTCTTGTCTTTGCTGGTTCGTTTTGGTGTGTTGTCTGTGTTCCATGTGTGCATTAAGTAGGGCTGTAGTCAACCAAAGAAATGCTTAGTCGACCAAAGTCATGTCCTGCGCAACGATTAGTCGACTAAAAAAAAAAAAAAAAAAAAAAAAAAAGCGATGTTTTCACATTTATTAAACATTAAAAAAAAAACAAAACATTTATTAAACAATTGTCATAGAGCATTTATAAAACAACAACGAAAAAAAAATCAATAATACATAAAATTATAATAATAATACAATTCTTTGAAAATTAAGTGATTTTTTTTTAACTGCAAAGTGAGGAGCTCTGTCCTAGGTCTATAGTGACAGTCACAATCGCGCACCTGACCACACCACACGCTACAAAAAAATATAACTGCTAAAATTGCCAAATAATGAAAAAACCTAACAAAAGCTCTCGTTTATACAGGCTGTAACTTATATTCTTCTTTACTTTCAAAGCTATGGGTTAACTTTTGTCCAGCCGATCTAGGCGTTTTAAAACAAACACACAAAAACCCCAAATAGCCTAAAAAACAATCCTAATAATAGGCTGTATAGAAGGAAGGCCTATAGGTTTATTTTCGTTTTGTTTTGTAATAAATAAGCAAATACGGTATAAAAGACAATATAATCGGGCGCCCGCGCGGTCACATTGCACGTTAACTGGAGCGCATCTCATCCTAACTTAACGAAACTAAGTGTATGCCTCACACAGACATGAGGAATACATCAAATATAGGGCTGTGTTGAAAAAATCGATTCACCGATTCTGAATCGATTTTCATATTAATTTCTAAAGATCGATCCGTAACTCAGAGGATCGATTTTCCCCGTGAACTTTAACTTTCCGCGTCATTGAATTCACGCATGCGCGCGATGTGGAAGGACATTAAAACAACGTCAGTAACGTTAAGCAAGCGGTTGCTTTGAAAACTCCAGAAACGCTCAAAGCTGCGATCTGGCACCATTTCGGGTTCAGAAGCAATGCAGAGAACGAGCTCGACAAAAGCAAAGGTTTTGTAAGTTCAAATTTTATTTACATTCTGATAGAGATGCGCGGTTGGCGGTTACAGCCGCGGACTCCGCGGATAAACCGTGGATCGGGCGGATGACGTGACGAAAAATTATATTTTCGGATGGGTGGCGGGCGGTTAACCAATCAAATAAAAAATATATGCATACATTAAGCGGATGGCGGGCGGGTGCTGTTTTGAAAATTGGTCAAAAACGTTGGTGCGGACGGATGAGTTTTGTGATGCGGTTGAAGTAATAGCCCATCCGCGCATCTCGTTGTCTGTTTACTGTGAAGCCAGTAACCAACAATCTGTTTACATTTGCACTGGCTTAGAACAAATGTGTTCTAAATGTTGATCATTAAAGGGGTCATATAATGCCATTTTTGTACAAGCTAATATGATTCTTTAGGGTCTAAATTAAAAGTTTGTAATATACTTTAATTAAAAATTCTCATTAGTATTGTAAGAAAACACAAATTTTACCTGGTCAAAAACAGCTCTGTTTTCAGCACGCCGTTTCAGTGCATGTGTCTTTAAATGATGATGAGCTTTGCTGACCCCGCCCCTCTGTTCTGTGCGTACACCGTTTGTAACACAATAACCACGCGTTGTTCATTATAAACGTGGGATTATGAATTATATTGAGAACGTCGTACATAGAAAACATGCTGTAATGTACCCTGAGTGTAAACCTTAGATGCATTCATCGTGAAGCCTGCAGCAAGGTTTGCAAATTTCGCAAACATTAATATAAATACTAATATAAAGGTTAATAAAACATTAACTCACATCTTCTGGAGGTTCAGCAGTAACACGTTGGTACCGATCCGTTTTTTCTCGTTTGTAAAGCTGTCTGGTGTGAAATGATTCGCGTAAACATGAAAGCATGGACGATCGTGGGGAATCCCCGTGAGGGAATCCCCGCGTCAATCCTTTGGGCATATCGCTTCAAAAACAAATCTCAGCCACTGCATCTATAACGGCTCGGATTTAGGAACATCCAAATGACTGCTGTGTTCCTTATTACATCTAAGAAGAGAACACCACAATCGCGTAGACGCCATTCTACTCCAGCATATCAACAATGGCGGACTACTATGACGGCTGTCACAGCTCACTCAGGGCGGGTCTTGTGTTGCAACACAGCTGTCAATCACAATCGCGGGAGGGGCGTACGATCTTATGACGTCACAATATCGAACGGCTTGATTTCAGAGAGGGTCAAACATATAAGGAGATTAAAACAAAACCACTGGATGGATTTTAATCATGATAGGATGGTTGTGTACAGGCACTGCCAACAGACATTTCAGTGCAATCAACTTGTAAAAGTGCATGTACCATTATATGACCCCTTTAAAATAAAAAATAAAGGTGCATTTGCATCTGAACTGTAGCAGCTTTTTGGAAAATTCTTAATGTCATTTTTAATAATAGGCCTACATCAGGTTCGCGTCTAAATAATCGGTCTACTGCTGCTGATATACCTCTGCGTCCTCGGTCGTCTACACCATTGCAAGTTTGTGAAAGCAGTTGTATCAACACTCTGGAAGGGGGATTGTTCTTTACAACCACCAATACTCCATTAATTTGCAGTTGAATGTCTATAATAATAGTATCAATATGTTGCATAACTACAGTCCTGTAATTCAGGTAACAGCTGGAAAAAAATGCTTTTTTCAAAAACCATTATCTAAATCTCGAAGATCGGATCGGATCGGATCGAATCGAATAATGATAATCGATTCAAGATCTTGAGAATCGGAATCGAATCGATTCTTGAAATTTGAATCGAAACCCAGCCCTAATCAAATACACAAAGCTTAAAATGTCTTTAAACGAAATAATTCAAAAAGAAAAAAGAAATAGGCTACTCTCTGATTATGATCCATTATGTGCATTTCTCGGCTCGTTCACTACGGAGATGGCGATCGTCAACATCGGCACTCGTCTCCGGATTTATGCACATCTTGCTTTTTGCACGCACACATATTATGTTGAAATAACATTATTAATAATAGCCTACATCTTTTAAAATATTTGATTGAATGCTGAATGTTGCGCTTGTTCAATTTAATAATAATTTAAACAATTTAATAACTCTGCTTCGCGTCGCGACCGCATTACCACCTCGGGTGTGCATTATTTTTCTAATAATTCAACGGCCTGTCGTCAATTATTCCTTACTTGTTCCGTTACCTCCAACCCCCGTTTTAAATCGCCGGATCCACCCTTCCTTTGCACTCCAGGACCTCCCACTTTACAAATTAAGCACTGGTTCTAACTGAACGAATACAGCAAAACTACCTATAGGCCTATTCCTTACTGAGCGCGAAGCAGCAGTGCAGCCAGCCACAGGTGCGGTTCCCGAGTGTTCTACGTGATGCGCTAAACTGTGGCGCTGTTACAAAATAGCCTAAATTAAAGCATTTAAAGTTGGGGATAAAACATAGGCTAATTATATTTAGAATACAGTAATATATAACTGCTTATAAAGGAATACATATCAAGGAGTAAATCAATGAAAATTTATTTATTGGTAAAAAAAATAAAAAAAAAATTATGCAACTGGTCGACCAATGAGAATGTCAGTCGACCAAGACGGCATCGACGGATTAGTCGACTAAACGACTAAAGTTGACAGCCCTAGCATTAAGTTTCCACAGAAATTGACAACCTCTGAGATCGTTTGGAGTTATCTTCATTCTGGTTCCCGTTTGGCTTCCACTCAACATTATTCGCACCACTCATCCTCTCCATTGTTTGATGTCCTGGCCGCCCGCCTGCTAAATGTGGTGTTCTGAGTATCCTCATCTGTACGAATTGTCCATAATAAACTGTTTGCTCACTGTTCATTCTGCGCCTGGGTTCTCTCTCTCTAAACCGTGACATAACGAACCAGCCCAATTGGTTCCAGCAGAATGAGCATTCGTGTGGTTCCCCCCGCTACAGCTCAAGAGAGACTAGCACTCCAGCAGGTGTTGGCATCGCAACGCCAGCAGGGCCGTGAGGTAGGATGCTTCGCCCAGTTCTTCTGGACAATGGCTAGGGGATTGGATTACCATGATGCAGCTCTTAAAGAGGCTTTCACCCACTGTTTGGATGATCCCCTTCCTCAGTGGGAGATGGATGGTTTAAGGATCCTGGACTTTTGGAAATTCACCCATTACCTGCGGCATCGCAAGGATTGGAGGATCCTGCCACCATTAGAGCCTGACTGTATTGACCACCTTACCCATCCTTCTTCGCCGAGTCAAGCTCTTTCAAATCCAACTGAAAGACGAAGGTTGAGAAGGAGGAGAGCAGCTAGGACTGCTGCATCAGTCTTTGTCTCCATCGAGTCAGTTCAAGATCTTCCTAAGCCAGTTTTGGTCACCCCAGAGCCTGAAGAGACCATTTCAGTCACTCCAAAGACTGCAGAGATCATTCCAGTCATCCCAAAGTCTGCAGGGACCGTTCCAGTCACCCCAGAGCCTGCAGAAATCGTTCCAGTCACCCCAGAGCCTGCAGAGACCATTCCAGTCACTCCAGAGCCTGCAGAGACCATTCCAGTCACCCCAGAGCCTGCAGAGACCATTCCAGTCACTCCAGAGCCTGCAGCGACCGTTCCAGTCACCCCAGTGCCTGCAGAGACCATTCCAGTCACTCCAGAGCCTGCAGAGACCATTCCAGTCACCCCAGTGCCTGCAGAGACCGTTCCAGTTACTCCAGAGTGGTCTATTTCTGAGCAGCCCGCTCTCACAGTCCTGGACCGAGAGGTGATTCTTAAGCGGCCCGCTTTCCCTGTAACGGTCATAGAGTTTGTTTCCGAGCAGAATGCGGTTATGACCACGCAGGTAACTCCTGAGCACAGTCCAGAGTCTCTTACAGTTCATGAGTCTGCTCAAGTTTCAGAGCAGCTCATTTTATCTGTTTTGTACAAGAATGACAACCCAGAGTCTGTCAAGCACAGACTGTTATGTCCTCAGAGGCCGAAGAAAAGGAGGTCCCATGTTGGCAAGTTTGGACGCCAGGAGGCGTCCATTGGGGAAGGGGTTCTGTGGGCTTCAGCCCCTGAGCAAGTTCCAGTGTCCATGTTCAGTGTTTGCTCCTGAAGCCCCTGAGGGAACTTCAGGTTCAGTGTCTGTCAAGACCACTGCAGTCATCCCAGAGTTCGTCAAGCCTGTTCCAGTACCTCCAGAGTCTGGTTGCAGTGATAGACTTCCTCTTCCACCTTCGAGTCAAGTCCTAGATCATCTTCTGACTCCAAAGAAACGAGGAAGGAAAGCAACTAAGATCACTGCATCAGTTTATGAACAATTTGAGTCTGCTCTTGTCAGTCCGAAGCTTGCCGCTTTGGAGGATGCTGTGTCAGAGCACGCCAGTGCAGCCCAGGAGGGCACTCCTGAGCCAGTCCTTGAGCAAGCCAGTGCTGTCCAGAAGGACACTCTCGAGTCAATCCCTGAGCACCCCAATGATATCCTGAGAAACACCTCAACAGCCCTTGGGGACATCCTAGTATCCAGTCCTGTGTTTATCCCTTCAGCTACGGAGAATGGTTCCGAGTCAGTGTCCAATACTGTCCAGGTTTCTCCCGAACACACTTCCCTGACACGCACCCTTCCTGCTAGTATTGTTATGGCCCCCGAGTTTATTCCTAATTCCTTCCCAAATCAAGGATTTATCCCTAGAACCGTTCCTGACCCCAAGGCTTTTTTCAAGCCCCGGCCATTTCAGCAAGCTCATCTTCCCAGGAAGACCACCAAGTCTGTCCCTACCCCTTCCACCCTGCCTTCTGTATTTCATGGTCATCCCAGTTTCCCTAAGCCAGCACCTCCCTGGTCAACCTTGAACTTTTTACCTGGTACTATTCCCACCCGCCCAGTCCCACCCTCTGTGTTTCCTGGCCAGTATGGAGCTTCTAGGTTTTCATTCCACCCGCCAGCCCCGGTGGTACCTCCTTCGACTCCATTGATTGGTTTGGACACCAGGAGGTGTCCATTGGGGGAAGGGTACTGTCAGTATCCTGCTCTTACTGTCTTGTCTGTTTTGTCATTGTTTAATGTTTCCTTGTTGGTTTTGTGTCTGAGCACATGGCTCTGTCTTTGTTTGTGTTTGCCATGTGCTCCTCTTGTCCTGCCTCCTTGTTTTCTGTTACCACGCCCCATTGTTTAGTTCTCGTCTTGCCCTCATTTCACTAATTGTGCTCACCTGATCCTCATGTGCTCTGGTCCTTTTCATTAATTGTGCTCACCTGATCCTTATGTGTTCTAAGTCCATTTATATTGTGCTTTTCCTCTTGTCTTTGCTGGTTCGTTTTGGTGTGTTGTCTGTGTTCCATGTGTGCATTAAGTTTCCACAGAAATTGACAACCTCTGAGATCGTTTGGAGTTATCTTCATTCTGGTTCCCGTTTGGCTTCCACTCAACATTATTCGCACCACTCATCCTGTCCATTGTTTGATGTCCTGGCCGCCCGCCTGCTAAATGTGGTGTTCTGAGTATCCTCATCTGTACGAATTGTCCATAATAAACTGTTTGCTCACTGTTCATTCTGCGCCTGGGTTCTCTCTCTCTAAACCGTGACAGGCAGTCTTTCATTATCAACTGTTGTTGTGGACTATATACTGGAGAAGTATTTGTTCTCCATTTAAGTGAGATGTTTTTATGTGGCTAATTGAGCAAAGTGCTTCCATATATTTTATTATTAGTAGTATTAGTTCAAGAATAAAATAAAAATATCGGATTGATATCGGTATCGGCAAATAGCCAAAGCTGCGGCATCGGTATCGTATCGGAAGTGAAAAAGTGGTATTGGGACATCCCTAATAAGAATTCTTACAAAAGATTTCTTCTTACATGACGTCACCGTTTTCATAAATTTGCATTTTCACTTTCACTTTGAAACCCGATTTCAAAAGCTTGCGTTTTCAGGCCCCACTCCCACATGCGTCAAAGTAGCCAGAGCAACTTTTCTCAATTTACGGATATGATGAGACACGCACGGAGGGTCGTAAGTCGTAAGACGAATTTGTAACAATTTAACAAAGTTGCTAATTCGTACGAATTCATATGACCTCACTCGTATGAATTTTTACGATTTTTGCTAAATCGTACATATTTTACAAATTGCCGAATTCGTATGAATTCATACGAATGACCTACCCCTGACCCCGCCCCTAAACCTACCCATCACGTGGGTTTAGACAAATAATACAAATTCGTACGAGTGAGGTCGTACGAATTCATACGAATTAGCCAACTTTTTATCATTCGTACGAATTGTTACGAATTGGTCGTGAGATAGTTTTGGGCTTAACAGTAATTCGGGGTAAGAAAAAAAAACACATTTTGGAAGAAGGATTGATGGTGTATTGACGATTATTTAAATTGTTTTATTTTATACAAAAAAAGTTACGTAGTGCACCTTTAACTACTGTATATATTAAACAATAATGGTAACAAAATAAAAATGCGGAGACATGTATCATTTATACAATACTACTGATAAAATGCATGTATATTTTTAGGTAAACATCATCATATATGAACAACCATGTTAGTAACTACACTGATTTAAGTTTCAGATTCAGATTCTTGATTCTCCAAAAAAGAACTGACTCAGAATCATTCTATGAGGAATCAGATTCCACTAGTGGCATTTTTGGTTTTCATTCCCTCCACATGCTTTTGATTCAATAAAAGAACTGACATAAAAATATCAGACTTTTTAGAGCCATTAGTTCAGAAAGTTTTGGCCAATCTGTTTTGTACATCTCTAAAGTTGTTCATGCGTAAAAGTGTTTCCATGTTTTATGCTGTCAATAGGCGAATGTTATGCATTTCAGTGTCTATCCAAACATGCAAAAAATGTGTGCACTTTTAAGTATAAATATCTATGGTATGAATACAAATGAAATCACACTGAGCACTATGGCCCTCTCTATTTAAAAATAACATATTTTAATCCCTCGGTTCTTTCAGCTTACTGTTTTTGTTCATTCATTTTTCGCCTGGAATTAAAAAAAAGCTGATCTTGACACATTTACTCTGTAAAATGACCCACCTGCTTGGAGGCTAATTGCATTAGAAATGTAAGCGGTATTATGTGGCTATCATTTATGATGTGGCTGAAAATAGAACCACTAGGTGACTATTAGTACTAATTATGATACATTTGCAATCTTTCTATATAAGTGAACAGTGTGTTCTAGCATGGCTGGCTCTCAGATGGATGGTGCTATATTCTTATTTACTTCTGTTAAAAAATCTGTTAATTGCAGTTAAAGACTGATTTTATGTGAAGCTTTAAAAAGATATTGATTGGTATGATAGAATAAATATTGTGACTGATGGCTTTGTTCTTCTCTTAAGCATCTTTGTCATCTCAAGGAGTTAAATGTGCTGAAAAACAAACGCTCAAGCAGAAGACGACATTCATATGAATGTCTCCCGAGGATGTGCTGATCAAATTAAAGATTGTAAACCATAAAGAACTGGAACTCCCTTGTCACAGTCTCACTGCAGCAGGGTTTATTCTGGAAACATTACCATGTATGAGCCCATATGAATTTATTCATAAACACTATTAGTTCTTGTTTGGGTGGTTTTATATGGTGTTGGACCAACAGTGCATTGTGAGCATACAGTTGCAGAAGAAAGTTTGGGAATCTTTTGGATTAACTACTGTACACTACTAGCCTGGGAAAACCCAGACAACTTCCGGCAAATTTAGATTTGCTCTGCAAGTAAGTCTGGCAAAGAGCTCATTCAAGTCCATTTCCCCATGCCGAGAAATCGTGGCACCAATCAGAAACGTTGAGGCGGGCTTTACACATGACGATCGCTCTGATTGGTTTTAGGTCTAGCCTATCCAAACCCAGAGGCATTTGAGTGACGTCCACTCCGACGTCCGTTGGTGAAGCGCACCAACTTTTAAATGCATTATTATATTCAAATTGCAAACACATGAGGACAGTCTCCATGAAATACCCACTGGCAGATGAACGTGCTACTACATTTCTCTCCGAAACGGTAGGAAATTAAATTAGATTTAATAGAGGATTTTAACTGTGACAAGATGATTGACAGGGCAGTTTACATGACGGGATGCACGCAACAGATCCGTCCGATAAAGATTACGTAGTAGTATGTCCCAAAGTTGCCTACTTTTTTGCTACACATTCAAAAGTAAATACATTTTCTTCACAAAAAGAGTTCATACTTTTATGGCGTAGTGTAACTTAGGCGAATTGGGACGCAGCATATGGCTTTATACATGCCGATCGCTCTGATTGGTTTTAGGTCTATCCAATTGAGCCCAGAGGCATTTGAGCGATGTCCGTTGGTGACGATTGACAATTTCCCCTTTGGAAATGAGTTATTAAAGGAGCTTTGCCAGACCATAACTCAGTTACTACTGAGAATGGTCTGGTTTTAACCAGGCTAGTACACTACTGTTTAAAAGGTTTTTTAAGGAAATTAATACTTTCATTCAACAAGGATGCATTAAATTGATCAGAGTGACTGTAAAGACAAATAAATGTATCAAGGTTTCCACAAAAATATTAAGCATCACAACTGTTGATAATAATATGAATCTGCATATTAGAATGATTTCTGAAAGATCATGTGACACTGAAGCCTTACATTATGCATGCTGAAAAGTCAGCTTTGCCATCAAAGGAATAGATTACAATTCAAAATATATTAAAATAGAAAACAGTTATTTTAATAATATATATTACTGTTTCTCTATTATATTTGATCCAATAAATACATAATTGAGAGCATAAGTATGGAAGCTTGTTTCCACCACAGAATAAAACATTTTAAAAGATAATTGCGACTTTTTATCTCACAATTGCGAGTTTACATCTCGCAGTTCTACGTAAAATCAGAATTGAATGAATTTAAAGTCACAATTGCGTGTTATAAAGTCAGAATTGCTAGATATATATCCAGCAATTCTGACTTTATAACAAGCAATTGCGAGTTTATATCTATGAGATCTTCAGAACTGTGAGATTTAAACTCGCAATCACGAGTTATTAAGTCCAATTCTAAGGGGAAAAAATACTTTTTTCCTCAGAATTGCGAGTTTATATCTCACAATTCTGACTTTATAACACACAATTGCAACTTTATATCATGCAATTCTGACTTTAGAACACAATTGCGACTTTATACCACACAATTCTTACTGTATAACTCGCAATTGCAACATTGTAACATGCAATTCTGAGAAAAAAAGTCAGAATTGTGAGATAAAAAACTCGCAATTACCTTTTTATTTTTTATTCTGTGGCGGAAACAAGCTTCCATACAAACTTTTTGTCCACGCCAAACATTTGAATTGTAGTTTAGATTATAAATACATTCTGTTTTAAATTTGATCCTAAGTCACCAACAAATATATGTTCATGTCTTTACATGTTATGTAGCCACTCATAGTCATTCATTCTCTTTAATAACTGCTTGACAATCCTGTGGCAGCAATAACCTCCACTGAACATTTCTCGTAATTAGGATTTTTATGACATTTAAGCAGAAAGCTATGCAAATCCAAAGGATTTACGTGCTTTATACTGCAGTTTTGCCTAAGGAACTCATAAAATCAGAATATGAGGTTTGACCCAAACATTTAACCCAACTAATTACACTGTGCAGAGTCATTACCTATTCTCAGTCTTTGAAGACAGGGGTCTATTGATTGTCCTGGCACATGCCTGGGTGAGTTTCTAAGCTATAATTATTAGCCATTCTTTAGCTTCTTTATGATTTCATTACAAGCATGAGAAACTCTTTTTTGATCTCTTTCCGTATATCTTTTAATCCCAGCCAATGCACTGATTACTGCTTCCTTATAGTAACATGTGCCTCTCAGACAAAAAGCCAATATTAGAAAGTTAAAAATGATTTGAAAGGGATGCTGTTATCGCTCCTTCCCAGAGACGCTTTAATGTAGCTCAATTGATGCATCACATTTTCCATTAACATTTGCTCCTGAGGTTGGTTATAAATACTCTTTTTCATTTAGATAGAACAAAAGTCTGAGTAAGTTGTGCTTTATATGTTGCTGGGTCATCCCTAGGTTTTGTGACAAATATTCATTCATCCACTCACTCATTCCTTTTTATCAATGGAAATCCAGTCCATAAACTTTGAAGAAATGTTCCTCCATTCCATTTTTTTTGCCTTTGCAGGACAGTTCTCTCCTCTTTCCTCTGTTTGCCAAAGCCAGTTATAGAGTCACATAAGGAGGCGGGGGTCGTGTTGTATGACCAGTGTGGCTTGACGCAGTCCCTCTGATCTGAACAGTGCTGGCTTAATTTAGTGTGCAAACAATACCGTGTTTCCCTTTGAGGTAGCATGAGTGGAGACTGACACTAATGGAGCATATCAAAGTCACCCTGAATACTCAAACGGTCTGGGCTAGTTAATGTGCACATCAAAGGCCAGTCAGTGTGCTGTCAGTTGGTCTGGGCGCACATCACAGATATTCGTGGGATAGGCAGAATTGATGTAATTGGACTCCAACTTTAGAGTTGGTGAGTATTGTGCTTGAAAGGTTAATGATGTATGCAGAAGGTGTCTGCATCGTCACTCTTAAACAGAATGAGTTAAAAAGCAGGATACACCCAGCACAGTGAAATGCAGTGGGCAGAAGTGACCCAAAAGGAATAATAATAATGATATAAATAATTATATATATAAAAATAATAAACAATTTTTTACAAATTACATTAAATTACACAAGTATGAATTTGTTGTATAATACTAATTAGTATATGTCACATTTATTATTATTTATGCTATTATTACTATTATTATTAAAAAATATATACATTCAATTTAATACATTGTATCATTATTAATATTTTATAAGCTATACATTTAAATGATGGTGTTATAATTTACATTTATAAATTATTATTATTATTATTATTAGCCCAGTATTTAATGTTAGAGAATGCATTAACTTACATTAACCAACAATGAGCAATACATTTATTACAGTAGGCCATTTATTAATCTTTTTTTAAAATGTTAGTTAATACAAATAAAAACTGTTCATTGTTCATGTTAGCTCAGGTTCATTTAATTGTATTAACACATACAACTTTTGATTTTATTAATATATTATTAAATGTTCAAATTAACTTAAATTAAACTTAAATTAACTTTAAATTTAATAAATGCTTATTAAATGTATTAAATTTTATAAGCATTTATTAAATGTAATAAATTTAATAAATGCTTATTGTAAATGGAACCTTATTATAAACTGTTATGTTGTAATACCCATGTTGTTATACACATCTGTGTCCTCATAAAACAAATAATAAAAATGTTAATAAAATAAATAAATAAATAAATAAATAAATAAATAGTGTTGGGTTTTCATCTTTTGTGGGGACATTCAATAGACATGATTTTTATACTGTACAAACTGTATATCCCCTAACCATAAACCTACCCATCACAGAAAACTTTCTGCATTTTTTATTTTCAAAGAACATCACTTAGTAGGTTTTATAAGCTGTTTTCCTCATGGGGACCAAAAAAATAAATACAAATGTACTGGTATTATTATCCTTGTGGGGACATAATACCGGGTACACACACACACACTGCTGCTATGATGATAAGCTGTGACTTCGAACCTCATACTGTATACATACTCTATATAGAGTCTGCCAGCTTATCATGTGGTCGTATGGTGCATGTGTGCAAATACAGAGGTAAATGTTTAAGTGTTGACCCTGAGGTGTTACATCTAAACAAAGGTAGAAAGTGCACAATATAAGGTTGAGAAATAACAATGAGTTCAATACAATGCGACAAGCATATTTAATAGAACGGAGGACAACAGAATCACTAATTACTTATTAAGAATTACTAATTAGTTTGTGTATTGCATAAAGATGAATTACTGTTCAAAGTTCCTTAAAATGACAACATTAATGTTGATTTTAGATCTAGAAATCTCTTTTTATGACCAAATTATAACAAAATATTTAATTAGCAGTTTTTTTTATCAGTGCTTAGTATTTTGTGACCTAATTTAACTCTTTTAATAAATATATTAAAAAGCATCTCATTCTTTTTATTGCAAACCCCTGTAGTGGAGAATAATTAGCAAATTAGACATTGCAATGCTTGATTGTGCTTGCATTTAACTAAATAAGCTCACAGGGGTGGAAATAGGCTTTTGGCATATAAATAAAATAAAAATTGCATATATATTGTGTGTGTTTGTTTGTTTTGTTTTGTCGAAGTGCGGTTTTCTGGATGGTAAAATATGATATCATTATATATGAATTATATCATTGTGTACATTGTAGCACACCTATACTCATTCTCTCTTCCTGTCACTCTCTTCATTAGAGGCACTGGTATTGATCCCAGCACCCGCCATTTGTCTTTCCTCAGTAGATTTCGTGTTTCTCTTTTCCCTGCATGGCTTTTCGTGTGGTAGCTGAATCTGTCCATGTCCTTGTTTATCACCTCTCTGTCTCTCTACTTCTCTCTTCGTTCCCTTCTTTCTGTCTTCATGACATGTCTCACTTCACCCACGGATTCTCAGTCTCACTCTCCTTAGCAATTATCACACAGGCATGTGAGAATGTGAGACCGGTACCTGGGTCACACTGGTCAATGCTGAGGTGATACATGAACAAATGTAGAGGAATCGATAACTGGAAAAGGGGTAAAATTGGTGGGAACTGCCATGCTGGTATTGAGGGAATGTTAAGTGGTGTCTGAAATGAGCTGAGGGATCATTTACACAGAGGACACCTTGTTAAATCCTGAAATGAAGCTGCTTGGAGGGTTTTACCTAATCTCATCAGCGGCTCCAATGGAGGGTAGATAAAACGCAAAATCCAGAACAACTGATGAGATTTTAACTTGATGTTTATTGATGTGGACCAATCAGTGTAAAACGTACCACTCTGAGTATAAAGTTCTGGTGGAGATTTTTTTGGAAATATTTGGACTGTCTAGGGATTGTTGAGAAAGAGCATGTAAAACTGAGTACTAGGGATCATTATTTTTTAATGATAATTGCTTTTTGATACCTAACAAAAACTTGGAAGTGGCTAAAGTAGAGAATTTTGCTGTATTTCAGTGGAATAAGGTCATTTTCTGACATTTAATTAGTTTTTATTGGCTTATATTCACTTGTAATATAATCTGCAATCGAATGTCTTTCCTTTTTATCTTGCTGAATACACAAAAAAAAAATCATAGGTTAAAAACAACCCAATTTGAGTCATTTAGGCAACCTAGTGTTGGGTCAAAAAGTTATGTTTTTGTTTTTTACTCAACATTTGTTTAAAATTACTATACTAACTGGGTTAAAAACCCTAATTGGGTTGGAAATTACAGGTTAGATTAATCATCAAAAAGTGAAAACTTGGCCAAAATAGGTAAAAATAAATGAGAAAAAGATGAATGAGAAAAAGTGCAGACGAGAATGGCAAATCAACAGTTATACAGGTAAATTAAATGGCTTTTTAAGTTGAATTGAACATTGGTGAATAAATGTCGAATAACTTGCGTTTCAGACCTAATTTGACCAGTTTTTTTTTTTTTTTTTCAATTGCCAGAATGTCAGGCTTTGAGTGCCGCCAAAGAACACTCAGACTGAAAGCCTCGGCCTGTAATAAACACTGAAAGACGGGAATAAACTGTGTGCTAGTGAATCGGCAGGATTTTACCTTCTACGTTTAAAGCATTTTTAATAATTCCTCTTAAACGCCATTCCCATTCACCAGTCACTGCGTGAGTGATTTGGTTGTGAGAGAAAACACTCCGGTTTTAAAAGAACACGCTTCTCATTGTGGTCAGTTATAAAGTTCTCTTTCCTATCCACTTTGATTCGTTTTCTACTATTTTCCACACATCCGCGATCACGGATAGGCAAAGTGGTTTCAGCACTCAGTGAACCGTTGGAACTTGCCAAACTTTGACCCAACTTGGGTCAGATCAACCCAACTTCTTTACCCAACAGTCTCAACCCAGCATTTGGGTTGAAAAAATAACCCTGCGTTTTTAGAGTGCACTTTAAATAAAAATCCAGCTGAATGGAATAGGCTAAAGAATGACGTCAGTGAATATAAAACTGACAATCAATTTTTATGAGTCTTTTTTTAATAGCTAAATCTCTCAACATTTTCCAATTTTCCTCCTCCTTTAAGTTAGTTGAAAGTAAAATTTGCCAAGAACAACAGACTTTCCAGCTCAGCTTGTTTTGTCATATTCTTTTTAGAATATTTGGCTTAAATCAGAAAATAAAGAAAATAAATCAGAAACTGAATAAAACAGGTTCTGATAACCTGATCAACAATGATTAATGCGAGAGTAAGTTTGGCAGGCAGATGCGAATGATTGCAACATTTCTAAAATACACAAATAAAATATATACATGCATTATTTTTTAACATAAATATAATGGTTACTCTAGCAAAAGCTGTAAAGATGATCAGCTTAGTCAAAACTGTAAACAGTAACATTGCTTTCAGAAATGTCCAAAAATCATTTAAACATCAATATCAATCACACATTGAGTTGCTATTTTATGGCATAATGCAGCCATTCCTGCTGAAGAGCTGAAATTAATTTGTGACATGTTTAATTTGATAACCTCATCCCTGCATTTGTCACATTTTGTAGGTCAGTGGATTAAAGGGGTTTTGACATGTTCCTTGAGGTTCACTTATATTGTTAAGGTAGCCAAATGCCTCGTCACCTTATTAGCGACGTACATGCATGGATGAATGAGATTCCCACTGTCCCTTTCTGCTATCTAGCGAAACCACAGCCAAGGGAATGAGCTTAGCAGAATCAGCGGGGAAAGAAGAACCTGTTGAGCTTGGCTCTAGTCTGGCACTGTGAAGAGACATGAGGGGTGTAGAATAATACACCCACTGCTGGGGAAATACCACTACTCTTATCGTTTCCTCACTTACCCGGCGGGCTCTTGCTTCTGGAGTCAATCGCGAGTGGGCTGGTCACCCGGTCCTCCACGCGACCTGCCCCAGGAACAGTGCCAGGTGGGGAGTTTGAGTGGGGTGTTACACCTGTCAAACGGTAACGCGTCCTAAGGCGAGCTCAGGGAGGACAGAAACATCCTGCGGAGCAGAAGGGCAAAAGCTCGCTAGATCTTGATTTTCAGTATGAGTACGGACCGTGAAAGCAGGGTCTCACGATCCTTCTGGCTTTGTGGGTTTTAATAACGTTTTTTTGCACAAAAAATATATATATGCGAGAGAAACAATCATTTTCAACCCTCATTCTGATGGTCTCTTGCTTTTCAGTAAGAGTCCACTTTTATGATTGGCTAACGTCATAGCTTAGGAAACTATAGAAACCCACTCACTATTGCACACGAGTGTTTTAAAGCAGTATCCATATAAAACCGTCATGTACAGACAAAGCATTATAAAATCATTTATGGTCTGTAATGCAGCTGCTGTCAGATCCAGCCTAGACAGCAACATAGTGTCGGCCCAGATCTGGCCCGCATCTGGAACACGTGAATTCCATCTGGGCCGGATCTGGGCCGACACTATTTTGCTTACTGGGAGTACAGTTGGATGCTTCATCTTTCAACAAAAGTTTATTTGCAAACTCTCCATTACATTGTGCCTCGTTTACAATTCAAAATGCTCAGAACAAACATGACTCTGACGCCATCCAGACCGCCATCCACTTGTTTTCGATACTGGGATCCTTATGAAGTCAAAGATGCAAATGAGCTGTCAGTCTTCCATTTGTCCTGTCGACAGACTTAAGAGCGTGGAGAGTGTTAGAAAGTGCGCATCTGTGTATACGGTATTCAGTGTAGACAGCGTCAGTAGTTCTAATGAGTTCTATTTGCTTTTGACGCGACACGACACACAACCAGTGTAGACAAATGTCAGCCGTTAAGTGGCTGAAATCCCACAATTTCAAAATGTTAAATAAATGCTGTATTTAAAATGAGGAGGATGTTTTAAGGTATGAAACTTGCAAAATGTGTTAATGGAACAAAGACCTCTTGTATGTCAAAACATCAAGGCAAATTTAATTTTTTCCATGTCATGCTCTCTTTAATGTAATTACAGCAAATTAATTGTGAGCCTCTGAGTCTTTGAATGTGTTTATGTTTTTGCCCTGCATATTTTTTCATAAAGTAGTGAAAAGGTGAATTGTTATGCAGTATTGATATAAGTATATATTAATAGTTTTGTATGTCAGGTGCCTCCGATGGCAAATGTATGCAGTATGTGGAGGTAGCCCATTTGTTTAGTTTTGGGAATAGTGCCGCGCACACAAACATAAGCACTGGGCTCAAAGAGGCGGAGATGGCTGTCAGGATACACACAGGAAACTGACAGGTATTTACAGAATGTGTACTAATAACATCATCATGTCTGTCTGCTGCAGAATGGGGTGTAGCAGTACTTAACTTCAAAAGCTGGGGGACTTATCTAGGAATTGTTCCAACAGACCGTTTTTCAAAGCCAGGAGAGCTGACAGGCTCGGAGAGAATATCCAACACTGCCTGCCTGTGTGTGCGCACGTGGTTGGCGTAAACTACACACACACACACCTGCTGTGTGCGAGGCCTCTGAGGTTATTAACAAAAGTCAGCAGCTTTAAGAAAATGTGCCGGTAATGTATTGAATGCACACAAATGTCAAGCATTTTGTATAAACATTAAAAGGGAGACACCTAAAATCTTGTCATTTCCTCATCCTCGTGTCATTCCAAACCCATAGAAGCTTGTTTATGCCATGAAATAAAAGATTTAAAAAATGTTTTATCTCACAATTCTGACTTTTTTCTCGCTATTGGGAGTTTATATCTCACAATTCTGAGAAATAAAGTGCAAAACAGCTAGACACAATTATAAAGTCTGAATTGCGAGATATAAACACGCAATTGTAAGAAAAAAAAAAGGCTTTCAGAATGTGAGATTAACGTTGCAATTATCTTTTTTTATTCCGTGGCATAAACAAGATTCCATACAAGCCTGTATATCATAAAAGGCGAAATTTTGAACAATACTGGTCGCTCTTTTCCAAACTTTGAAAAAAGGATGCCAAAGTGAAGTCACATGATAGCTTTGTGTGAGGAACAGACCTAAAATTAAATCATGAGAGTCAAATCAATATCTGATTTTAAAAAATTCTTTCTTTTGAGTCAAATCTTTGCAGTGAATCAGTTGATCCAGTTCACAAAAGCGGTCTAAATGGTTGTGAATGACTGATTTGCTCACTGCAATGTTGGATTATCACTGAATGACTTAAATATCAGTCTGTTTCTGCTGTCTAGTGGTTGTCATGGCTGATATATTGGCTGATTTTTGGCTTTTTTTGTTTTTGTTTTAATTATCGACATTAGCAAGGGCCGGCCCAGGCTCTGCTGGTGCCATAGGTGAGATTTTAGAGAGCACCCCAACAAGCCTTTATTCTTTTTTCTGCTCATCCTCTTTGCACCTCTTCCTGCCTTGTGCACCTGGTAATTTTCTTTCTTCACTTCTTGTTTTTTTTTTTCTCCAAAGGATAAGTTGCCAAGTAACACCAGCTGTGTGTTATTTACTTGAGTTACACAGGGCTTTTATGTGTTTTTGGCAGAATTGAAAGAGCTGATTCACCTGTCCTGCTCTTGAGGTCTAGATGGTCTAACAGAAAAACTTTAACTTGAACATTTGGAGTTGCAATTACCATTGACATGCAGCAAACTATGAGGCAGATATTGAGGTTTTAACATGGGAGAGAAGGCAGAACTCATTCACACTGTAAATGTCACAGAGCTTTCGGATTATCCCCACTGCGCATATCAGATTTAGCACGATTGATTAATCAGATTTGCTTAGAATATATTAAATAGGTCTATTTTTTTCTGTCACAGGGTGCTTGTTGTTTGTGTTGTGATGGAAATGCAGTGTGTGTATGACTCGGTGATGTGTCATCCATTCACTGAAGAGCAACTCTTCTGTTCTCGGCACTCAAGCACTGTAAAACAATTGGACAATGCACGAGTGCATTAAACTAACATAAGCCAATGTTTGGAAATTCATTAATGTGAACCTTTAGTCATTCAGAGAGAGCCATAAACTCCCACATGCAAACTCTCACTATTCACTTTTAACTCAGCACTTATAGACAAAACACTATAGCAGACACTCTCTTCTGTTATATCTTACACTCCACACACACACACACACACACACACACACACACACACACACACACACACACACACACACACACACACACACACACACACACACACACACACACACACGCACACATACACATATACTAACTAACTAACTAAATGTTTATATCAACTTAAAGGGATAGTTCACCCAGAAGTGAAAATTCTGTCACCATTGACTCACCCTCATGTCATTCCAAACCCATAAGACTTTGGTTGATCTTCAAAACACTAATTACGATATTTTTATTTAAACCTGAGAGGTTTCTGTCCCTCCATTGAAAGTCCAGGTAACAAAAATGTCTTGTGAAGAGATACGATCGCTTATACAGTATGATGACCCGATTTAATTTTAGGCTTTTATTCACATTTAAACACACATACATAGAGCGCATCACATATGGTAAACACAGAAGCTCATGTGTGCGTAACGTGCTAAAACCAACCACATGTTTCAGCTTCTGTTTCCCATGTGTGATGTGCTCTTATGTATGCGTGTCAATCATTGTTTAGATGTAAATAAAAGCCTACATTAAATCTGTTCACAATAAGGCGATTGTCCCTTCATCAGACTTGTATTAAACCACTTGATTCATATTGATTAGTTTTAGGATGCCTTTAAGACCTTTTTGGTTCTTCTAAATTTTGGTTACCTTGACTTTCAATGGAGGGACAGAAACCTCTCAGGTTTCATTGAAAATATCTTAATTTGTGTTTCGAAGATTAACCAAAGTCTTATGGCTTTGGAACAAGACAAGTGTGAGTAAATTATAACATAATTAAAATTTTGGGGTGATCTAACTCTTTAAGCATATGAGAGTAGGCTAACATTTTGCTTTTTCCAATAACAAGCTATTTTTAGCATTAAAAGTGATTCATTTTAGAGTTCAAGACTTTTTAGACTTTTCAGTAAATCAATCAGATTTGACTGTTTTGTGAAATAATTTGTTTAAAATGTATGATATTCATATGTTTAGTATATTTTAAAATGTTACTCATTCCTATGAAAGCTGAATTTTCAGCAGCCATTACTCCCATCTTCAGTGTCACCCAAACTGGTGCATATAGTCACTTTATGTTTCACAGCTTCACAACTACAAATTACTAATAAAATACTTTCCCCAAAAGAGTAACTCCACTGTAGTTTAAATTATGAGTAGCTCGGATCTTGGCAAGCTACCATTTCAAAGCAGGTTCTCCAACACTTCACACAACCAACCCACACCACCATCGTACGACCACATACACACATACCACCCTCCCAGACACTCTCAAGTGGCACCTCGGAATGAGGGAGGGGGGAACATATGCTCCCCTGCTGATAAACAAGGTGCTCCCTAGTTGGCTGCAATCTGAGGCAGATTGGACTCCAGTTAAAAGAGCATGCTGGCATGTAAATGAACCAGAGGGGGAGGCCATGATCTGTGGCATCCTCCCTACTGGCACTCGGTAATGAGGCAGCAGTAGTGACAGGACAAACCCTGCAGAGTGACTATATCACATACAAGTGCCCATCGCGAACCCGTATGGTTATGTCCCGTGCCCGCTCCACAGCTGAGGTCAACTCAATGTCATTATGCGCTGGATTTAACTAGTTAAATAAATTAAATGTTTCTAAACATTGGATAATGACTGCTGAAATGTAATTTGTAAGGGATAATCCACAAACATATTAAAATCTGTGTGACGCACCTAGACGTGTATTATCCCGCTTCTACTGTACCATGGTTACTTGACAACACTGACAAGTTAAAGCTGTCATTGATGTTTGCCATATAAAATGTGTCTGGAAGGGTTAAAATGACAGTAATATTCGTCAGTTAAGGCTTTAAATCAGACACAAATATTTATTTGAATTTATTTACTTATTAAGTAAATATTTTATTTATTTTAGTGCTGGGTAAAGATTAATCGCGATTAATCGCATCCAAAATAAAAGTTTGTGTTTGCATAATATATGTGTGTGTACTGTGTATAATTATTTTGTATATATAAATACACACATATGCATGTATATATTTAAGAATTTTTATTTATTTATATATAAATTATTTATATTTATATATAATATAAATTATGTATAAATATATATACAGTATATACATGCAAATATTTCCTAAATAAATATGCATATGTGTGTATTTATATATACAAAATAATTATACACAGTACACACATGCAAACACAAACTTTTATTTTGGATGCGATTAATCGCGATTAATCTTTGCCCAGCACAAATTTATTTACTTGCGTCTGTGCAGCGTCTCGCTCTAATAACAGAGAATATGTGAGTTTAATTACTTCAAAAACAGCGATGTTACCCCCTCGTTGCTGAGTACTATAATTAAGTGATTTATTAATAAATTATAATGAAGCTAATTTATTAATAAATGTCGTGGCACAGCGTTAATAAGTGTGTACGCAGCACAATCTCCCATTTCTCTGTGTGTGTGTGTGTGTGAGTGAGTGAGTGAGTGAGTGAGTGAGTGAGTGAGTGAGTGAGTGTGTATGGGAGATTCAATGCGGTCATTAAACTGACTATGTGCATCACACGTTTTGAACGCACACTTTACAGCCAATCAGAATAGAGTATTCAGACAAATCATGGTATAAACAAGAATACATAATTATTTATATTAAGAGATCAAACATTTTTATTGTACTTTTGTGATTTTAAAATATGTACTCAATGACGCTTTTTAAGTCATAAGTTACAGTTATATTGATTCCCCTAAACCACTAGCTGAAAGTATAATGTTTCTTATAATTAAAGAAGCATTTTATGTTGTAAAACATGCATTAATTATAAGATTTCTTCGGAGAGTGGTTCTATTAAATTTTAACGAATGAAAACCCTGCTAGACTGCTATGTCCAGCACTGTAAATTGAATAAATTTTCTTTATAACAAAATGGGTTTTGATGTTTTAATCAGTGTTAAGATGTAGCAGCACTGAAAAGATAATTGCAAATGAACTTCCCCGATTACTTTAATCTCTCCAGCCTACATCCATTGTGATCTGGAATTAGGTGAACACCAGAGGCAGGAACTGAAGGATTTGTGTTGCAGCCCAAGGAATGGGTGCGATCACGCACTGTACTGTGCCTTGAAGGTCCTCTATATAGCTGGACTTAATCTTGCATGTGGATCAATAAATGCATGCTAAGAGGTGTGGAGCACTGTTCTACAGCATATAAACATATAATATAATATTATATATAATTTTTGCATGCCAAGATGATTTTAAAGAAAAGATACGATTATAGATATATAAGATTATAATCGTTTTAAACTTTTCTATTATTTCTTATTACTTTTCACTAATTTGTGCTTGATTAACACTGATTTGAAACGTATTAAAAGTGTGAAAATCTAGGATCAATTCTGCATTAAATTTTTTTCTACGAATATAGACAAGCATATTTTAGATTAATTTGGTTATTTATTTAGTTTAATTTAGCTTTAGTTATTTAGTTATGACAGAAATGGGCCAGCCAAGGCTTTTCTAATTTCTTCTACAAAAAGTGAAAATATTTATATATATTTTAATTTATGTAAGGTATTAAAATTTAATCATTTATGGAAAATAGAGCATGTGGTATTTTGTTTATTAATTAAATCTTTCCCTATTTGTTTTATCTTTTTTAGGCCAATGTAAATGATTGTGTTTTGGTTATTTTGTTTTGTCAAAATCGGATTTTTATCATGTATTTCAGATGTGCCAGTGGTTAGCATGTGTCGTTGACGCTAATGAGACAATGTGAGTCGGCTTTTCTCAGTCATGTTCCCTTTTCTCTGTCTTTGACAGCTCCAAAACCAACCCCTTATAACTGGGTACACTGCAGGATTTTCAAAGTCGTCGGATCACTGTTCTTCTTACACTACACGACTGTCTGGGGTGCTGTCATATGCACATCACACATCAGATCAGCGACAGGGCACATTACACAACATTTCAATAGAAAGAATCGCCAACAGCTCTGTCTGGTCTACAAACTATGTTTCACACCAAACACACATGAGAAGTGATAGAGGAAATAACATGTGAGACAGGAGTTTTTGCGTGAGACCAGATTTCTGCTTGTTAAAATGCTGCACACAAGAAGCTTGTAATCCAAGTTGTCTGTGCACCGATTTGCAGTGAAAAAAAAAGAAGAATATGAAGGAGATAATGGTTGCTTGCAGAAGCCATGCTTGCTGATCGATGTTTTGTTTCAGATAACTCCTCCCCCTAAACTTTCCCTTACCCTGTATCTTGAGCTCTTATTGGCTGTAGGTCATCATTGCAGATGTAATTTCCAGTCAAAACACATTTCACACTACATGATATTTCCATGTCCAGATATTTAGCAGGCTAAATATTTCACGGACATCTGCGACAAATAGGCACTTCTCTCAGACTGCGTCTTTGATCACTCACGTGAACGAGTACCATTTGCCTCCAATTTTGGGCTTTTGTCTGCGATTTCCACAAAACTGCGAGTTAAAATTGGGGCTAAAATCGTGCAGTGTGTACCCGGTGTAAGAGCCACTGAATGACTTTTTACTCATGAGTCAAAGAGACTTTACTTACAGTCCTGTTTCATCTGTAAAAGATTAATTTTCCAGTTAAGTTTTTACCACTTGACCATATATCATTAATAGGGTGTTGTATCTGATGTAAGCTCACGCTTGATCGGCCCAAAACCGGCATCCAACCAGTGCGGAAGGTCTTAACGTGTCACTGTCCTTTTCTCGAGGCAAAGTATTTTTTGATTAAATGCAATACATTTGAATATGTATTCTCTCTTTATTTCATCTGACTCCATAAATGAAAAGGTTTAAATGATATCTGTGGATCATTAATTGTGAGCGAATGTTTGACTATTCCTTTTAACTCTTTAATGAAATAATGTCAGAATAATCAAATATAACAACTTATTATGTCAGGTAAATGTATCATGCCAATTTCATAATCAATTCAAAGATAATCGATACAAAACATCAAATGCTCTGGAATAAAGAGAAAAGATGCAACCCAACATTAAGAAATACATGAGGCTGAGAGGTCTCACTCTCAGCCTCACGGGCTAATCTGAAATACAGAAAAGGCCCCGAACCCTCTGCTGCATTTCATTATATAGTCAAGACCTCTTTCACTTGGAAACATCTTTTAACAATGGAAATTTGCATTCAGAGGTTACACCTTTGGGTGTTGGGAGACCATTTGTCTAGAGGCCAACCCCTCCTTGTGTGCCAGTTATCCATAAACTCTTAAAAACCTTATTACCTTTTGTTTTACTTATTTGGAAATGAGACATTTATACCAGTCACACTGAGACATTTTAAATGATACCAAACATGAAAAATACTCTGTGATAATCATTAACATTAAACTATACATTTTCTTGGGTGATTTACATGTGGTCTCAGCATGTGAGAGGGGGAGTGAGGAAGAGGGGGAGAGATGTGTTCTGAGGTGAGACTTTGCCTCTCAAATGGTGAGTTCAAATGGTAATTTCCAGAGAGGTCCTTTGTCCTCTCAGGGTCTGGTCGCTCTTCAAACAGACTGTCCGGCATTTCCTAATTTCTCAATTCTTACACTGATCACACTCATATCTGCCGTCTTAATTATGATTTGGCAAAAAAAAAAAAAAATCTCTGTTTTATTCCACTAAGTTCAGTGGAAAGCTTCAATGCGTTCATACTGTATAATCAAAGCTGTCAACATTTTTTTTTCTTATGGTCAGGGATTGTTAAATGCAGGGACATTAGTTTAGTTTAGTTTAGTTTAGTTTAGTTTAGTTTAGTTTAGTTTAGTTTAGTTTAGTTTAGTTTAGTTTAGTTTAGTTTAGTTTAGTTTAGTTTAGTTTAGTAATCATGCAACGCAATTATCAAAAGTACAAAAAAAAAGGGGTTTGAAAGTTCCATTTAAAGTCCCCATGAACCGGAAGTATCAACTGATTTTACTTCAGTTCTGTGACGTATTTCCAAGTGAAACAGAACATTGAATAGAGGGCGGGATTTTACTTTAGCGCACCTCCTCTCCATCCCTCGCTCATTGTAGACTGACGATTGAGAGTGGTTAAGCGTTTTCAACCCAAGCCGTCAAACTGACGTCATCGGAAAAGAAACGCCATTCCAGACCGGAAGCATCTTTTCAGATTTTGATTAAAGATTACCACGACAAACAATTTCTTTCTGTGTATTAACAGATTAATTGTTCACCCTAAGACCAGTAATGTGTGCTAACAAAGTAAACAGGGCAAATTTTGATTTCATGAGGACTTTAAGACTCACTTGGCTCACATGTGAGTGAGTGATAAGGGAAAGGAAGAGAGGGAGAGGAGGACAGAAGAGGGGAGGAAGTGATGTGATTGCAACACACTGCTCCCCAAGGTCGCCTATAATGGATGACTGCCCACTCAAGCCTCTTACTCTGCATTCAATCAGACCACCAATCAATTATGAGCATAGCACAAATGCCTGCCTGGCCTTTATCACAATACAGTCAGAGCTGCTGCACCTCTGCTCCAGGGAAGAGAATCAGCGCACGGCTTGAGTTACTGTTGTCTTTGACTCTCTGATGCTTCCTGATTTGGGCTTTTTTTTTTACGAGAGCATCTGCTTCAGGAACAGTTTGAACTTTGGATGGTAGCTGTGTGGCTTTATGGAGGGCTGCTTGATTGCTTTTACATGTGCCAAATGTTTGTGCGAGCCAGACTACATTTCCATCGCTTTTATACCTCTTTCCGTCTGAAAAAGAGCAGCTTTGAGTCGGTTAATTTAAAGGTCCACTTCCAGTTTTTTTTTCCAAATGACTTCAATCCGGAAACATCAACTGGAACTGGAACGTGACTTCTCTTTGGACTAAACAACCCGAACACAAAGGGGGACCTCCTCATTTCCACTCGCCACTGATCTTGACATATGGGGGCTGTGGTTCCCAACAGGGACTCAGGTTCAAGTCCCAATCCGACTCCCCCTCTCTCCTCTGTGATTGCATTTCGCTCTCAACTATACGATTTAAAAAAAAAGGGCAAAATTCTTTGCTTTAAAAGATATTTGTGCTCTCCAAGTTCGAGTGCTCTTGTCGGTTTGAGATTATAGGGGTCTTTTCTTTTCTAATAAAATCCTGTGCTTGATTCTTAGGCTCTATAGGGTTTAAATGGAAGTCTTTTATAATACTAAAAGATGGAATTATCTCCTAAGGGGGTATTGGATTTATGTTCTTTGCAATATGGTTGTGATTCAGGATTTTAAATGCTTTTTGACTGGCCATTGTGCCACACAACTCAACACAAACCCTGCTTTCAAATACAATTAGCTGTGAAACCAATAAAAATTACAATTCATTTGGTGAATTCATGTGACAACTTTACTTTAAAAAAAGTAATCAGTTCAACTTTATATTAAGTGGCTTTAAGTACTATGTACTTACAACGAAAAATAAGTACAATGTACTTATTGTGTTCATGTTGTATTGTAAAACACTTTTGCTGCTTTTGAGGTGTGATACGGGTAAGGTTAGGGACAGGTGTGGTGGTATGGGTAGGTTTAAGGGTGGGTTAATGTGAAAGGGAAGGGTCAACAGTGTAATTATAAATGTAATTACATAAATTAACTACAGCTGTAATTACATGCAGGTATTTTTTAAATATAAGTACAATGTAAAAACATGTACGTACACAATAAGTCCATTGTATCAAATTATTAATTTCCATGTTAGTAGTTAACTAAGTCATTAAATCGTTTAAATATCTGATTGGACTATTACCTCATTTCACTCTGTGGTAAAGCTGCAGATGCAATAAAACGTCCTGAAAACTACAGAAATGTTAAGCTTTTTGTCACCTTACACAATTTTACTGGTATTCAAACAAAATGAGCACAACCGTGTAGGATGAGACTAACAGCTATTATTTACGCATTCCCTGAGGAAATCCATTGAAATTATTTCCTTCGCTTCTGCTTCTAATGTGTCAGGCTCTCAAAATGAGCTATTGTTCTGCCTTCTTTAATGATAAGATGATAAGAGGAGACGGCTCTGAGAAATGTGACGTGAGTGAGACGGATATCTTGTTGATTTCACCACCTCACTCTCCTTGGCTTTGTTCACATTGCACAGAAATCCAATTAATTTTTCACAACTTTATTACCGACTGTCATTTTGTAAGTTCTGTAATCAGATTTGTTTGTTTAAGCAGTGTTGTCGATATCCGGTATACAATATCTACATAGGTTGCTATAGTGATGGCTGAAGCATCGTCATCTCCCCTGCATTGCTAAACTCATAAGGAGCATCAGCAACACGAACATCTGAGGGATTACTGTATTTACACAGTCACATATGCTGTGCCTGAAACTGTTTGCTTGTTCGGTGCGTATAAATTCCACAGGTGAGCGTCAATGATTGAATTCAACCACTCCTGCAGACATTATTGCTTATATTTAGGTTACATATACAGGTTAGCAACAGAAAACACTTCCAATCTCATTACAAAAATCTGATTTATTTCAAAACATACATGGATGTGATTTCATGCATGGTGTTTGTTTTCTGTTCAGACTACATTTTGTTCTACTAAACCATTTCTCATGCAGCAACATATATATTTTTGTATGTGTTCTTTCTGTCAGTTATTATATTTAATATATATATATATATATATACTCGCCATTTTATTAGGTACTCTTGTTCGATTGTTTGTTAAAACGTCTAATCAGCCAATCACATCGCAGAAACTCAATGCATTTAGGCATGTAGACATGGTCAAGACGATTTGCTAAAGTTCAAACTGAGCATCAGAATGGGGGAGAAAGGTGTTTTAAGTGACTTTGAACATGACATGGTTGTTGGTGCCAGACGGACTGGTCTGAGTATTTCAGAAACTGCTGATCTACTGGGATTTTCACACACAAGCATGAGAAATCACAACACGTTGAATCTTGAAGCAGAGATGAGCTACAGCAGCAGAAGACACACCGGGTGCCGCTCCCGTCAGCTAAGATCAGGAAACTGAGGCTACAATTCACACAGGCTCAACAAAATTGGAGAATAGAAGATTTAAAAAACGTTCCCTGGTCTGAGTGTCGATTTCTCCTGCAACATTCAGATGGTAGAGTCAGAATTTGGCGTAAACAGCATGAAAGCATGGATCCATCCTGCCTTGTATCAATGATTCAGGTTGGTGCTGGGAGTGTAATGGTGTAGAGGATATTTTCTTGGCACACTTTGGGCCCTTTAGTACCAAGTGAGCATCGTTTAAACACCACAGCCTAGTATTGTTGTTGCTGACCATGTCTATCCCTTTATAACCACCGTGTGTCTATCCTCTGATGGCTACTTCCAGCAGGATAACAAACTAAAATCATCTCAAACTTGTTTCTTTAATATGACAATGATGTGCCGACCAATCTGCAGCAACTGCGTGATGCTATCATATCAATATGGACCAAAATCTCTAAGGAATGTTTACAGCACCTTGTTGAATCTATGCCACAAAGAATTAAGGCAGCTCTGAAGGCAAAGGGGGATCCAACCCGGGACTAGCCAGGTGTAAGGTAGACCAGATCTAATGATTATAGTCAAAACTTTGCGGTATAAGTAGCCTATGCCAAACTTCCAGTTGTATGCCAAAGAGTCCAAACTTCTTGAAACAGAAACGTCTTCCCTAAATAAAATAGTTCAAATTAATAAAACAGTGGGCAGAGTTTTTCATGGTGTATCCAGATTGCGATTGACTTATCCTCTGTGCACTGGCTCCTCCGTGCTGAGCCACGAATCCTGCTCTGGACGTCAAAGTTTATTGATAAATCTGTCTGCAGTCCACATGTGGGAATGTGTGAAAGCCGCTCTTTTGATCTGAATCAAACTTTTCAGAAGTGGAGACCTGCACCAGGCCTGTGCATTGAACTTTTGATCAACACTGTCTAGAAAAACTGTGAGAAACTGTGAGCTCCTCTTCTCTCTCTAAATAGTGAATTATCTTTTTCGTCACGTTCCTATTCAGTAAGTTGCTGCCCAGGGATCACACTCTTTTGTCTGAATGATATATTGACTTTTTAGCAGCGCCTGTTAAGTTCAGCATTAAGTGAGATTCAAGGATTAGGATTTTTCAAAAAAGAAGATCATTTACTCATGTCATGTCTCATGTTTTATTTCCCATGCATTTACAGTGGATGAGGATCCAAACATTAACACATCAAAAGAACGCAAAGGAGTCATTAAAAACGGTACAACTTTCTTTAAAGTTATATGATTGCTTTGAATGAGAAACCATCAAAAATGTATATAAAAACTATTTAAACATGATCGTTTTGATAATTGAAATGAAGTTTAACTGAAATAAATAAAAATATAAATATTAGATGAAAAATGAAATGTTTAATTGTAACATGGAAACCTTAAAATAAGGTGTAACCTGATTCTTTTACCAATTGGTTTAGTATACTTCTTTAATGAACTCTCATGAATGTGCCAATGAGGTTTTTTTTTTTTTTTTTGTCACACAAAGCTATCGTATGGCTTCAGAAGACTTGGAATATACCACCAAGAATCATACAGTCCATTTTTTATATATTTTTATGCTGCTTTTGCATCCTTTCTGGAGCTGGAAAGCTTCAGTCCCTTCATTGCAATTGCAGAGAAAAGAGCAACATTCTTCTGCATGCTTGGAAATGTCTTTTTTTGTGTTGCACGGAAGATAGAAAGTCATATGCGTTCGGAATGAAATGAGGGTGAGTAATAAAAAAAACAACATTTATTTTTAAGGCATGTGTTTGTGTTCGTATGCAGGAGTGTTTTGCAATGACAATTTATGAGGAGGTTCATGAGAGGTTTTATTAAAGCGCTGTGATATTCCATTATTTAATGATGAGCAGCATGACACCACCTGGTCACGGTCCATTACACCAGTTATTGAGCTTCATCAAATTGTTTGAAAAGAAAAACATAAGCTGACATTCTGTTCAGAGATGGGTGAGAGTAGCGTGTAATTGTGTTTTAAAGCAGATAGATTGAAACCATAAGCCTGCTTCTATAAATAGTTTTTATAGTGAAGCACTTTATTTATTTTGACAGTAGGTTTAGTGAAGCATAATTGGGCTTTTTGTGTTTTAACTTGACAGTGTCTAAAAAGACGCCTTAAACTTACTGCTTTTATATAGATTCAACATTGCCAGCGGTTGACGTCAAGAGTGTATCTTTGTCATTCTGGCATGGTGATATTTGTGTTTAATTGAGGCAGGCCTATTTTTATAGGATAATGCATCCAGTGAAATAAGTATCTGCATGTCTAGCACACCATGCACAAATTAAAGACAGCAATTCAGTCATTTATTGATCTTATCTGGAACTGTTTGCTGCACATTTACCCACAACATTCCGCGAACTCAATTCTGATGCATTGACTCGCTAAATTGGTAAGATTAAATGTTTTAATTAGAGTTGGAGAGTGGGCAGGGAGGAAGTGGGAATGATGCACTTAATTGTCTGTTATAAGCATTTTTGGCCAATATAGAAAGACAACAGAAAGCTGGTTTGTCTAATTCGTTGGAGCTGAAGCTGAAGCTGAAGCTGATTTCAATAATGCCACTTCATGGCATTTAAATAAAGGAAGTTTGAGTGGCAAAGAGCTCTTTTCACTGTTTTCCCAATGATTCATAACCATGAATAGCGTAATCTCTCCCCGCTGAATCCACCAGCAGTGCTGCTCACCAGCTTGTGATGCTGGTCACTGTAAATAATCATTAATCGGTACCTTTTTGCCTTGTTTTACAGAGGAATATCTCTAACGTTCTTGAAAGGAGATGAATGTACTTGCAAAGAAAAACTGGAAAAGACATTAAGGCTTGTTTTCAGAGATTGTTTATTAAAAATATATATATTTTCTACCCTATTTTTCTATCCTGTTGAGCAATTTCCATAGATGATAACTTAGCTGTAATGTAAAATTGATGTATTATAACCTATATGATGTAAAGAAATGTTGAAATGAGAGATGTTGTGTTTTCATGTTTTATGGGGACTTTCCATAGACATAATGATTTTTATACTGTACAAACTGTGTATTACATTCCCTTACACTAACCCTACCCCCAAACTTACCCATTTTTTTTTTAAACTTCTGCATTTTTACATTTTCAATGTCATTTGGGATATTGACATCATTTTGGAGACATTTTCTCCCCCTAATTTATAAATATTCTTATAAATATATATAAATATTCTGAAAAACTATATGATATATCATATAGTTTTTCAGAATATTTATATATAGTCGATTTCTGCTGTTCATCATTATTTTTGTACTTCAGTTATTTACGATCTACATTGTGGTGTCTTATATTTTCATTGATAATATTTAAATTTAAGTTTTAAATTTTAATTTTAGTTTATAAATTTAGTTTAAATCTATATGTTTAAATGCCATTGAATGCCGTCACCCTAATAGAGATTCTCAGCTGATTGTATAGATTTTTATACATAACACATAAATCTGACAAAACAATCTCTGTGCTGAGAGAGCTTGTCACCTTTTGGTGGTCTAAGGAATCTTTCTGACCATTTTGATGATTTCTGAGAACGTGTGGCTTCATGCAGCTCGCCTATGCAGGAATCCATGAACCGATGTAACCCGCTCGGCAGCACAGCGGAGTTAAGTAAGTCATGCGGTGTCCTCTCTGAAGACAAACACACGCTCTGAGAGAAAGCCTTCTGTTTACCAGAGCCAAGCGCGGCAGTCTTCCAGAGCAGATTAAAACCTCTTGCACAAACACTCAATTAATCAAGTCCGTTTTAAATTCCACACATCAATCCGCAAAAGAGAGTCGGACATTAGCACAGAAGTTACGGTGCTAAGGGATTCTTTAATATCAACAAACTCTCACTAAAAGACATCAGCAGCTCCTGTAAACCTGAATCTTTATACTCCCTTTCAACTTTTCAAACAAAGCATTTGGGATTCTTTTTTAAGGATTAGAGGTGTTAAGCCTGTCTGTTCTGCATTTGAAGCGTGTTCATTTGTTTGTTGTTGCAGTCAGATGAGCTCTGTATCAATAGAATGCAAATATCTAGATGAATGCATCAACAGCGTGTTGCCATATTTGAAGTGAGCGAATCAGCGAAAATGAAAACCCTCTGTGGAGTACAAAGTCTCGAAATGCAATCTGATGCTCTAATTACCTCTTTTCGAAATCAAATTTGAGATTCGGCTCTGTCCCAGACCTCTACTATTACTAGAATGAAAGAGCTCTACTGTATCGTGCTGATTTATTAAATGAATAGCTCAATGTGAGCAGTGTTTATAGCAGCTATTGGAAAGCATTTATTTAAACAAAATGTCAGCATGTGTACAACTGCCTCGTCAGAGTTTCACTCCGAGCAATGTGAAAGGTGGACGGCATCGATCGGCATAAGACACAATATGTGTCCTCAGCTACACTCCAGGAAATAGGAATGCCAAACTGTGGCCCCTCCAGCACTTTCCTGCTAAATTAACAGCTTGATCAATGACAGGAGGACACCTATTCTCTTCTGATGAGGAGTCACTCTGTCGAAAGCAATAAAGCTGGGCCCCAGTGAGATGTGGAATAAAATGAGCCGAGAACGTTCCAGCTTCTGCTGCATGCGGTTTTAATGCAGTGAAAGACACTTGTTATGGTTCTTGTGAATGTAGCAGTGCGGTTTTGGTGTAATTTAGTAGCTATGTGGATTTGGAAGATAGCTGTCCTATGATTTTTTTTAGTGCTGTCGAATCGATTAAACGCATCTAACATAAAAAGTTTTTGTTTACATAATAAATGTGTGTGTATATATTATTATATTTATATATTATATCTACATATGTGTATATACTGTAGATACACACACATACATTTATACATACTGTATATGTGTGTATGTAAATATACACAGACACACACATATAATATATATATATATATATATATATATATATATATATATATATATATATATATATATATATATATATATATATATAAATAGACTAATATATACACACACACATATATTATGCAAACAAAAACATTTATGTTAGATGTGAGTAATTGCGATTAATCGATTGGGCACAACTATTTTTTTATATTTTCAACTAGAGGTCTGCGCGGGACTGTTTTTTAGGTCCCGCTCCCGCCCGCTCCCGCTGGGGTTATATCCCGCACCCACCCGTTCCCGCTATATATACACTATTTGTTCACCCGCTGTCTGCTTAGAATAATTTTCTTCCCGACCCGACCATCCCGCTTTAATATAGATCTCCCAGAATTTCACATGTAGCCTACATTTTCACAGAGAAAATAAAAATGTAGTCTGCACAAACATTTTTTTATTATTATTTTATTCGCCTTGTCAATATACAAAATTTAACATTTTGCTGCAGACAGTAGTAGGGGAAAAAATATCGCAGCGAAAAAAAAGAAGAAGTGTAGGCTATTATTTTTATTCGTATTATCAAAATTCGTAACATTTTGCTGTTAGGCAAATACAATCAATGCATGACAGAAAGAACCGTTACTGGTCCGTGCGTGCAGCGCGTGCATAACGGTCCTGATTAGCCTACATGGCAGACCCTGTTGGTCGATAAGATTAAGATTAGGTAAAGCGAAGATATGCTGTTCTGAAAGAACGTCGGCGTCGGGAACGTGATATTGAATGACCGACCGCTCCCGTTCAAATTACACCAGAGTTACCGACCGCTACCGTTTTTTAGTCGGAAATTTAATCCCGCGGCGCAAAATATCTGGTCGGGTCCCGCGGATCCCGCGGGACAGCCGCGGGAATGCAGACCTCTATTTTCAACTTTATTTAGAGTAATGTTGCTGTTTGAGTTGTGTTGGTAGTGTTGAAACTCAAGGTTTTGGTAAGGGGAATTACATTTCTGAATCACGCTAGAAGTGGTTGACCAATCACAACACACTTGTCGAGCCGACCAATCAGAGCATGCTTTTCAGAAGGAGGGGCTTCATAGAGAACTAAACAGGGGTGCGTTTTCCGAACAACGACGTAACTCACTACTTCCATAGTACGATTCATCGTTGAAGAAATCAACTAGCCAGTCACGACTGTTTCCGGAAACCGTTTGTCGCAAATTGGTCGTTCAACCACGTTGGTTTATGACGTCATGCATGTGGTGGAGTAATAACTTATTTTAATGAATATGTTTGAGATCGAATTATGTTTTGCTATAAATTACAGACATGGCATCTGAGGACTATTTCTCATTTTTCTCAGTTATTTTGCTTTATTTCCAGATTCAGTCATAGGCTCGTTCTTACATAGTAGAGCATGTTCGCACATGCGCAAAACGGTGCTTTAAATCTCTTGACAAACTAAAAGACGTAAATGACATTTGTATGTATTCTAAATAAAAGGCACAGGTTGTACTGAATGTCAGCTTGTTATTTTGCACAAGATGAGGATTTATTAAGTCCACATGTCATGCAAACTAGAAACTCTGCTTCTAACCACAGGTCGAGAGCTGTCGTTCCATCTACACAACTTTGCGATGCTGTTTGCGAATGTTCGTTAGAATGATGGTTTCGGGAAACACTGACTCGCTGAAATATGCTGATAACGACGGAACTTGCGAACATAGTTGGCTAACGATGCTTTTGAGAAACGCACACCAGAGCGTTACTGACAGACTGGCAAGAGAGGTGCTGCAATGATGTAAACTATGTGAAAAGTAATGTGTTTTGAACATTTAGACATGAAAACCTAGTAGACCCCAAAAACAAAATCAAGACTTTGAAAAAGCGCATATAGGTCCCCTTTAGTTTTAACATGTGATCTTACTTTAGTTGAAAGCATGATTGACTTTGGTAGAAGACGAGCAGGAAATATATCACACAATCCAAACAGCAACTCTTTGCCAAAGACACAGTCAGAGCTTGGTACCGCTTTTACATTATGATGAACCCTGAAGTAAATATCATCACTAATGACTGTTTAGAACTGTTTTGCACCATTACACTTTCTCTATATATCTCTCTCTTTCTCTCTCTCTCTCTAGCAAAGTGGATTATTTTTCCTAATGTGCTTCATATACTGTCTGATACTAAATCACACTAACCCTTTTTTCCACATGCATTAATAATACTTTGCACAGTATGCAAATTTTGCAGTATGTAAAGCTAAAATCTGCAGTATTAAGACAGTACACAAGGCAGAATGTGCACTCAACCTGACCTTTGACATCTCATCATTATTTGATCAAACTGCTCCTTGATCAAGTTTATAGGATAAAATTGAATTAAAAATGCAAAATTACCCATTTGCTACTAAATGAAATGTTTATTATTGCATACTGTTTCACTTACTATTTATATACATTATCGTTTAAAGTTTGGAATTGGTAAGATTTGTAATGTTTTTGAAAGAAGTCTCTTATGCTCATCAAGGCTACTTTTTTTATTAAAACAGTAATATTGTCAAATATTAGTACAATTTAAAATAACTGTTTTTAAATATATATATATATATATATATATATATATATATATATATATATATATATATATATATATATATATATATATATATATATATATATATATATATATAAATGTAATTTATTACTGTGATGGGAAAGATGAATTTCAGAGGCAGTGTCACATGATCCTTCAGAAATCCTTCTATTATACTGACTACTAATATAATGATCAAAAAAACATTTCTTATGATACATTTATTTTCAAGATTTCATGATTAAAGGTGCTCTAAGCGATCCTGGGAGACGTAACTTCTTGTTGACATTCGAATTGTTGTCAAACAAAACGAAGACTAGCTAGACCTGCCCTCCTCCTCATCCCGTCTCCTCCCTCCTCCCCTCCCTTCCGACATAAAGGAAAGTCAAAGTAGTCACTACAAAGTTAAGTTTTACTGATACTTCATTCAGCGTGTAATGTCACCAAGTTAGATAAATGCTTTTATATATTGCAGAACAGAATGCAGAAAGAGAAACACTATCTTATAATAGCTCACATACAAGGACGCAATAATAGCATGATAACATTAGCTTCGCGTTTCCCAGTGAGCATAAACAACAGCGGCGTCGTAAACAAATTTAGTCAAAGTTGTCAATAGCCTAAAAATGAACATTCAAATTCATAACAAACAGTGGATGAAAACATCATTCACACAAATTGTCGCCCTGTGAATTTGCTTGATCATTTAATAGAGATTGATCTCTAGCTGCTAGGAACATATATGTTGTATTCACCAAAGTTAACACTGACTGCATAGTTCTAGCTAATTACATCCTTGTGTTGGTTTGGCGAACATGAACTCAGTTTAGAAAGAAAAATGGATTTACCTGTTCTGCAAAAACAGAGCAACTGAATGTCGGATTGGAAGCCCTTCTGCCGGCGGAGTTCTCGCCACCTTTCGAAGGTTTTTGCGATGTAAATTCGGTACTTCGCGCGTTTCTAATCCTTGTCGCTCTTCTTTGCAATTTGTTCATCGAACGTCATCTCTTTGGTCGTGTGTCGGCAAAAGACATTTCAAACTTCCCTCTTCTGCTTCTCTCTCCTCCACACACCCCCTTCATGTGTACGCGCACTAACCCCCCAAACCCCACCCTCAAATTCTTCTTGTCGGTTATTGGCTGGAGCACTTTGTTGTGTTTCGTGGTGCGGGTTAGAGTTCTCAACGGGCCTGAAAATTACAACCCGACCCGAACCGGCCCGTGGCTTTTAAAGCCCGGTCCCGATGTAACCCGACACTTCAACATGAATTATCTGCCCAAACCCGGCCCGCGGCCCGACGATAAATTTTTTTTTTCTCTCATACACATATTATCATAACCAGCAGACAGGAATTCAAATCAACCTTTAATGTTCACGCCTTTTAACAATACAAACAATACAAACAACTTTCCAGACCTCTGATTTTCCCACTCCTGTAGTAGCGACGGTGAATTCACCTGCGGCAAGTTTACTTTTCACCAACTCCATCTTCTTCTCCAGGCTAAAGGCGGGCACAGCTGCACGCAGCGGCCTCAGGTCTGCCCCCGCCCCTCTCCATGATGCACATTGCACGCAGCAGCCAGACTTTCTTTATGAACAGCAGCGATGATTAATAAATGTTTTTTTTTTTTTTTTCACTGAGCGGAAATTTATTTGCGGACCCGAGTCATTTGCTTATATTTTCGACACGAACCGGTCCGAACCCGCGGGTCCCGTCGGGTTTGTCAGGCCGACCCGACCCGTTGAGAACTCTAGTGCGGGTGAGCCCAGTTTGTTTTTGTTGCCGTTTGTGGAGCCTGTGGTGTCTAGAGAGACCGCGTTTTTTTTACAGTGTGTTCAGTGGACAGGCAGCTAGCGGATAGTGAGGAGATGTTTGCTGTATGTTTTGCTGTACAAAAAATGTTTTGGCCTAAAAAACGCGTGGCATCGCTTAGAGCCCCTTTAATAGAAAGTTGATAAGAACAGCATTTATTTGAAATATAAATATTATGTAACACTAAATACAGTGTAAGAGTAATAATAATAAAGAGTAAAAAAAAACTTTTGAATGGTAGTGTACTGCATATATAGAATATTTTATTTATAGGCATAAATAATGGAATGTAGTAATCAAAATACAATATATACAGTGTAGTATGCATTAAATTTTGTACATTTTTGGCTATGTTTGGAATGGAATATAGCACCTTATGTTTTTTAAAAATAGTAAATGTAACATTAGGCAACTATTCCTTTGTTTGTCACATGACCTCATGATCATTGCATATGAGTTATCATACCATCATCTTAATGAAATGTTATATACATTATTACTTTTTATTTTATTTTGACTTACAGTAATTGAAATAAAAAATTTAAATTAACTTTTGGCAGTCCGATCAAATAGTGAATCACAAAACGATGTTAAAACTAGTTGTAGCCAAGTTGTTATGGGAAGAAGGAGGCGGGAACCGACGAACTTTCTCAAAGTTTAATAATCATAAAATCAATAAACAACAAAACGAAAGTAAAGGCAGCAGCCCCTGACGGATGACTGCTGCCACATATAATAAAACAGAAACAAAACACAACGTAAAGTCCAGACCTGTTGCTCTCTCATCCTTCACTGTCGTCACTCCTCCTTTCATGCTTCCGCTCCTCTATGAGAGATACGAGACCAGTGTGTCACACATTAATCACGCCACCGGCCTCGCGCCGTTCTCTCACAGCCCCCGGCCTCGTCCTGCTCGCCACACTGGGAAATGGAAATGGAAGGCAATTTCAATGCGGAATGTGTTCTTGCATGCATTGTACTCTGTTATACAATGCATATTTTGGCAATTGTTGTAGATTGCCAGGGCATTCTATGCTGAAAATGCCCATACTATGCACAGTATACATGCTATACACTGCAGGAAGAATGAGAATAATGTGTGTGTGTGTGTGTGTGTGAGAGAGAGAGAGAGAGAGAGAGAGAGAGAGAGAGAGAGAGAGAGAGAGAGAGAGAGAGAGAGAGAGAGAGAGAGAGAGAGAGAGAGAGAGAGAGAGAGAGAGAGAGAGAGAGAGAGAGAGAGAGAGAGAGAGAGAGAGAGAGAGAGAGAGAGAGAGAGAGAGAGAGAGAGAGAGAGAGATGCATGTGTTTATGTGTGTATGCTTGCATTTATGTGGCAGGTTGCAGCATTTGCCATCAGGCAACACTGATAAGACAGAGGAGCCCGAGTCTGGCAGAGCCGAGAGGATGTGGTACCGCCTCCAGCTGGGGATTGGCTGATTAATTGGATTCATTCATTAGTTCGATCTACCAATTTAGCACTTTGGAAGATATTAATCAGTTTCTTATTTAAATGTCACCTGGAAAAAGCAGAATGGGAAATGGGGTCTTTTCAGTAGCTACTCCACAATTGGATAATCTGGATGGGTTTATAACCGCTATTATGAGCACACTGAAATTAAAAGCAATTTATACACTCTTGTACGTGTCCTTTTGGGTACGAGATGGCGTTTGAATGTCTGCCAATTATCCAACAGTTGTTTCTTTAAAGACAGCAAGATGCTGCGCTGATGCGCTCTAGAATTATTTTTCGAAGGAATTGAAGTCAAACACAAGTTAGCAATGCACATGTCTTGACATTATGTTGACTGAGCATTACGCATGTGTATTTTTACAAGACTTCCTCACACAGTTTAAGGATATCTTGGCAGGCACAATTTTCAAGGCTGAAGAACTATAAATCTCCTTTAGGTTGTTATGGGTAAATACTGTAATCTTCAAAAGATTATAGTCTAAGCCAGGGTTTACAAACCAAGGCTGCACACAAGCACTGGGGGAATCTGGAAGTATTCTGGTGTAATCTGGAAGTATGCATTCACATACAGTCACTCCCATTGATGACAAACGAGGCAAGAAATGCTATATAATAGTGTTTCCTCTTAGCCAGATTATGCCTGCTTAGGATACTGAGGACGTTGTTTACAGAGGTCATGGTTTCAGTGTTGGAGGATTTACAGCTTCCATATTGTCCTTTCACAGTGCTTTATAACTGTGAAACAAATCTGCGGATTTATGTTGGGTGTGAGAATTCCCTAGTAAATCAGGACAATGTGTGTGAGTGTGTGTGCTCATGGGTAGAAGTTCAAGTGTAGCATTTTTGGATATTTTTCCTCTGCATTTACGTTTTATAAAGTAAATTCAAGTGGTTACAGTTTTGATAAACCATCCCTATCATTCCATTATCTGATGCATTTGGTATCATAAATCCTTCTGAAAGCACCTGAAAACTGATAACTATCTCTTTTTAGCTCTGATGTTGGTTAGTTCCCTTTCGTAGCGGAACTTCGAAACTGCATCTGGTACTGACGCTATGGGGAACGTGACCGATGTCTGAGGCACGTGTAAACAAAAGCCTATAATCACTGGTAGACGGCAGTCCACGATGTCACACAAGGAGCACCCGTGAGTGTAAAGGAGCACCTGAGTTACACAGCATCAACTTTTTATCTTCAGGAGTCGCTTGTTTGTATGTGCATGTAAGATAAGTGTCTGTTGGAGCTTTTGTCTCTCGAGGGAGCTGGATGAACTCTGCTCTTGCTTGATTTTCTCCTGAAGGAAAAAAATCTAGTTTGCATGGAGCACGTTTAGCTCCAGAGGGAGTTGAAGGCACTCGTGGCTATAAATTTGAAGTAAGAGGCTCTGTTATTTCTTGATTCTCTCTAGAAGGATAATAATCTAGCCATCTACCAATGATTATTGGCTTTTTAGACGTGCCTCAACATTTCCCCATAGCGTCAATACTAGATGCAGTGTCTCTTTCCCCTTCTCATGGAACCAGGGTTACAGTCGTAACCTGTGATGTTTTGATTATTTCCAAAAATATTTCTATAGCAGAGATCAATGATAAGCGGTGCGTGGTCCAGAATCATTGATCATATATGAATGCAGTTATAAACCTAGTTAGGTTTCCTCCTCTGTAGGGGAAACCGAGCATCTGATGCAACATATACAGTACCTTAAAAATATGTCATATACCTACTGTAAATATGATTCACAGTGTATTTATATAGGAATCCAAATTGCAGGTAATGTTGAATCAGTTCAATGTGTCTGCCGCTTGTTGAGTGACAGAGTGTACTGCAGATTGAGTCTGCTGACTGTCATGACAATGACAAGTGTAGAGGCAAGTTTTTGTTTAGCCTCTGGACAGTGTAGTGAAATGTGTTTGGAGTCATATACATATACTACACTGAAATGAATACTCTATATTCAGACATAAATACTCTTATTCAGCCACAATGAATTAAATTCATCAGTAAAGACATTTGTAATGTTACAAAAGATTTTTATTTCAAATACATGTTTTATATTGAACTTTCTATTCATCAAACAATCCTGAAAAAAATAAACGTTTTCCACAAAAATATGTAGCAGCACAACTGTTTTCAACATTGATAATAATAAGAAATGTTTTTTGAGCACAGAATGACAGGAATAAATGACATTTTAATATAATAAGTAGCAAACATATTTGTAACAACATAATTTGTAACAGTATTTAACAATATGACTAATGTTCCTGTATTGCTGATCAAATAATTGCAGCCTTGGTGAACATAAGAGACTTTGAAAAATATTTAACAAATCTTGCCGAACTTTTTCAATAATGTGTTTAGCTATGAAATGTATATTAGCAAATATGTTAGCATACTTCAAAGAGTGGTATTTCTGATCTCATTGTGATATTGAGTCAGTCTTAACATTCAGGGGTGCGTTTCTCAAAAGCACTGTTAGTCAACTATGGTCGCAAGATCCGTCGTTCTCTTACGAGAGTTCTCTCGTACTGCGTTTTATCAAAACGCTACCGGAAAAGTCTCTTTTCACGAAACACTGAAGCAAAAAATTATCCTTTAATTTTCATATATGTAAAACGCGTTGCGGCACCAGCAGTCAGCTATGGCGAGACGGCTTGCTCGCTCATTGGCTGCTCTGCGGCAACTGCTTAAGCCTATCGAGCGAGGCCTGAGATGACGTCAGGCCAATGAGGGCGCTTCGCGCCCTCCTCGCCACTTCCCGCCGAAACGGGCGTGGATTCACTTGATTTTAATCTCTTCAGCGAAGCGCACGCATCGCTGGATTACGGAAGCAAGCGTCGTTCGAAGCAAGCACTTCAGCGGGACGAGCCCTCGAAGCCGCTGGCCAACGCCGCCTTCTACAGCCGTACCTGCTGCGCTTTCCGACGCCTATATCCTTTATTGCTATATTGCTCTGTTTTCTGTGTGTGTGTGTGTTCGCTGCAACACTCACCCCTAAAAGAGCTGCGTCTTTTTCAAGACGCCTTCTCATGCAGCGCTCGCGCTCGCTCCGAGCCAATTGCCTACGGTGACTCTGAGGACTCGCCAGGCATCCTTTCCGAGGCTGCCCTTCCTGGAAGCGGACGGCGGGATTAGTTTTTCTTTACGTTACAAGAAAAGCTACCCTGCCTCTGCACGCGTCATTCACCGGCGAAGGAGAAAAGAGTGTTCTTAGTCCCACCGTTGGTCGGTCTGACCTCTTTTCTCTCACATTTCTCAGTTCCCTGTTCGGCGACTGGAAATATTATTGCAGCAAGTGAGTCTGTTACACGCTTGCCTGCCAGCAAACGCCGAAGAATACATGTTGACGCCGCTTTCAAAGCCTGTATCCCCCTGTGGCTCAGTGGTGGAATTATAGGTTCTCCTCGCGGGAGACCGGGGTTCGGCTCCCGGTCTGGCGGCATATATATTTATGCCGCCAATGCTTTGCTCTGTCAGTCCCCTGAAGGCGACTGCAGAGATGCATTTTGCAGCCAGCGAGCGCGTAGTACCCGCTTGCCTGCAACCGAACACCGTTTCTACGGTTCCCGCGCGTCACTGGCGAAAGAGAATGGAGTGTTTTCAGCCCCGCTGAATCTGGGCGATTTCCACTCTTCTCACATTCTGGCATTTTGCAGGCGTTCTGAAAATGCAAATCACTCTGTCTGTTCCCCGAGAGGCAACTGCAGACGTGTTTTTTGCTGCCCACGAGCACGTGGTACAGGCCTGCAAGCAAACGCCAGTGTGGATAATACTCGCGCTGACTTTGTCTATGTATCTTCACTGTGGTCCAGTGGTAGATTCTTAGACTTGCGCGCGGCCGATCGGAGGTTCGAACCCCAGGCTGGCCGGCAGAAAATATTTATGCCGCCGAATGCAAATCACTCTGTTTGTTCCCCGAGAGGCAACTGCAGACGTGTTTTTTGCTGGCCACGAGCACGTGGTATATATGCCTGCAAGCAAACGCCAGTGTGGATAATACTCGCGCTGACTTTGTCTATGTATCTTCACTGTGGTCCAGTGGTAGATTCTTAGACTTGCGCGCGGGCGATCGGAGGTTCGAACCCCAGGCCGGCCGGCAGAAAACATTTATGCCGCCGAATGCAAATCACTCTGTTTGTTCCCCGAGTGGCAACTGCAGACGTGTTTTTTGCTGCCCACAAGCACGTGGTACATGCCTGACAAGCAAACGCCAGTGCGGATAATACTCGCGCTGACTTTGTCAATGTATCTTCACTGTGGTCCAGTGGTAGATTCTTAGACTTGCGCGCGGGGGATCGGAGGTTTGAATCCCAGGCCGGCCGGCAGAAAATATTTATGCCGCCGAATGCAAATCACTCTGTTTGTTCCCCGAGAGGCAACTGCAGACGTGTTTTTGCTGCCCACGAGCACGGCCGATGATGCTATATGTGTAGAGAAGATGCCCACTGCTAGTGCCCATCCCTACACACTAGCACAGCCCTTCACACAGGGCCCGCGCTCATATATTCGACTCGGGTCGATCACGCACGCAACATAGTGAACGTGCCCACTGCCTAGTGCCCACAAACACTATGTTCTGCATGCCTTGTGGTTTCTGTAAAGACGAAACCTGTGTGCATTCACTCTGCTCAGACAGACAGTGCACTCATTGCAGTAACTGTGCCCGCTCTCCCGCGCCCACACTTACTCACGGTACTTCTGGTGTCCCGGCCACGGCCGATGGTGCTATAAATGTAGTGTCGATGCCCACTTCTCAGTGCCCATCCCTACACACAAGCACAGCCCTGCACTTAGGGCTCGCGCAAATAAAATCGACTCAGGTCGATTGCGCTCCCCACATAGTAAAAGTGCCCACTACTCAGTGCCCACGAACACTATGTCTATCAGATCACAGGCTCTCTGTAAAAACGAGACCTGTGAGCGCGCGCGCTGCTTACACAAGCAGCGCGCCCCAAGCAGTAAATGTGCCCGCTCACAGCCCACATCTACTCGCACACATGAGTCCCATGGGACTCGCGCAGCCCCCCCTCACTCAGCCAAACACTGTTGTAAGGTCAAGGGCGAGCGCTCCGCCCGCTGTATTAAGCGCGCCCCCCGCCTCAAATGCCGCAGGCATAACGCCTATGTTTGTGAGCCCCATAGCACCTCTGTCGCACGGCGAACAGAGCGCGCTCTGTATCCGGCCCTTAGCCAACCATGCAGATGCATGGGCAGCGCTTCCAGGGGTTTCGGACTGGGTCTTAGGCATTATAAAGAGAGGCTTCTCGCTACAGTTTTGTCGACGCCCTCCGCGCTTCACAGCGCGCGTCGAAACTTCGGTTCCGCTGAATGTAGCACACCTACTTCGCGCCGAAATATCAAAACTGATAAGCAAAGGGGCGATAGAGCTTGTTCCCCGAGTTCAAAGCGAACAGGGGATATACAGCAGATACTTTCTAGTCCCCAAAAAGGACGGCGGTATCAGACCCATTCTGGATCTCAGACGACTGAACAGAGTATTAGTGAAACGCCGTTTCAAAATGCTCGCAACCAGCAAAATTCTCGCGCATGTTCGCCGAGAAGACTGGTTCATGTCGATAGATCTGAAGGACGCGTATTTTCAAATACAGATAGCGTCACATCACAGGCGATTCTTGAGATTCGCCTTCGAGGGTCAGACATACCAGTATACAGTCCTGCCTTTCGGCTTGTCCCTGGCACCTCGTACATTTACGAAATGCATGGACGCAGCGCTCGCTCCTCTCAGACTCAGAGGCATGCGAGTGCTGAGCTATTTGGACGACTGGTTGATCCTAGCCCAATCACGATCTCAGCTCATAGAGCACAGAGCCATTTTACTCGATCACCTCGAGAATCTTGGTATCACGGTCATTTGGGCGAAGAGTTCACTGAACCCCAGCCAAACGATTCCGTTTCTGGGTATAGTTCTGGACTCACAGTCTATGACAGCGCGGCTGTCGCCACAGCGCGTGCTGAACATTCAGCGCGCGGCGATGTCTTTCCGCCGCGGCGCTTTCACCCCGCTCAGAAAATTTCAAAGGATGCTGGGTCTCATGGCCTCAGCATCGTCAGTTCTCCGGCTGGGCTTGCTCCGCATGCGCCCGCTGCAGTTCTGGTTGAAAGCGCGGGTTCCGCGCAGAGCGTGGGTGTCCGGTCATTTACGCCTCAAGGTCGATCAGGACTGTGTCACAGCCCTGGTGCCTTGGATGGCGAACGACTGGTACCAATCAGGTGTAAGCCTGGGGACTTCCTCGAGGGTGAGGATGGTGTCTACGGACGCATCCACCTCGGGATGGGGAGCGCTGCTCGAGGGCAGACCGTCCTTCGGCCTATGGTCGGAACGGGAAAAGCTCCAACACATAAACTGCCTAGAAATGCTGGCAGTGCACAACGCGCTGACGCGTTTTTGTCCCCACATCAAGGACCAACACGTCATAGTCCGTTCGGACAACATGGCAGTGGTGTCCTACATAAATCGCCAGGGCGGTCTGAATTCCATACCCCTGTACAGGCTGGCGAAACGCCTCCTGCTATGGGCTCAGCACAACCTGCGCTCGCTGAGAGCAGTACATGTGCCCGGGCTGCTGAATGTGGGCCCGGACAGACTGTCCAGGAACAACGTTCCTACGGGCGAATGGTCTCTACACCCACAAACAGTCCGGCTGTTGTGGGAGAGATTCGGCAAAGCGGAGGTGGACCTATTCGCGTCCCGCGAAAACGCTCACTGCCCCGCATTCTTTTCAAAGACTGACAGCGCGCTGTCCCAAAAGTGGCCGCGCTGCCTGCTATACGCTTTTCCCCCCATCTTCCCCCTGCCTCAGGTGTTGGAACGGGTCAGGAAAATGAAATGCCCAGTGCTGCTTGTAGCACCGTTCTGGAAGAACCAGGCATGGTTCCCAGTTCTGATGCAGTTAGCAGACATCGCTCCATGGCCAGTGCCGTTGAGGAGAGATCTCCTCTCGCAGGCCAGGGGCTCGATCTGGCACCCACACCTGGAACTATGGTCCCTTCATGTGTGGGCGCTCAACGGATACCCGTTGGTCTCGCAGAGGGAGTCATGAATACCATCACGGAGGCTAGAGCGCCGTCGACCAGGCGACTCTATGCTTCAAAGTGGTCGGTTTTCTCCGGCTGGTGTACAGCTCGGAGCCTTTCACCCCTCGAATGTGAGGTAACGGAGGTTCTCTCCTTCCTACAAGAGCTGTTGGATAAGGGCAGATCCCCTTCCACGCTCAAAGTGTATGTGGCGGCTATTACAGCGTTCTCCGGTTCAACGCTGGGTCAGTCACTGGGAAGGAATGATTTAGTCATCCGCTTCCTCAGGGGAGCTAGGAGACTGAATCCACCCAGACCTCCTTCAGTCCCTATGTGGGACCTTTCTACGGTCCTGGCGGCCATGAAAGGTGCCCCTTTCGAGCCTATCCAGTCTATTAGCCTCAAACATTTGTCTTTCAAAACAGTGTTTTTGATGGCTCTCGCTTCAGTGAAGCGCATAGGCGATCCGCACGCGCTCTCTGTGAGCCCGGCGTGCTTGGAGTTTGGTCCTAATGACTCTAAAGTCATACTCAAACCTAAGCACGGCTATGTGCCGAAAGCCCTCAACACGCCTTTTCGGGCTCAGGTTATTTCCCTGGCTGCCCTGCCGGCATCGAGTGAGGAAGGGGACTCGAGTTTTCTTTGCCCTGTTAGGGTTTTAAGAGCTTATATGTCCCGCTCTGCTGTCTTCAGACAGACAGAGCAGCTCTTTGTCTCGTTCAGTGGACGTTCCAAAGGAATGGCTGTTTCGAAACAAAGTCTATCCAGATGGATAGTTGACGCCATAGCGCTGGCTTATACTGCCAAGGGCATTCCATGCCCGTAGGGAGTTAGAGCGCACTCTACGAGAAGCGTTGCTTCTTCGTGGGCTTGGTCCAGCGGGATTTCCCTACAGGATATATGTACGGCGGCAGGCTGGGCCTCTCCGTCTACATTTATCAGGTTTTATAACCTAGAGGTTACCGCCTTACAGGCTAAGCTTTTGTCGGTGTAATCTGTTCAGCCGTCTAGTCAGACCACTGAAACCCATGCGCAATGCACTACCGACTATCTTGGGCAGAACTGTGTAAGACCCACATTTCCCACATTAGTTCAGGTTCCCTACCCTGTCTATGTGATGTTATACTTGCGTCTGTGGACATGTCTATTCTACGACGCTACAGTATAGGGAATTAAGGCTCCCACCCTTATTCCCTGACTCTGTGTGAGTCAATCTGGTGATTATGCACTGTGTGCCTGAAATAGCTTCCGGTGATCAGTGTTTTTATCCCAGCACGCACGGCGTTTTGCAAGGGGTTCCCGTAGCGTTTTGATAAAACGCAGTACGAGAGAACTCTCGTAAGAGAACGTACTCGGTTACTAACGTAACCTCGGTTCTCTCTAGAAGAGGGAACGAGTACTGCGTTCTCTGCCGTGCGTACGGTTCACTCTGGTTCGCTTCGGCGATCAAAATCAAGTGAATCAGCCTTCTCGAGCTCTTTTTATAGAGGTAAGCCACGCCCGTTTCGGCGGGAAGTGGCGAGGAGGGCGCGAAGCGCCCTCATTGGCCTGACGTCATCTCAGGCCTCGCTCGATAGGCTTAAGCAGTTGCCGCAGAGCAGCCAATGAGCGAGCAAGCCGTCTCGCCATAGCTGACTGCTGGTGCCGCAACGCGTTTTACATATATGAAAATTAAAGGATAATTTTTTGCTTCAGTGTTTCGTGAAAAGAGACTTTTCCCGTAGCGTTTTGATAAAACGCAGTACTCGTTCCCTCTTCTAGAGAGAACCGAGGTTACGTTAGTAACCGAGTACGTTTTCAGCGTAGTTCAATGAGTTGGTGTTTCCTGAAACCATAGTTCCAACGAAAATTCGCAAACAGCCTTGCAAAGTTGTGTGGATGGAACGACAGCCCTCGACCTGTGGTTAGAATCATAGTTTCTTGTTTGCATGACAAATTTTGCAGGACATGCACACATGCTCTAGTACACATGGAGGAGTCTATGATTCAATCAGAAAATAAAGCAAAATAACTGAGAAAAATGAGAAGTAGTACTCAGATGCCATGTCTGTAATTTATAGCAAAAGATCTTGGAACTCAAATGGATTAATTAAAAGAAGTTATTACTCCACCACCTGCGTGAAATCATTACCAACATAGTCGAAAGACTAATTTTATGACAATACTGCTTCGGGAAACAGTTGATTTCTTCAAACGATGCATCATACTATAGTAGTTAACCAGCGAGTTACGTCATTGTTCGGGAAATGCACCCCAATTGTCATGTTGTCAGCTTGGAAATAAAATAATTGTTACTTTTCCCTTTTTTATATATTTTCATTATTTATTTAAATTGTTTGTGTGCGCGCACACACATGTTGGGTTTCCATGTTTTATGGGGACTTTCCATAGACATAATGATTTTTATACTGTAAAAACTGTATATTCTAGCCCCTAACCCTTCCTCTAAAAACAACCCTTACAGAAAACTTTCTGCATTTTTACATTTTCAAGAAAATATCATTCTGTATGATTTATATGATTTATAAGCTGTTTTCCTTATAGGGATTAAAAAATGTCCCCACGTGGTCAAATACCTGAACCACACACACACACACACACACACACACACACACACACACACACACACACACACACACACACACACACGTGTATAGATGTCAACCTGAAAATGTAAAAAATAATTTTCCTGTTTTTTTTTTTTTTTTTCATTTCATAACCATGCAATATATTTTATTATAGTTATTTTGAGATAATCAATTGTTCAGTTTAATCCATCTGCTCAGACCTTTGCTGTGAAATACTGTTTAATAATAAATCTATAAATGGCGCTGTTTTTGTTTTGTGCTTTTGTTAGCCAAGTCTTTTCAATTTTTAAAGGCTGTATCTGAGATAACAGATACAATCAGGCACCTTACCTGCTTTGCAGATGTTGAACGTTGAATTACCACACAAAAGAATATCCTTTTTACATAGGCCTATTCATTGTAATTTCATATCTCCTATCTCACATTTAAATATATGAGTGTCTTTTCCTTCACTCTTCTTGATGATAGATGCCTTTAGATAACCTTTAGAGGAATCCTGTATATTACACGTGACTATGGCTGAAGACTGATCCCATGGGGTCTGCTGGACCTTGTGGGTTAAGTGATGCCACATCCAAATCATAAATCAGTCCAGCAACCAGCTCTCTTGACCTGAAGGTCATTGTTTCATTAACTTCCTGCCACTCTGAATTTTCCATCCATATCTACCCCCACAAATACAGAAGTTGTTGCTTCTGCGATGGTCCTACCTACCTACACACGCACACACACACACACACACACACACACACACACACACACACACACACACACACACACACACACACACACACACACACACACACATTTACTTTATTGCTTATGCCTTATTGATTCTTGAAGTGGTAATATTCTAACTGATCTACTACAGTGTTTATAAATCTTGGCTGTTTGGAAGCAGCCACATTCTCTCTCATGTTGATTGACAGCCCATTGCCCCTGGTTTACCCTCAAATAGGCGTCAGATCTCTGGCAAAGGGAATTGAACGGACAGAAGGGTGTTTTCAACTTTACAGCAGCCCATCCACAGGGAAGAGCAGCTTTCCCTTCGGCTCACGCCGCTTACGCTGTGGGTGGGTGTCGGTGCTACTCTTTCACGAGATTATCAGATAAAGAATAAGGAGGATGACAGACAAGTACAATCAGATAACACCCCTACACTCAAGCAGCCTTTCTTTACTCCCTCGCTAAAAGAAAGGATCCACATCTTCTGTGGAAACCGAAATAAAGTGTGGCAGCTGCCTTTGATTACACTGTGAGCAGGAGAGTAACAGTCAGTTTCTACAACAAAACAAGGGTGTGGTTTATTTCCGCAGTGTTGTTCTAACTGATCGCTGTATTGTTACAGGTAAAATGTTTCAGAGGATTTGTCTAGGAATGCTTAGAAAGAGCGGCTAGTTTAAGTTTGAAGACACTGGCCTTCTACTGTAGCATTAGTCCAACTTGTTCATTTTGAACGGTCTGAGGCTTGTGGAAGCACACACTATAGCTTGTCAGAGGTTGCAGGTGAAATATAATTTGACAAAAATAAGATTTCTTAAAATCTCAGATCATTTTTGCTGCTATTGAGATGGGATACGGGGGACAGGTTTGGTGTTGTGATTAGGTTTACGGGTGGATTACGGGAAAGGGAAGGGTCAACAGTGTAATTATGGATGTAATTATAGATATTGATTACAGCTGTAATTACATGCAGATTTTTAAACAATTAATTACAATGTAAAAACATATATGTACACATTAGGTGTATTGTATCAAATTATTAACTTAAACTCAAAGTAGACTGTAGAAGTAGATTCAAATTTTTTTTACGTTGCCACTAGTCACCGCCAGCATTTTTGACCATTTTCAAAACAATTTCATGGCCCCCGGTTGTTGTTGTTGTTGTTGTTGTTGTTTTTTTTTGTTTGTTTTTTTTATATCTAAACATGCAATATATCAAAAGAAAGAACAGAGCCTCTGCTTTTAGACAAATATATATATATATATATATATATATATATATATATATATATATATATATATGAAGAGTTCAGATGCAAAAGCCTCTAAGTGCCATCTGAAATTTTCTTCTAAAATTAGCATTTTTGCAAGTTCGTATATTTAAGTTCAATAATTTCACTTTAATGACAATTAATAGATTTCAGATGGCACTTAGAGGCTTTTGCATCTGAGCTCTTCATATATATATATATATATATATATATATATATATATATATATTTTTTTTTTTTTTTTTTTTTTTACTTTTTTTTTAATAATAGACATTATTTTTTTATAAACACTTGAATGTGGGTAAGTTTCATAAAAAAATAAAAAAAAATGTAAAAAAAATAACATTTGAGAAAAAATAACATTTTTTGGCAAAGATTACATCCTGATCGGATTCAGATCAAAACACAGAGTCCATCAACACTTGACCAAAAAGCTGACTTTCAACTCTGTAGGTCACTCGTGTAAAACACATTTTGTTTTTGTTAAATGTTGATATGCTTAATATTAATTATCATATGCCATTTTAGAGTAAAATTAAATCAATATTAAATAATTTTGAAGGATGTTGGAAGACAAACTAAACGACTAAAAAACTGCAAAAATTAACATTGTTTATAGGAGTGGATTGAATACTGTTTATATGAAGTAGTCAATCTCTTTTTCAGTTTTTGCTAAAGATAGTAAATAACACCTGTAACCATAGTTACCGTGAGTAGGGTATACTCTTATGATCATAAAATCACATAACAACAGAAAGTCTTATCTTAATTACCGAAATGCTATTTAATGAGTGACTACAAAGAAGGCCAGAGTTCATCGATCAAATCTGAATTAACCAACAGTGGCTTCAAACTGTTAATTTTATTTTGAATAAGTACTGTATAGAGAAGCAACATTAGGGTAACACTATCGATCAAAAAACTATCCCTTTAAGGCAGTCATTTCGGTTATAGAATTGACTCCCTGTGTATTTTGCACTATAACATAATATTCTACTGTATGAATATGTATATACTGTACACTGATTGAGAGCAATAAGTCAAGTTTTGAATGTAAGTGGCAGAACCCAGTTCCAGTTTCCACACTGTTCTGTTCTTTAATCTGCCATTTTATCTTATTTCGGCCAATTAATCTCTTTTGATATGGCGATTCTCTCACACACACTCGCTCTTTCTTCCAATACCCTATTTCTGTAATGTAATCTTTCTTATTTCTTTTCTCCTCAAGGCCTGATCTGAATCCTCAGTGTAGATGTTGAGCAACATGTGTAATGTGTGAAATGTTAAACAAAGATGGGTTGCACAGAACCTTAACGATAAATTTGCTTGCTAACCACCTTGACCCCTTGACCCCAAATTAATAAAGACAATGTGGGCAACTCTGGCACGCAAAGATTAGCCAATCACAACAGAGATCAAGGTGGTAATGCAACTAAATTAGAACTGTTTTTGCTGTAAGAAACCTTGACTCACATTATAAGTGGACTTGTAATAAATAAATAAATAGCTTAAATGTCTTGCTGCATATCCTACAGTCTCATATTGCCAGGAACCACATGTCCGTGTTCCAAAATAGGAGTGAATATGTCATAATAGTGATGGGTGTCCTCTGCGATCACACACAGTGACCCACATAAGTGCTCACAGGAGGGTGAAATGAGAATGAGAGAAATAAATCAGGATTTTTCACCAGATCAATCCACAAATCAATCAGTCTCTCATATAAAGATAACTGAGGTACAATGCAATCCTCCCTTAATGGGTGCAGACTTTTGTGTGTTTGTATGTGTATGTGTATACATGTGTGTCTTTTCTAAGAGAAGTCATCTTCAATGAGATTCGCTTCTTTTAATGCCAACGTCTCTGTCCATGTATGGATATCAGAGTGAACGGTGGGATCACAGAGCGAAATATCACCCATACTAAATATAAGCCGATCTAATCACAGAGGGGTGAGAGTAATTAAACTGCCCACCTATTAGTTCTGCATAGCAAAATGCCGCTTCTGATAGACTATGCTCATTTATGTTAGGATAAAGAGTAGGGCTGTATTGAAGCATCCCACAGAACATCTGATTCTTATTGCAGAAAAAATGCAATCTTTTTAGTTAATTAAAAAATGTAGAGTTATCAGTTTGCGTCTGGAATCTGAATCTAAATTGAATCAGATCTAACCAGAAAAGCTGTATTCCCAGGCCTAGTATTTTGCATTGCTTTCAGAGTTATGTCAGTAAAATAATCAGTCCTTATTACTTTGGGATCTAAACATTTCCCTTTGTCATTACATTGTTTCTACAATGTACCCTTAATTGCACTTAAAAACAAAACTAACAGTGATTGGTTGCTTTAAATGTCAATTGGATGGTTTAAGTGGGCGGTTCTTGATCAGAATAAGTTGCAGTGAAGACCACTTTTTTTTAAAAGTTTGGCTATATGAGACTATATTGTTGGATATACAATAATGTCTTACACATTATTCTGCTCTTAACCACTATTGTTAGACTGAGTGTGATATTTGCAATAAATGTGGTTCTTCAGAGACTTGAATAGGCTATGTACTTTTTTAAATTAAAGTGAATTTGAAAACAAAGAAATTCAACTAGGAGAAGAATTGAGTCCACTGGGAAATGAGGAGATTTCACTGAATGTACGGTTACATAATGATGCTCCACAGCAGGTTAAAGTCTAAATTGTTCTTTAACGTTTAATGTTATTTAAGAACAACAGGTTGGATCAATACAATTTAGATTATGGCTTTCCATTATTATTTGTTTAGACTGAAGCATTTTTTTTTTTAAAGTGGTGCAGGGTACATTTTTTCAGGCCAACCTGAAAGCTTACATCACCCTGGTTCTCTCTCTCTCTAAAAACTCAATAGGATTTTCCAATTAAGATTCGTGCACGTTTTGTTAATCAAGATCATATTCACAAATAAACTTAATTTTGAAGCCTAAATACAGTCACCACAAAAGCTATAGGTTAGGCTATAAACAAACTATACCACGGATGCATTTCTTAAACATCACCATGATTAAGTTTCCGACAACTCTTTATTTGAAATCTACAAATTGGAAAGTTTGAGTTAGAATAGTTTGCAAGAGTGTGAGTTAGTGTTGGTCTTGGTCTCGAGAGCATTATTGATCACATGCAAACCCAGACACTTATTCAGACACACTCTCACCCAAGTGTTGGAGACATTTAGTTTTCAAAAGCATATAAATGCCAATTGAAAAAGAAATGTTAGTTATGATTAATTGAAATTCCTTCACATTTGTACAATAAAACTTGAGCTTCTGTTAACCACTAACTTTGTTTCAGGTATTTAACCAATACTACACCGTTTTCTCTATAGGTGGTTTCAAAGCCCCTCCATTATGGACAGCTTGCCAAACATGTCTAAATTTTTTCACAAGCCTCTATAGAGCTAGCCTGACTACGTCAGACTTCCTACTTCCGCTCAATTTCATTTCGCTTCTGTAGTCAGTCTGAGATAGCAGCCTATCTTTCAGTTTTCCAGCGGCCTTCGGACGGCCGGGCCAATCAACGAACAGAAGGCGGGCTGAGAACCGTGACGTAGACGCTGATTGTACCGTGGATGCGTAGATTTACTTCACATAATCTGCAAAAGTCGTTCACAGCCATGTTTACTCGATGGTTTTGTTTTCGCATCATACATGTGTTTACAGTGGAAGTTAGATGCGGCTGAGCATGCGCATAACACATGCCATAACCAAACGTCATGTGATTGGCTTACGGGTAACCAATGATTTTAAACTTCAGACAAGCGACCCCCCGCGAGAGAGAAAACACTTCTCTATTATGCCATTCCAGACTCTGTCTACGAAGCAAAGCGAAGTAGCAGAGTTTGGTATTACCAGGCTACTATAGAGCAGTGAAATGAAAAATATACTGGAAGATATTGCTAAATGAGCGGTCTAATCTCTGTTTATTGAAAGCTTCCTTCCTGTTCATTCCACTTGCCTTCCTGTTCAAACTGCAACTCTGCATCATTTTTGAAACGTCAAATGCGAGATTTCAAAAACTATTAAACAGATCACATATCTTATTGATCAATCTCAACGTACACATTGATTGTACATTAAATGGTTCAGTTGATATAACACAGCACAACATTTATCAGTCATCTGAATTATATTTTTATCCTATTTTCTTGCTTCTTCTTTTTTTCAGATCCTGACTTTAAAGACGTAGGAGTCCCCAAACCTCTTCCCTGTGGGTATTATTCATTCATTTAAGCACCCTACATATGAATATATCTATGGCTTTTCATTTTCCGTAATCTGTCTTCTTATGTCTCCTCCACTACAGTTTGTGAGTTTGAGATGGGAGGACCTGAAGGCATCATTGAATCGCAGCAGATCACCAAAGACGGCAAAGCCTTGCAGACAGAGGCAGTGGACTGCAAGTGGTACATCCGTGCCCCTCCTCGTTCCAAGGTCAGTCCCCCGCAGTCAGACCCTGCCCCAACTTCCCCTGCTCTCGTCTAATAACTCTCCAGTTGTTTCCCTGTTGTCGTTGTGTTACCCAGCCTGCCACATTTCTGACACATGACAGCTTGTATCTGCCTCAAGCTGTGCAGTAACCGCCTAGCACTTCAACATTTGGATTCCTGTTTTGCAGTCGTTTGCATTATGCGGCCGTTGTGAAAACATCTCGGGGCGGATTTGTATGCGGTTAGGTGGAATTCTGTTGAGGATAAAAATGTGGCAGTTCTTGGGCGCATGACATACAGCAGAATGAGCTCTCGCAGGGCTGCCGTTGTTTTGTTTCTATGGCAGATGAGAATCAAAGGAAAAGTGTTCATGTGGAAAAAGTCAGGTAGTCCAGTTTATTTGGGGTCAGATTTGGTTTTATAATTGGGGCACTGTTACCAATGGAGCAGTTTACAGCTGCCCTTGTCTCACTATGCTCTTTATCGGCATCCATAGAACCTTTCCATTGCACAAAACATTCTTTATAATGGAAAAGGGGTCTTTAGATTTTTTAAATGTTCTTTACAATAAAAAAATGGTTATTTTAAGAACTGTTCACTGAATGGGATCACTGTGAGAACCATTTTGGATCCATATTTTTTAGTGTATCAAAATACTCATTAATGCTTTAGTCTTTTTCCATTTTTATGTTACAGTAACAGTGAAAAAGATTGGACTGCTCTTTTTAGACCCCCTTTTATTATGTTGTTTTCTGATCCAAATGGGAAAAAAATAAATGCATCCTCATTAGGCTAATTTATTACTGTATTAATGTATTCGGATTGGTTAATTGCATAACTCTGCATAGTCTCATATTCTTTTGTAATATTCCAAACTGCACAATTGACCGTTGTCCCACTTAACCAATTAAAGGTTTGGGGTTTAAAGGTCTCTTATGGTCACCAATGCTGCATTTATTTGATAAAAAAAATTTGTGAATATTATTACAATTTAAAAGAACTGTTTTCTAAATGTTTTAATATTTAAATTTTTTCAACAGTCATTACTCTAGTCTTCAGTGTCACATGATCCTTCAGAAATCATTCTAATTTACTTATTATTATAAGCAGTTGTGTGGTGTGTTCTGCTTAATATTCTTGTCACTTTTGATCAATTTAACATGTCCTTGCTGAATAAAAATATACATTTATTTAAAAATGTACAGTATATATATGCCCTGCATATTAAGCAGGAAAAGTATTTTATCATCAATAAAACTAAACACACTTCAGCTGGAACAGTTGGGTTTGCCCTGATTCGTCAAGTTACCTGTGGAACTGATCAGTAGCATATGACTAAACACAATACATTGTCTCCATTTCCTATATTAGATAGCAGTGTTGACTGGAGAGCAAAATGTGTATTTTGCCATGGCTCGGTGATAATATTTGTGTTTAACATGATTTATTGTTTCAGAAATTGATTTTTGTGGATCTGATGTCCTTCCAGAGGCACAAATCAAAAGCATATGCCCTTGTCCGTTTCACACAGATATTCAAGCATTTTTATCATCCACCAGCACTGCTCAAGGGAGACTAAAAATTTCAGCGCTATGACTCATGATTGCATTTGTATGAATCAGTACACAATGCTTATTATGAAGACTTCAGAGAGTGTTGATAAACCAGTATTTATTCAGCAGACTGTGAGCAGAGGTAGTAGGGAGAGGATATGGACCACTCACAGAAAAATGATTGGAAGAAATCATGACGCTCAAGGAATGGAATAGAATTCCCCCCTTTCAGTTAAAAAAAAAAAAAAAACAGTCACCTTTTTTATCTGAATCCGAATCTAGATATGAATTTGAATCTTTCAAAAGTTTGGTTTCAGTAAGATGGTTTGTTTGTTTATGAAATCAATACTTTTATTGATTACCAGCAGCCATATCACCCTGTAGCCCAAGACTGGTTGCTCACTGAAGCTAAGCAGGGCTGGGCCTGGTTAGTACCTGGATGGGAGACCTCCTGAGAAAACCAGGTTGCTGCTGGAAGAGGTGTTAGTGAGGCTAGCAGGGGGTGCTCACCCTGTGGTCTGTGTGGGTCCTAACACCCCAGTGTAGTGATGGGGACACTGTACTGTAAAAAAGCACCATCCTTTGGATGAGACGTTAAACCGAGGTCCTGACTCTCTGTGGTCATTAAAAATCCCAGGATGTCCTTCGAAAAAGAGTAGGGGTGTAACCCCGGCATCCTGGCCAAATTTGCCCCTTGGCCTCTGTCCATGGCCTACTAATCATCCCCATATACTGATTGGCTTCATCACTGTCTCCCCTCCACTAGTAAGCTGGTGTGTGGTGGGCGTTCTGGCACAATATGGCTGCCGTTGTATCATCCAGGTGGATGCTGCACATTGGTGGTGGTTGAGGAGATTCCCCCTTCCATATGTGAAGCGCTTTGAGGACCCTGAAAAGCACTATATAAATGTAACAAATTATTATTATTATTATTGACAGTAGCAAGTATGTATTCAATTCATCAAAAGTGACTGTAAAAATATTTATAATGTTAGATTTTTTGCACAAAATGTATACAAAAAGTGTGTTATACATAAAATAAACAAACAAAGGGGGGGAAAAACACACCCCCACCCAACCCGCACCACATAGAAAGAGAAATTACACCTTAAAGCCATACATAAACTTAAACAGAACATTAACAATGGAGTGAAGAGATAAAAGAGAGAAGTTATCCATATTACATATAGGCTCAAACATATTTCAACTCTTAGAAAGATGCCTAAGGAAGGGTCCCCAGACTTTATACATTTTTTTAGAAGCATCCACTTTAGAAAAACGAATCCTTTCGAGCTTGAGGGCAGCAACCATTTCAGCCAGCCATTTATGAAAGCTGGGTGGTACAGTGGACTTCCAGTTCATCAAGATCACCCTTTTAGCCACCACCATACCAAACATAAGAGACAGTTGCTGTGAATGTGTCAATGCTAATAGGGTCAGAACATCCAAACAAAGCTAACCCCATATCTTCTCCAACAACGTTTGAGTACCACAGAAAAATATTCTTCCAAAACTCAGAAATCTCAGGACAAAACCAAAAAGTATGAGCATGCGTCCCATCAGAGCTCTTGCATCTATCGCATAACGGGGAAACTGAAGGGTAAATTTTATTAAGCTTAGATTTGGTATAGTGTAATCTATGCAACACTTTAAACTGAATAAGTTGTAATCTTGCATTAACAGAACAGGTATGGATTCACTTCAGTCCTTCTTCCCAAACCTCGTTTGAGATATTAATTCCAGTGTCATTTTCCCATGATGCTTTGATGTGATCTGAAGAGACTGAAAAATGATATACAAACAAAGAAACAAACCGTGTCACCAACTGTTTGGCATTAGGGGGTTGACCAAAAAGATCATACAGATAATGATCTTGAGGCAACTCCTGAAAGAATGTTTAATGTAGTGGTGCACCTGTAGATATCAGAAAAATTGTGATTGGGAAAGATCAAAGGTTTTATACAAGTGCTCGAAAGTGGCAAATTTTCCATCAATATAGAAGTCCTTAATCATGGTCAGTCCTTTGCTTCTCCACAGTGAAAATACCTTATCTGACTGGCCAGGCAAAAAATGATTGGACTGGTGCACTGAAGGACGCGTAATATTCAAAACAGTCTTCAATTGATTTAAAATTCTAATGGAATTAAACACAACCACATTTTTACATTGTAAATTCTTTAAAGACACGGGGTTCGAAAAAAGAATAGCAGCAAGAGAGCTACCAACAACTGACCGAGCCTCCATGTACAGCCACCTGGGTTGGGTGTCCATCAATTTATCAGCAGCTTGATCACTAAGCCGCCAGAACATCATAGCCCTGGCATTAGCAGCCCAATAATAATGACGGAAAACAGGTAGCGCTAGACCACCCAACTCTTTCGGCTTCTGCAAATGGTCCTTAGAAATTCGATGTGCTTTATAACCCCAAATAAATGGCAAAATGACAGAATCTAATTGTTTAAAAAAAGAATGTGGCAAATATATAGGCAGGTTCTGAAAAAGATAAACAAAGCGAGGTAGAGAGACCATTTTAATAGCATTGACCCGACCAATTAAAGATAACGGAAGCACCCTCCATTTATCAATAGATATTTTTAACTTATTTATGGCTTCTGCAAAATTTAGAGTGAAAATTTGTTTACATTTTTTCGGAATGATTAACCCTAAATAAGTGAAATAATCCTCTGTTAAGGCCCGTTCACACCAAGCACGATAACTATAAAGATAACGATAAAGATAACTATATATGCGTCCACACCAACGACCGATAACGTTCTTTTTATTCTAACCATGCGCGCACCCGTGCGCATCCAGTGAAAATGGATGACCTGCTAGAATGGATTCTGATTGGCTGTCAGTGTTTTATCGTTTGACAGCTGGGAAAAAATCGTTCTGAAAGTCATTCCAACGATATCGTTCCTCATTTCTTTATCGTTATAGTTGTGGTGTGAACTCTGTTATTCTTTAATATGGAGAACGATTTTTAGAAATATATCTTTATCGTTATCTTTATAGTTATCGTCCTTGATGTGGACGGGCCTTTACTCTAAAGGGTAATGACCTCTGAAACTGAGCATCCAACCCTTCACCCAAGGGCATGAAAACACTCTTCTCCTAATTATCAGAAAAAGAGCCAAAAACCTCAAGTGATTCCGTTAAAAATGACAAAGCAGAAGAAGGATCACTCAAATATAAAAGCAGGCCGTCTGCATATAAGGAACGTTTAACCTCAGAATGACCACATGGTATACCCCTGATCTCAGAATGATTACGAAGATGGATGGCCAGGGTGTTTCTAAAGCTAGATCAAATAACAATGGGCTTAGACAACAGCCCTGCCGTGTACCTCGCTGAAGAGGAAAGAAAGCAGACCTATCCGAATTAGTGAGCATTGCAGATTTAGGAGAAAAATAAAGCATTTTTATGATTCGTTTGTAATTCTCACCAAAGCCAAACCGATCCAGCACAGAAAACATATAACTCCATTCTATTCGATCGAAGGCCTTTTCAGCGTCCAAAGAAAGAACAGCTGCCTTAGAGCTCTTACTTAAGAAATGTTTCTTGAGCAGCAAATCATCATATTAAACTGATTTCTGAAAGATCATGTGACACTGAAGACTGGAGTAATGATGCTGAAAATACAACTTTCCATCTCAGGAATAAATTATATTTTATAATATATTCAAATAGTAAACAGTTATTTTATATAAAAACAATGTCATCAAATAAATGCAATTTTTGGTGTGTGTGTGTGTGTGTGGGTAAAAGACATCTTTTCAAAACATTAAAAATCTTACCAACCCCAAACTGTTAAATGGGAATGTATGTTTTTATAATATATAAATATTTTATGTATTTTTGCACATTTTTTAAGGTAAAATGTATTTTTAATGTATTATATAGAGGATTAATTCATGAATGCTATTGACATTGACATTTCACATGACATTTCACAACCCTGTCATACAAAGTTCAAATGATCTGATATTTTTAGAGACTAATTGACCTTGACACGCAGTCAAGGGGTCAGTATTTTTCAAATGTTTATAACATTTCAGCAAAACTTCTTATTGTATGCCTTTTACCTAAGAACGAACTGACTTGCCTTAAAAGGACTTTTGTCCTCCTGTTCCTAACGTCTCTCGAAATGTGCATATAACTTCACGTCATCTCCATACAAGTGTAATATTGTCAATTTCATTGGAATCATTTTCTGTAGCAGCTCTAAATCAGTGTCATGTTTGTCTGGCTCTGAAATCTCTCAGGAATGATTGTTTGGAGCACAGATGGCAGCCAGGGAAAGCGTTGTGTCTTCCTCTAGACACCAGCTACTGTTCCTCAAATGACTTTCCTCCCCACATCTCTCGCAGGCTTTCATATATCTTATCCAATTAAGTCCACAACTGTTAAACCTCCCAGACATGTACTGTACATCTCATCTTTTAGTTTCTTATTTGATTTACTGACGGATAGGAAAAGAAAAGGGGGTGGGGTGTATTATATCATCATGTGTTCGCAGCAATTCATCCACACATGCATTTCTGGGCTGCAGCCGGTCCTCTGATTGTCCTCTCCGCTCCGGTGGGAACGTCAGCAGATGCAGACTAATAAGTCAGCGTAGTGGGGGATGTGAACAGCACCTCAAACACATTCACATGCCCTGAAGAGACTGCAGTCCCCAACTGGCCAGAGGTTGGTGTCTCGATGTCAGGCAGCCCTGGCTAATTTTTTTTTCCAGAGGAGCGATAGGAGAACAAAGCTGAGTTATTGAGATACAATTATTCTACTGGGTAATTAGACTGTACTCAAACATTCAAGCCTGCTTCTTAGTCTGGAGAGGGCTTGTTTCAGATGGAGGTGGTGCAGGAGGTTTTAATTCATATAGTCTTTTTTCACTGATTCACAGATCATTTTTTATAGATTTACTTTTTAAAGGCTACAGCTTTGCGTTTTCTCAATAAATGTGAGTGGTGTGTTCTCATGCAATACTCACAATGCAATGTTGAAGCTGGCCAGACACCATTACCAGTATATATATATATATATATATATATATATATATATATATATATATATATATATATGATAATTAAAAAAAATTAATATATATTTGGGGGGTATATATACTGTATATACACAGTCAAACCAAAATGTATTCAGACACCTTCAATATTTCTCACATTGTCACAGTTTATTCGCTACAGTTTAGAAAATGGTAATAAAATATGACAAGAACAAATCAGGCCGTTTACACGAGAGCCGTTTGCTCGCGGGTGAAAACGTAAAAATATTTTATCAGATGTGCCTTTCGTTTAGACGGCGACGGCGTTTTTGGGGCTTAAAAACGCAAAAAAGTGAAACCACCCTCCAGAGTGGAAATCTTAAAAACGCTCCACCGTCGCGTTCCCGTCTAAAGGGTAAAAATGCAAAAGTCTGCTAGACAGTGAAGGCACCAGTCTGCTCATGGTGGCTCTCGTCGAGTACGCGTTTACGTCACAGACATGCGCCAGTATAGGAAAATAACAACAAACATGTTGGATTATTTCCATACGTCAGACCTTCAAGTTGCCCTAGCAGCTCTGATAAACATACAAGAGTCTTTTCAGCAGTTGTACGAAATATTCTCAGATAGTATTACTGATCAGAGAAGGCGCATTAATTGTTAATTAGTTGTGTTTTGATTTTGCGCTACTAGGAAGAGAAGTAGAAGGAAGGTTGTACCAGAGCCCGTCTACGGAGAGCCTTCCCACTCCCTATTAAGTCCTATTGTACCGAATATTGGCTGTAGTTCCACCAGAGTTCCACTGGGGGCGATCGCCCATGAGTGCAAAATGAATGGGAGTCTATGGGGCTAGACGGCTAAATTTGTCTCTTTCACCCGACTGCCGTTGAGAAATCTCAGATTTGATTATAGGTTTTGCAAGTTCAACATGGGTTATAGGTCGAAAGTTGAATGAACGAGTACTTATGTCCTTTCGATTTCTTACAGGTTGAGTTGTTGTTGCCCATAACACGCTAGCATTCTGCTAATGAATGCTGATTGGTCAGTGAAGGACTGATTACGACCAGAGATACCGCTTGATGGCATCGTGGCATCCGAAGCAGGACCAAAAACGAACAAAACAAAAACTCTTCTAGCACGTGTATTTACCTATGTCAGCTGTGTTGTTGATGCCTCGAGAGAAAAGAAAGTGCAGAGCGCGAAAGCACCAAAGTGACTGAAGGATTGCCGTAAAGCAGTATCTCTGGTCGTACGCTGTGTATGACGTCATTGACACTTTAAAAAACTTTTTAAAGCAAATAAGTGACTCTAAAAAATCTAACACACAGCAATGTGTAATTTCTTTGCATCTCCTTTCGAATACAACATTGAAATTACTAGACAAAAAATTATATCCTGAGAAAAGTGGATTTTGAGGGGTATACTGCCATAGACCTCCATTCATTCTGCACTCGTCCTGTGAGCGCCCTCATATGGAATCAGAGTGGAACTGCAACCAGTTCAGAAGCCGGAAGTTTACTGAGAGTGAAACTTCTCGCCTTATTAGACATTCTCTGGTTGTACGCAGGCGCATGGACTTGGTGTTGTTGTGTGGCAGTGCTTCGCATTGCCACCTAGCCGCCTGGAGTGCATACTACATCGAATTTCACACACTTTTGCGTCACCATATGCATGCGGATTTCCTCCCCATAACGCTCGTCTAAACGCAGAATAAAAAGTGATAACGCAACGCCACTTTTGCATTTTCTCTTCAGATCGTTTCCGTGTAAACATAGCCTCAGTTGATGTTTCACTGGTTTTGGCCATCTAGTTTTGGCCGTTAGGTGCTGTTTACACGACACCGTTTTCAACTAAAAACGTAAAACTTTTTATGCATTTCGGCCGTTTATTTACATGACAATGGCGTTCTGGGTGCCTGAAAACGCAAAGTTTTGAAAACGGGTTTCAAAGTGCAAGTTTTTGAAAATGGTCTCTGTGTAAACAACAAAAACGCGAATCTCTGAAGACGATGACGTAGTGCACTTATTACGTGTTCAGTCTATTGTGTTTCATCGGCATCTAATGGCCTGGCAGCAGAATACACTGTTTTTAGCCTTTTTCGCGGATCCATGTGAATGGGGATCATTTCGACAATTGGGTCGTCTGTACGCGGAAAAACTCAAAGGAAAACTTCTCCGTTTTAAGCATATCATTGTCATGTAAATGTACTTAGACTGTCTCACAAATGAATTAGGTTGAATAGCTGTTGGCTGTTAAATTTAAGTGCACAATAAAATAATATCTATTTAGGGCAACCAATTACCAAGCAATGCTTAATTTTGGTCAGTCTGTGGTGTTAAAAGGTCGCATGGCAAAACATGGCTAGGTCAAAGTGTCTGAATAATTTTTGGTCCCAGATTTTTATACATTTTACTGGTAGTCCACTGTATGAAGAATCTTTGGGTATAATATGTCACAGTTTACTTTATTTTGCTATCCTCACTTACATAAATTAACTATAGTGTTATAGCTGGTGTCTGAATAAATGTTGGTTTGACTGTGGTCATAACTTGATCATTTTGTTTGTTTTTGTTTTGTTTGTTTTTGTCATAAAGAAACCATATGTCTGATCACTTAAAAGCACACTTTTCCTCGTTCAGCACAAGTAGCCTACTCATATTATTCAGTTAGTAGCGCAGATGGTGTTGGATGAGTTTTATGTCAAACGTTTGGGGTTGAAAAGATAAAAATTAAAAGCAAGCACCACTAATTAGGGTGCAATGATAAGACTACTGTGACTGATCTGAGGACCGCCCAAATCTTTTGATTAAATATTTGCTTTTATCACATTATACATTCCTCTACCTTAGGGTTTATAAGGCACTGTTAGTGATTGGCTATTCAGTAGTCAGTGGATGCACTTTCAGCATCAGTGTCTGGATTTTTCTTTCAGCTGCCCTAAGGTTGTTAGATTATTAAGAGTGTAATATCCAGTCAGGTTCCCTAATGCTTCATTTACTGATCTTATCTAGGCAACTTTCTGAAATCAATTCAGTCTCATTTCTGTCTCACACATTGATGATATTCCTCCTAGTGAATTGTGACTAAAAAGTGCTAACAAGCTGGCACATATGGTAGTGAGTCTCCTTTCGTCTTCATGTGATTCTCTGTGGATATTGGAAACCCTCATTCTTTATGTTTCATTTGTCCAGATGTGAGTGAGTGGGGTTTATGTACAGTATGGCTATAAGTGACGCCCCATGCTTTTTTGCTGATGATGAGAGATTGTATACACCGCAGCATTCCAGAAAGACTACGGTGTCACTAGTTCATTACTTATATTGTAGGTGTGAGCATATTGTGGGTGGCAAGGACAAACCAACCAATGTCACTGGTATGACACATCGATATATAGTCCCCCTATAAAAGTGTAAAATGTGTTGAATGAAATGCTATAACAGTGAGAAGATTTACTGAGCTGTTGAGTAACACATGAGCTTTTACCCAGTGCGTGAACTGGGGTGCTTCATTTACTTGTCATAATGGAACACCAAGTGCTCATTAAATGTAAAATCACCTCGCTTTATAGTGCAAACTCTACCTGCTAAAAGGAGAACATTCTGTACTAATGTTTGGATGGTTTGATTCTACTTGATGTTACTTGGTTTATCATGGTGAGGGTTGTTCTAGCAGTGTATTTGAAATAGTACTGTATACCTAAAATTAAAACTCTGTCATTTACTCTCCCTCATGTTGTTCCAAAACTGTTTGACTGACTTTCTGTGAAACAAAAAGAGAAATTTTGAAGAATGTTGTGCTCTCTTTTTTCAATGCAATTACAATGAATGGAAATTAGAGATTACAAAAAGAATGCAAAACCATCAGAAAAGTATCAGAAAAGTTAGCCGTTTGGATCTTCTGAAGACATATGATTGCCCTGGAAGAGATGGAAATTTAACTGGTTTTTCACTGATAGACTTTTCCTTCAGTGACCTGTTAACCATTATGACCAAATCAGTGAGTTGAGAAAAGAATCCAATTGATTTGTGAATGATTCATTCAGACTGGTTTTGTGAACAGTCAACTGATTCATTGACAAAATCTAAATAAAAGAATGATAAAAAAAAAGTCGACAACTTAATGGATTCTATCTACTATCATGAACTGTGGTTACACAAAGTTATTGTATACCTTAATGCCAGGATGTAACCGAAGTAGCGACTTCGATCTTTTATTTCATACTGTAACACACATCCAAGTGAAACAGATTATTAAAAAAGAAAAAAAAAATGGGTTTCTATCCACACTGTAAAAAAATTATATAATCAAAAAGGTATGACAACATATGTTTTTACATTGCTTTAACTCATCAAAATATGTTATGCAATTTTATATGCAATGTTATACAAGATTCAACTCAATTTATTAAGTCACTTTAATGTAATTTAAGTTGAAATAACTTAAACATCCAAATTGATTGTACTTAAACATTTAAGGCAGCAACTTTTTAATTTTTTACAGTGCATCGGTTGTTGATTGGATGAAGGCAGATCTGAATGTGAGCTTGCAGTCAATTTTAAGAAAGGGGCGGGGTTTAAGTGGACTAGATGATTGGATGATATTTTGATAAAAAATTACAATATTTTTAAATGTTAAACATATGCATGGGTAAATCATTCACAATTAGATCAATAATATGCATTTAGAGAACAGATATGATCATTTTCTATTTCATGCTGACTTATAGTAGTAATAGCAATGACACAAATCATATGAAACACTTTTATGAAACTATTTTGGATATTCATCAAAAACTCACCTTTTATGTTTCACTGAAGAAAGAAAGTCATGCAGGTTTGGAAAGACATGAGGGTGAGTAAATGATGACAGAATTTTCTAATATTTCAAACAGTGAAAATGGGAGTCTGGTTGAGGAGAGGTGTGAAGTAAGCTTGATTAGGGTTAGATTGGGCGAGAGGAGAACAGATGGTTCATTCTAACACCTCCCTGGTTTTTAGAGAGCCCAAAGGAGCTGGCATGAGTAGATGTGCAGGTTATTGCCGTTCTTCGAGAGCTCATCATTGCAACTTTTTGAAACCTCTCAATTTTGTGTTCAAGTTGAATTTCAAACGTAACCTTTTGTGTTCTCGTTTTTGATCTATCTGTGCAATTATCATCAATCTGAGGCTTTTCTGACCACAGACTTCTGTTATTAAAGCAAACACAGTTTACCAGGTGATCTAGACTGATATGACATCTGGGATGGATGTGTTGAAACTGCCGAAATAAAAAGATTATTTTGACAGAAGTGTCAATTTCCTCTGTGGAAATCCCAGTCTGTTATAAGTAATAGATTTCCAATGGATGTAAGAGTCTGTGTTTTTGCTCTGTTCCCCTCTCTCTTAGATCTACTTGCGTTTCCTAGACTACGAGATGCAGAACTCCAATGAGTGTAAACGTAATTTTGTGGCGGTGTACGACGGCAGCAGCTCGGTGGAAGACTTGAGGAATAAGTTTTGCAGCACGGTGGCCAACGACGTCATGCTGGTGACCGCGCTGGGAGTGGTTCGCATGTGGGCCGACGAGGGCAGCCGAAAGAGCCGCTTCCGTATACTCTTCACTACCTTCCAAGAGCGTAAGCCTTACACACATTCACTGCACTTATAGCTCTCCGTTCTAACTCTCATGTGTGTTTATTGTATTTATTATTTAGGCCTACATTGAATGAATCTCATGAAGAAATGTATGGGTCATATTTAACATCAAAAGGACAGAAAACAATCAGAAATGACACTGCTGTTCAAAAGTTTGGAGTCTGTAAAAGAAAATATGTTTTTGAAAGTCTTTATGCAAAACTTTGGTAAAACAGTAATATTGTTAAATATGCTGATTTGGTGCTCAAGAAATTTTTCTTATTACTGTCAGCATTGATAACAGTTGTGCAGCTTAATATTTTTGAAAACCATGATACATTTTTTTCAGGATTCTTTAATGAATAGAAAGTTCAAAAGAAAATCGGTAACACTTTATAAGATTCATTAGTTAACATTAGTTCATGTATTAACTAACAAGAACTAACAATGAGCAGAACATTTGTTACTGTATTAGTTAATCTTTGTTAATGTTCGTAAATAAAAAATACAGCTGTACATTGTTTATACATGTTAATTCACAATGCATTAACTAATGTTAACAAATACAACCTTTGATTTTAATAATGTATTAGTAAACGTTGAAATTAATATTAACTAAGATTGATAAATGCTGTAGAAATATTGTTCATTCTTAGTTCATGTTAACTAAGGTATTTAACTAATGTTAAATAATTAACCTTATTGTAAAGTGTTACCAGAAAATCATTTATTTTCAATCTTTTGTAACTTAATAAATGTCTTTACTGTCACTATTGAGCCAATTGATGCATCCTTTCTAAATAAAATAAATAAAAATAAAAAATCTTACTGACTCCAAACTTTTAAATAGTATGTTTTGTATTCTATGCAGTGTAACATAATTTCCCAGCTAAATTCACAGAACTGAAATGTAGCACAAATCTCATTTTCACAATGAAAATTATCAAATTAAACATACAAAAAGGCAATAGAACATTCTATAATTTGCACAGACTGGTCAACTTTAATGCTCTGCCATGACGCTTTAAGCTTGACGTCGACTAGTCACTGATCATGGCCTATAGAGGGCGCAACAGGATAAGAAATCTTTAAAGGGGGGGTGAAATGCTCATTTTCACTCAATCTCCTGTTAATCTTGAGTACCTATAGAGTAATATTGCATCCTTCATATCTCCAAAAAGTCTTTTGTTTTATTATATTTTTAATTGAAAGATAGGCTGTACCGAGTCTTTCCGGAAAAAAACGAGCGGCTGGGGGCGGGCCGTGTGGGCGAAGCTTAGCTGTGCTTACCCGCCTAGCTAACAACACACAGAGACATTTGTTCAACAGTTTTACTCACCGTTCCAACGCACGACCGCGAACCTTTATCATTGTGACTGCTCGATCCTTAAGCATTAGACGATCTGCAAATCCGTCGATCTTTGTTTATAAAACAATCATCGTCGAAATGCAGGGAACAACAGTCTTACACAACTCCGTTTATGCTCGGGAACACAAACTCCATCCACGGGTTCCTTAACGCTGGGTTCTTTGGGAATCTGTGCAGGGTTGTCTTGCCCTGGCAACCAAAAACACACTTCTTTGGTGACATTGACTTCCCAAAAGCCGGGCAGGGCGCTTTGATGGCGAACTGCTTTCACTCTCTTGCTCTAGTCTACGAGTGCGCGCGCGCCCGCGATCTTACCGGAGAAGTGCCCTTAGGACCCATATAAGGAAATTCCGCTCTATCTTACGTAAGACAGAGCCATACTCGAAAAAAACTTTCCGAAACTTGTGACAAACCGGAAGGAGTATTTTTGGAACAAAAATACTCCTTCAAACGTACAACTTAGTTTTTGAAACTTTGTCCATGTTTAGCATGGGAATCCAACTCTTTACCAGTGTAAAAAACTCAGTATGCATGAAATAGCATTTCACCCCCCCTTTAAAGTCCACTTTTATGCTCCGTTTCCAACAGTTAACCCTAAAAGGGGTGGTTGATTATGATTTCACTTTTCTAACTTTAGTTAGTGTGTAATGTTGCTGTTTGAGCATAAACAACATCTGCAAAGTTACAATGCTCAAAGTTCAAAGCAAAGGGAGACATTTTCTTTTAAAGAAATTGCTTTTTAAGGACTACAACAGATGGCTGGTAGGGACTACATGACATTCCTCCCGGGTTAGTGACATCACAAACCCTAAAATTTACATAAACCCCGCCCCAGAACACGATTTATAGATTATGATGATAGAATATGCTAATCAGTGACTAGAAGATAACTACACATCAGCTACATAAATTCATCAACTAACCATTCAGAAATGTTGTCTACATGTTGTCACTTCTTCTTGAGTCTCTCCACCATTGTCTGACTCCGGTTTGAACATAAAAGGCTAAAAGTTTTTGAAATTTTTAGTGCATGCCTGTGTGAGGTAAAAGGACACAAGCTGTTTGCCAGGAGCAGCAGCTCATTTGCATTTAAAGGGACACTCAAAAATGGTGCGTTTTTTGTTCACCCTCAAAAAGTGACAATTTTAACATGCCATATAAAAATATCTGTGGGGTATTTTGAGCTAAAACTTTACATACACACTCTGGGGACATCAAAGACTTTTTATTTTACACCTTGTGAAAAGGGCATTATACCACCCCTTTTAGTTTATTAGTTTATTTGAGCAGTAAACATTCTGCTCAAAAGGAGTGGGCCGAAGCAAAAGAGCTTATAAGCGCCCACACCCCAAATTAATACAATAAAAAACTCATTTCACAATAGTACAAAGAATCATAGTGTAAAAGCAACAAAACAACAACAAGGAAACCACAACAAAAAAGAGAAAGAAACAAACAAAAACAACAACAACAACAACAACAAAAAAAAACGGATTATACACACTTTCAGTATCTGATAATGCTAGAAATACCCCTAATGGCAACTCATTTCTTCTTCTCTGTACTTTTCAAAAATCTTTTGTTTGTATTTATATTTGAAAAGATTGATGTTTGGACATCTTTTCATCTCCATCTCTAAATTATTCCACAATTGAACCCCATTAACTGTTGGGCTAAAACTTTTCAAAGTTGTACTATGTTTCTGAATCCTAAAGTTTAATTCTTCACGTAATTCATAATAACCAGTACGTTCCTGGAACCTTCTTTGTATTTGGCTTGGTAACAATTTGTGCCTTACTTTGTATAGCATCTGTACTATTTGAAACTCAACTATGTCACAAAACTTCATGATTTTAGATTTTAAAAATAATGAGTTTGTGTGGTCCAAAAACCCAACCTTATGAATTAATCGAATAGCTCTTTTTTGCAGCATTACTATTGGTTTTAATGTGCTTTTATAAGTACTACCCCATACCACTGAACAATAATGTAAATAGGGCAAGATCAGAGAACAATATAACGTATGCAGAGCTTTGATATTTAAAATGTGCTTTACTTTTGAAATTACTGAAATGCTTCTTGATATTTTAGTGATTACATATTTAATATGAGAGTTCCAAGTAATTCTATCATCAATAATAACTCCAAGGAATTTGATTTCATGCACCCGCTCCATAACCACACCCTCTATCTGAATGGCTTCCTGAGCATTAGAATTACAGTTGCCAAATATCATCATTTTACTTTTACTCAAATTTAGTGATAATTTGTTTTGTTTGAACCACATATTAACACGTTTAAGTTCCAAAGTAACAATTTGACACAGTTGATGTAAATCGTCTCCTGATGCAAAGATATTTGTATCATCTGCAAACAAGATGAATCTAAGTATTTGAGATGTTTTACAAATGTCGTTTATGTACATGTTAAACAACTTTGGGCCCAAAATGGACCCTTGAGGTAAGCCATTTTAAACCCCTTTAAATGCATACCTCAGGTCTCAAGTGACCCGGGACTTCATTCACCACCTTCTTCCTCATTCATTTTTTAAAACATCAACCTTCTTAGTTTTCCTCAATCAATTCATTACAAACAATATAACAAGAAAATAAAATAAGTATAAAAGAATGCCTGTTTTCCCTTTCATTTTTTGTGAAAAACTATATAGGGTCGCTAACGACCCGAGGTGTGTAACAGTGTAAGTATATTTTATCTGCACAAGAATAATTGAATCTTTGATGACTGAATAAGTGCAATTCACCTTTATTCCACAAGATGGCAATGTCTGATACACAATGATGAAGTGACGTTTCACTCATAGTTACTGCAGGCAGAAAATAAAAGAATAGTAAGTATATTCAGCAAACCTTGAAATGGTTCAGCGATTTACTGCAGAGCGAGAACTGAACACAATCAAATATTAGTGTTACTGTCACTTGATGGTGGATCTGGTGAAGAAGCTGTCAGTGATCAAAATACTGATTTTTAAGATGATAATGAAAATGATAGTTTTGAGAATACTTTTGAGATCACAAATTTGAGCCAGATGCTGAATGTACTGGGAAATGAGCTCTAACAAGGACAGGGATGATGGTATGAAACATCTACTCAAACTGAACTCTTCCAAGCTCCAAAAGGTAGCGAAATATGCTTTGTTTTATTTTTCTTAATTGTAACTCTAATATCAGGAGAGTTTTAAATTATCGTGAAAGGAAAATCGGTTGAGCAGAAATCTGTGAGAAATACCAGACCCAAAGACAAAATAACGAATAAAAATAAGCTGTTCTTTAGGAGCAATAGCTTTGTGGGCAGCGCTGTGTCATAGTTGTGCACAAGGCGACCCGTGTTCGAGTCTCAGCTCGAGGTTCAGGCTTATTTGTTCATTAATGACATCAGTGACTAGTCGGCGTAGAATCTGAAGTCATTCAACCCCTAATATTCTGTATATATATACTGTATATTCCCTTTGGTTTTGGGTTGAAATAAGACCTTAACATTTCTTGACAATTTTCATGAAACCCATCTCGCCTCACAGCAAGTATGGGTTTTACACCCTTGTGTACATGTTTGTACAAAATTTGACAAGCACTGACATCTAATACTTCTGTATTTATTCCCTGTTTTATGAACACACACTTAGCAAAAATGTTCTCCCACTCTCATTTTCACCAGCACATTCATACCTGACAGAACGCTAAACTGAGCAGGACTTAGGAAATGAAAACAGCTCATCCATGTGTCCATTAAGAAACACGGGCCATTTATTTAGCTGGTCATATCCTGCCAGAGATTTCAGCCTCAAACACACAATAAATCTCTCATAACCCTGCTGAACATACCAGCAAACTGGTTTATACTGGCGTTTATACTGGTGCTGGTATACTTTTTGCTGGTTAGAAGGTGGTGGACCCCCACAGCCATGTTGTTCATCAACAAAAATTGTAGTTTAAAGGGATAGTTCACCTAAAAATAAAAATTCTGTAATAATTTACTCGCCATCATGTCATTCCAAACTGGTAAGACTGTCTTTCTTCAGCAGAACACAAAAGAAGATATTTTGAAGAATGTTGGTGACCAAACCATTTTGGTTACCATTGACTTCTATTGTAAGCACAAAGAACGCTTCTCAAATTATCTTCTTTTATGTTCCACAGAAAATTCACACAGGTTTTGGAATTACATGATGGTAAGTAAATGATGACAGAGTTTGTATCTATCCCTTTAACTCACACAAAGTCTTTTCTAATAAAGCAAGGACACATGGTGTAATACATTCTCGTTCGAATTGAGGCACATGAACTATTTGATATTTAAATTCTACATTACATTGCATTACACTGTAGCCCTGTAAAATCAGTTGCATACCTTCCCATGCTGAACATAACGATCACTTCCCCTGTTCCCTCTGCTAAGTAGCCTTTATAAAACCACGGGCTACATGGGAGACCACAGCTGCACATAATAACAGGATTATTCATTTAAGGGATAAGCTGTTCCTGCTGGGACAGAGCGTTTTATAGGAAACATGGGTTCTGCGGTGGTGCCCCACCACCTGGGCGTCTTTGAATTGGTGGTCCTGCGCAGTTACAGTCACATCTCTCCGGGTGGCAGCGCTAGCAGCTTCAGAAACTATAAAGCGTAATGGGGGAGGAGAGAGAGAGAAAAGAAGGAACTTGAAGGATGGGTGCTCTAAAAGAGGATGAAGTATTGTGGGACAGAAGAGGAGCGATAAAGATTGAGTATCTGGTTATGAGAGGAAGTGCTGAGAGAGAGAAAGTGAATATAGGGTGATAAAATGTGAGTTTAATGTTTAGCTGGTAGCACACTCATCATTGGTGCACATTGCCGGCATCAAACGGCTTTCTTTGTAATGGTCTCAACACCGTTCCTGTGACGCCCCATCGCCATTTGTCTTGCCGTGCCGATGCTGATGGGTAAAAGATTAAAAGGAAATGATCCAACATCCTTATTTTGCACAGAAAAATGAGTGTATATAGCCTACTGTAGCAGTATAATTTATATATAAGTATATATAAACAAATGCTAAATAGAATAAAATTATGAAATTTGTGTAACTTTCCCAGCACTAAAAATACATATATACTGCTTTTCATTTTGTAGTGTATTTCATTTTATACTGCTATTCCCATAGTTCAGGTTTTTTTTGTACTCATAATGCACTAGGATTTAGAGGTCAACTGATGTGCATTCACGACACTGTACCCATAATTCAATGCACAGAGGAATGTAAAGGCCAAAACAAGCCACAATTATACATTTTGGTTAAGGCAGTTAGGGCTATGGGGTGCTGGGATTCCACAAAAAAATTAGTAAAATAAATACACTTTATATATAATTTATTTACATTTTTATCAAGCTCGTATATTTAGGTTCAGTAATTTCACTTTAATGACAATAGGTCATTTTCATTGCCATTAAAGTGAAATAACTGAACATAAACATACAAGCTTTATAAAAATGATAATTTTAGAAGAATATTTCAGATGGCACTTAGAGGCTTTTGCATCTGAAGTCTTCATATATATATATATATATAGTAAAAAGAAAACATATATATATATATATATATATATATATATATATATATATATATATATATATTTGAATGCATGTAAAGATATTTATTGTATTAAAATAAATATTTTAATATATAGGCCTATATATATATATGTGTGTTTTCTTTTTACTATCACAATATTTCTTTGTCACACAATATAAAAGTTCCTTTTTACATGAAAAATATATAGCCTTCTTTCTATTTTATCAAAGTTGTTCTTTGCAAGGGAATCGTCTTATTTGAGGGTCCTTCCTTGGCATCAACAAGTTTAAAAACCCCTGGCGCTGAAAATAGTAAATGAGCAATTCCAGACAGCAGCATATAGCAGCACAGCTTCCACCTCTTCTGATTGATTGCGGGGCTTTAATGGACATTACTGTGCGTTTAAAGAGAGAGGCGGATATCCTGAAGCATGCGGGAGAAGAATGGTTGAGGGAATGAGTCTGTGGTTTTGGTTCTGAGGCCCTTGAGGGTGCAGAAAACACATAGTGCTCTTTCTGAGATAGAAAGATGCAGCTGTGCGTCTGCGTCAGTCTTGGTGAATGGCGATAGGTGGATTTGTGTAGGAGCCTAGTGTCTTTTGTGCAGCCCTATCCAGTGAATGAACACAGGATGTGCGGTTGCCCGGGTAACACCCCTGCATAACTTGCCCAGGCACTTACTTATGCACTCGCTTTCTCCCTCTGGTTTGCTATCCTCAGCAGCTGAACGGGGGAAACCACCATCCACTGAAAATAGTCTTGCCCGGCATACCTTTAAATAAGTGAAACCGTCTGTGTTTGCTCTACTACAGAAGCAAAGTATGTTTTTAGATGAGTGACTGAGCGGTTTCAACTTTTTTTACAACCAGATTCTTGCATATATGACTAATTCAACATATTTGAGGGCCTTTCAATCTGATAACACACTGAATGAATGAAAAATGATGTTGGATTCACTCAGAAATTGCTAGAAAATTAATTAAGTAATTAAGAAACACAAGTAACATTGAATTGAACATGACATATTGAAGTTGCAAGATGGAAAAAGTATTTTTCTTCTAAAACATATTTCAGTAATCTTTGTTTTATTTAGAACATCAATATATATACAGTATATCGTTCAATATATATATAGGCCTATATATTGTGCAGGACCTTTATTTTTTAGCAAGTTAAGACCTGTCCGCATTGTTATTTTGTAAGATTGTGTAATTCATGCTCTGGTTTATTCATAAACAGCCACTTTACATTAAGGTTTCATTTGTTAACATACAGTACATTAGTTAACATGAACTACCAATGAACAAACGCTATCATTTATCGCACTGTAAACTAACATGAACAAACAATGAAGAATGGTATTTTTTATGATCTATAACATTAACATATTAATAAATGCTGTAAAAATATATTGCTAAATGATGGTTCATTTTTGCCAATGCATTAACTAATCTTAACAAATGAGGTCGCATTGTAAAGTATTATCACTTTTATTGTAAGGTCTCTGGAAAATAATTTCTAGGAGGTTGAAGCGCCTTTTAAAGGGATAGTTCACCCAAAAATGAAAATTCTGTCATCATTTACTCACCCTCAAGTTGTTCCAAACCTGTATGAATTTCTTTCTGCTGAACACAAGATATTTTAAAGAATATGGGTAGCCAAACAGTGGATGGGACCCCATTGACTTCCATAGGGATTTTTTTCCTATATTATGGAAGTCAATGGGATCCCATCCAAGAAAGGAAGTCCAGTCTCTTTTAGTGCCTTATTTAGGAGAAATACAGGGCTGCAGCGCCACCTTGTGCTTGGAAGTGGAACTGTATCTGAACGTGAGGGCGAGAGTCGTGAGGACGACACTTCTGGAATGATGAGTCATCCTAATTTACGTTGTTATTTCTCACCTGGGAACAGGTCGAGAATACTGTCATTAATAAATCCTCAAGGTACATTCAGTCAACCTTGAAGCTGCTATTTTAAGTTTTTTTTTTTGTACGAACTAGGTGATCTATGTCCTGCAAAATGTTAAGCGAGGTATGTGGAAACTGGCCTCACATTGGTGGGCGTGTTGCACGCGAGGTGATTGAGACTGAAGCCCCGCCCCTTCTGCAAGTCACCTTGGCTTTAAATGAGCCTTCAGATAGTGATGTTGTAAATGTTATGAGAGGTTGTCTTCATGCGTACTTTCTCATTTATCATTTTATAATTTCAGCTGAGACGTTCATTCTTTTTTCAGCTCAAATGGAGACAGCTCAAACACCCTCCCTAATATATTTTTCACACAAATAATGGATTAATCTTCTTTGATCTTGAATGATATTAGTGCTTTTGGAAATATTAAAGTACTTGCAGTTTGTGTCTGCATTAGTTATCATCATCACATCTTGGCAAGTAGAAACTTGTGAAATTATTGAATACATTTTTATCCATAGGCCTAATTTAAACAGAATTTTATTCACTGTATATGCATATATCGACTCTTTCTTGAGGTAAAACCAGAATAATAATTAATAGAAATATTACAAAATATCTGTTCATGCTTCTACAGACATGGACTTGTTTCCATGCATATTTGAAGAGCTGTATTAAAATTCATGCATAGCAGAAGGCAACAGAATTTGATTTGGTTGGTTTGAGTAATGGGTTTCTAAATTTGAACTGTATTGATGCACAGACACAGTCAGATAGACATCCAGTGTGATTTGTGAGATAAGATTATAGACAGCGTCTTATTAGCAGGAAGAAATGACGTGTAATATGACATTAGCATTATCCATTTTTCCCTCTCATCAGCTCCCTGTGAGGCAGATACTTTCTTTTGCCACAGTAACATGTGTATCAACAACACGCTGGTGTGCAACGGAATCCAGAACTGCGTCTACCCTTGGGACGAGAACCACTGCAAAGGTAAATTGTACATTTTTTTAAATATCCTCTCAAATCTTGAGTGGTTTACGAGTCGCCCTCGTTTTTCTCTAAATGATGATCAATACTTGAGGAGAAGAATTGTCTTAAAATTTGTCCCCTTTTTGTTCATGTTTTATAGCTAGTCAATCAAATATATCTTCACGAACCCACAGCTGTTAAAAAAATACCTTGTTATAAAGCCTTCAAAATTTGGCACTAGGGTTCATTGATTGATTTTGCACTGTAATGCTGCTGCTGGGAAAAATGAGCAGGCCACTAGAAATTCATTTGTATATGTGAATGACTGTGGCTGTGGCTGAATTTGAATAAGTGCAGTTCAGCTATATCGTGCTTATATTTCACATAAGCTGTCCAAGCTAAATTAACTGAAAGTTGATAAAAATGCTGCTGGGATCCTCCATAGAGAATTGTTTTTGCTCAGCTTGTTTTCCACAGTACTAGAGAAATATTGAAAATTGTTTTAAAAAAGGCCTTAAACTTTGACATTTTGTCTAAAACATCTTTGACATCAAACTCAATTTATCAGTTATTACCAATTAAATGTAGTATTTAATTGATGTAATACTCAAGTTAGTTGAATAATATTCATATTGGGGGTCCACTGATTTTTTTTTTTTTTTTTTTACTTATTTTTTAGGATTCTCCTTGTTATCTTCAGATATTAATTAAATGTGTTTAACACATTTCTTTAACACATTTACTAAAGTAGGCTTGTTTCATTTTGCTTTCTAAATTCAATTGTAAATCAAGATATTAATCGAAATTATTGTATTTAGCCTTAGTTTTAAACAGTAATAAAAATAAAATCGATTTTTTTTTACATAAAATCATATCATTTAAATCAACTTTATAATACAATGCTTATTATTTTCCCCAGACCAAGATGAATAATGAAAAATTGTATATATACAAAGACCATGCAGATAATATTGAAATAATTTATTTTGGCTTTGGTACAATGATATTATAAAAGACAAATTATTTCATTTTGAAAAATATCTTAATGCCTTAGTTTGGGGGTTGTCTGCACATCTGAATGCAAATGCTTCTCTCCTCTGAACCAAAGCCAGCGCAGATGTTATACGCTCACTGTGCTACATAAATGTCAACACTCTCCCATTATAATGATTTACTACTTCTGTGTGCTGTTTGTAATCTCTTTGATACAACTGTTTCAACAGAAGGTAACCCACGGTGACATTGCATGCCTGCAGTAATCATTTATTATGCTTCTTGTTGTGTTTTGCAGAAAAGAGGAAAGCCAACATCCTGGACAACCTCAATAACACCAACGGCACCATCATCGGCGTGACGTGCTGCATCGTACTGATCCTACTTGTCATATCTGTGATCGTTCAAATCAAGCAGCCACGGAAGAAGTACATCCTGAGGCGGGAAGACTTTGACCCCACCATGTTCCAAGAGGTGTTCCAGGAGCCACCGCATTATGAACTGTGCACTCTCCGCAGCGCGGCGGCCACATCCGCGGACCTGGCCGAGCTGGCCGAGGACTTTGAGAGCTACCACAAGCTGCGGAGCGCCTCCTCGCGCTGTGTCCACGAGCATCACTGCGGTTCCACGCAGTTGGCCAGCAACAAGGGCAGCCGCACCAACCTGAGCGCCCGCGAGGCGGCGGCGGCCATCCTGACGGACCTCCCACCACAACCCATGCGGCCGCTTCCTCCCCAAACCAACCGCAGGAACATTCTGGTAATGAGACACACCTACTCACAAGATGCCGCAGATGCCTGTGACCTAGATGATGACCTGGAGGAAGTGCCCACCACTAGCCACAGGCTGTCCAGACACGAGAAAGCAGTGCAGCGGTCAGTATCCATTGATTTTTGATGATACAAATTCATCATAATGCACATTTTGGAAGGATTTACTCCCACTTTCATTTTTATTCCTCTTTAGCTCCTCTAATCAGCTTCTCATTGTTTGTTTGATTTAGCTATCTTATCTTTTTCTTTTTTTTTTTTTTTTTTTTTTTTTTTGCTTTGATATTCTCTTTTTTGTCACTGAGACAGCATCACAGTCAGAGCTGAGTTTGTAAAAGCTGTAGAAATGCAGAAGATGCATTAAGAAAATGCCTGCAGTAAGGCTGACACTTCTAAATTTTAATGTTCAGCTAAAGACATGCTATATTAAGATGGAGCTGAGAAATAAACAACCTTTTGTAGGTCCGTTTTCAGGGAGAATATATGTGAAATTATCAAAAAGGTTTCTGTTTTAACAAGCTTCCCTTTCGCAGTGGAACTCTACACTGTGTCATGGAGTTGATGCTATGGGAACGGTCCTCGTGAGCCGGTGTGTTACGGAACAATTTTGATTGGATAGCGCAGTCAGGTGACGTCACAAATGCGCTGGCATACAAGGGTGCCTAGAAAGAATGTCATCAGCTTCTTTGTCTCCTAGCTCTTCATCCGGAAGCCCACTCGGCGGCCTCTTCCGATCTGGCGAAGAGCATGCTATTGGCCTGATCTAGTCCTGAGGAACTATGTAATGGGAGTTGAGGCGGATGTTTTGAGTGAGTCTGTTTCCTTCCTCACCCCCACAAACGAGGAGCTGGTCGACGTAATGACCTGCTCCACGGCCAAGTTAAAATTAGATAGATCTGTGGAGAAAAAAGGAATCTGCCCCAAGAAGGCTGGATGAGCGATTCCTTGCGGGTCATAAGCTTCCCGCTCCAGTAAGCCTTCATTTCCTCCCCAATCTCCACACTGAGATAGCGAGATCGTGGGGGAAGCCGTTTTCGGCTCGTAATGAACAGTTATGCCAACATTAAGGGGCTGGATGAACATGGATTGGGATGCCCCAGGTTGAGGAGTCGCTTGTGAGCTATCTTGTCCGCGGTGTGGCGTCCTCATTGAAGGCTCCAGCCTTGCCATCGAAGTCGTGATAAAGCCATTCCCATATATGGATGGGCAGGACAGTAAGGAGAATTCCACTTCTGCGTCACTCCTTCATTTGATGCCCCTCCAGTTTATACCTGGAGGTTATAAGTGGGGACATAGCAGGGGACTATGTTAGCATGTTAACGGTTCACAAGGAGTATTGGGACAGAGTATACAAGTGGACTCAGTTGTTTGATGGAACTGTAGGAATGCGCTTCACTCTCTCAGTGGCTTCTCCGGTAGGAGAGGTAATATTCAGACGACTTTCAGTCAACTAGTTCTCTTATTCTTACTAGTTCACGCAGCAAAAGAATACTGTTGTCTGTCCTGTATTTGAGTCCTTAATACGGTTACGTTCACACAGAGTTCAGTTATTTAGTTATTAGAGTGACAACTGCATTCTATAACAGAACTCATCTGTAAATTTTCACGATTTACAACATGTTCTCGGAAAACCTGCGCTGTATGAATGGAACCAGACTGGACAACTAGTTGTCTGTCACGTCATACAGTGTGAGAGAGCCGCTCTGGAATACAGACAGTATTCCAGACGCTACTGTAAGTTGCTGTAAGAGGTTGGGCAGTCACGCCCCTGTGATGATCGGTGATAGAGAGCAAGGGGGTGGAACTGGATGTGATGCTCCATCCCAATGGTCTTTCACTAGATCTCCCTGAAGAACATTGCCATGTTTCTTGGGTAGAGCAGGAATTTGAGAGAATGGTGTTCTCTCCTGAGGCCTTTACTGGTCCTTTGGAATGGATGCTTAATAATTCTTCTCTGGCAGGAGGTGGTCCCTCTGGAACTATGGCTGAGGGTCCAGGTGGCAGTTCTCTAGTCTGCCCCTCCTCTTTGGTTGCAGACGCAGTGAGGCTACGATCTACCTATTCAGTTCTACCCCGGCATAGATCATATAATATGGGGGATAATGAGCTGCGGATATTGCCTCAGGCTGTAAGTTCTGGGTCGCTAGGTGCGCTAAATGGCAATCTTTGGCTACGGCTTAGTTCACTAATGATTTAACTGTACAGTGAGCAGGCATTTGGGCAGTATGGTATAGTGGGTATTTCGTTCCTATAGCGTGAACTCCATTACGCAGTGTAGAGTTCCACTTTGGAAGGGAGTATCTCAGGTTACGACTGTAACCATGGTTCCCTGAGAAGGGGAATGAGACACTGCGTCGTGTTGCCATGCTTTCGGCATGCCTGTACGGCTTCCTTCAGAAAAATTAGGCTGATAAAGTTTTTTCTTGGCACCTATATATACTCAGCTGGCATGCCTGTGACGTCACCTGACTGTGGTAGCCAATCAAAATTGCTACGTAACATTCACATGAATCAGACTCCGGCTCACGAGAAGTGTTACCATAGCATCAACTTAATGGCGCAGTGTCTAGTTCCTCTTCTCAGGGAACCATGGTTATAGTCGTAACCTGAGACTTTATGTAGACTATTGTTGAGAAGTTTGGGGTCAGTAATATATATATTTTTTAAAAGTTATTCAGCAAGCATTCTTTCATTTGATCAAAAGTGACAGTAAAGACATTGTAATGTTATTTCTATTTCAAATATATGCTGTTCTTTATATTTAACAAAGAATCCTGAAATAAAATGTATCGCATTTCCACATAATTATTAAGCAGCATAACTGTTTTCAACATTGATAATAATAAGAAATGTTTCTTGAGCACCAAATAAGCTTATTAGAATGATTTTTGAAGGATCATGTGACACTGAAGACTGAAGTAATGATGCTGAAAATTCAGTTTTGCCATCACAGGAATAAATTACATTTTAAAATATATTAAAATAGAAAAAACAACTATTATAAGTAATATTTCACAATAATAATGTTTTTACTATATTTTTGATCAAATGCAAAATTGCCTTGGTGAGCATAAGAGACTTCTACAAAATATAACAAAATATATTTCCGACCCCAAGCAGTAGTGTGTATTCTTGACTTAATGAAAATGACAGGGTTTATGAAACAATTTTAAGAACTAGACCCCAAACAAATGAAATGTGCATTATAATTCCTTATGCAAAAAATACCATTAAACATACAAGCAATGATATTCCAGGTTCTGCCTCATTGGGTCTCTAAACAAACATGAATCTGAGTACAACACAACTAGGGTGTAACAGACAATCTGAAGGTAAGACTCTTTAAACACACTCAATTGTATGTATTTAAATGTTTGTCTAGTCAGTGTCTGTGAGTCAGTGTCGTGTTTTTTTTTTTTTTTTCTTTCCTGTACTATTTATTTTGTGTTTTGTCATAATAACCCTTCATCATTGCCATTGAGATGGTCATCATAGGACATATGACCATCTTGCTTATTGGTGAGGTCCTTTTATATGTTGCTTGTCATGTTTTCTTTCTTTTTTTGTTTTGGCAAATTCAACTCCTGACAAGGTGTCAAAAAGTATGGGTCAGCTGAAGCACATCACTTTGTTGAGGGTCATCCATGATTGTCTTGCATACACTTTGAGCCATTATTCAACCCCACTGAGAGGAAATTGCAGTTTGTGAACAAAAATAGAAAAAAATACTTTAAAGAAAATTAAAAACAAACAAAAACCTGTTGACAAAAACCTCACCCTTACTTTTTTCAAGTGAAACACACAAAGGTGAGTTTAAAAATAATAATAATATGCTGGCTTGGCAAATAATGTATAATTGACCAGTATTAATTTAGTATAATTTATATATTATTATCGGGTAACACTTTACAAGTTTGTTAACTATATTAGTTAACATGAACTAAGAACAACATGAATTTTGCATGTGCAAAAACACATATGAAACGTACTTTGCATATGGGAAACATGGTAAATGCACTGTGAACTAACATGAATATGATTTTTTTTAAACTAACATTAACATAGGTTAATAAATGCTGTATAAATAAGTTGCTCATTCGTATTACATTAACTAATGTTAACAAATTAGACTTAAAGTTTTACCTATAGTATATTTATTATTTTGAATTAGCTTTTATTTTACATTTTTCTTTTTACAAGTTCTAATAATTTTGTTGTGGTTTTGTTTTATAATAATTATAATATTTTTAATATTAATAATAAATATTTCTATATAGCTTTAATTATTTAAGTTATTTAATTTTAGTACTGAAATTTTTTTTCTGTTTGTTGGTGTCAGCAAGTGGTTGAAACAAACACAGAAAATAAAGGATGAATATATTTGCAAGCAGTTCTATAATCAAATAAGACTCAAAAATTATCAGAAAACAAGAAATAAGCTTTATGCCAATACATTTTTTAAGTAAAAAAAAAAAAAACTCACCTTTTTGTATTACACAGAAAGGAAGTTTGAAACAACATGAGGGTGGGGAAATATCCATTTAAAAAATGTCTTTAATTTATGATAGCTTTAAATTAAAGAAACACACATCACTTACCTATAAATGCATTTTTACTGATAATGTGATATACTTTGATGTGTTAAATACATGAAGTTTTTGACAGTCTTGATGATCAACAAAAAGCAGCATTTTTTTTCATATTAATGGTGATTTTGTTGTTTGTGCTTTGCAAATGATTTTGTGTGTGTCGTACTGTAATGTGCAATGCTGTGTTTTTCTCATCTTCCATCATGCATTGTCTCCATCGTGTAGACTTCTTGAAAATAGTGCAATCCTGGATCAGTACGAACGGGCTTCAATGAAATATGAAAATGTGGACCGGAGATATACACCAGCATGATAATAACATGGACATTTTAAAGACAAATTTATCAAAACAACCTGCAGATGTAAAGGAGGACATGGATTCAGTAACAAAGGAAGTGACTGTGTTGAAATCGCTTTAACATGTAGCTCCTAATTTAGTTTTTTTTTAAGGTTACTTATTTAGGATTGCAGAACATTACATGAAAGTTTGTTCATTTACATGAATAAATGTGAATCAGTGCTTTCAGGACTGTTAGTGCATGCATTTTATTGTCATGTTTTGCCACCAAACGTCTTTATATTTGTTAAAATGCTTTTAAGACATTGGGTATTTGTGACTTTTAGCAAACACTTTCTATCCACATAATTGTCTGAAAGACACTTTAATGTTAGGATTTGCATGCATATTTCCTTTATCATTTTTAAATGAGTGACTGTGCATTTAGGTACAGCATCAAACCCAAGACTAATTTATTGTTGATAGGTTTAATTACAAAATATATATATTAAAGCAAATGGAATGACACTATACCCTTCCCCTATAGTTTACTGCTATACTTACTAACTGCATGCTAAAATCATCAGAGTTATAAGATCTAAAGTATGATTCAATATGGGATCTTTCATTTACATAAATACTTTTTTTAATACTGTAAACACTTTCAGTTGCTGATGTTTAGGACGAATGAAGGATGACAGTAAGTTAACATTTGCTACATTTTAGTAGCACACAAACTTTGTATGTTAACTGTGTTCAAACTTTTGTAGATGCCGAATCATCAACACAAGCTCTGTCAAAGAACAATAAACTATTATTATAAATAATGACATTAGTAATTATAAATCTTAAGTTTATTTTTCATTCTTTTGTTTATGTGATCCATTAACCTGCAGTGAATATCAGATGTGTGATGAAAAGAGCATTATAAAACCCCGAGACCTCAAAACATCTCATTCTCTTTCTCTTTCTTTCTCTCTCTCTCTTACACACACACACACACACACACACACACACACACACACACTATGGTAAATGTCCCTGATTTTATTTTTAGTCATCACACTAATTAAAATGAATTGTCAGTGTTTCTGTATGTCTGTTCATTGTCATTACATTTTTGTTTTAGAATTTAAACTATATAAAGGAAAATAAATGATATTGAGAAATGAATGAATTTACATTATGGATGAATTTCCACTTTCTTATATGTAGACAAAATGTCATCTGAAGTGGAAGGCACAAAGGTTTGTTTCAACTTTTTACTTCTATAAGTTATATACTTTCATGTTTTATGGTTATTTGTTTTAAATGGCTTTTTATGTGAGGCATAAAAAAAGTTTTTACATTGTGTACAAATTATTAGGCTTGCAGCCTCACTATAATGCACTTTAAATGCAACATGACAAATTAATATTTCAGTTAATGGATTTGTTTGTGACTTTTTAGGATGCATTGAATTGATCAAAAGTGACAGTAATGAAATTTATGTTACAAAATATTTCTATTTCAAATAGACGAAAAAATATTAAGCAACTGTTTTCAACATTAATAATAATAAGAAATGTTTTTTGAGCACCAAATCCAGATATTAGAATGATCATGTGACACTGAAGACTGGAGTGATGATGCTGAAAATACAGCCTGCCATCACAGGAATAAATTACATTTTAAACAATATTGTGATCTTTTAAATTGTGATTACTGTTTTTTATTGTATTTTTGATCAAATAAATGCAGCCTTGGTGAGCATGAGATACTTTTTTCAAAAATACTGAAAAATATTACCGACCCCAATATAACCCCAAACATGAATGTTAATGATCTGAAGTTTAATAGTATGTTCATTTCTTTACAGGCTATCACATCATATCCTTTACTGACATCTTGTGGAAGCAGCCTCTAAGAACTTGAATGGGTGCAACATAGTGACAAGTTTGCTTTTTTGTCATTTTTTAGAATTTGATGGGGAATATCTTGACACCGACTTGTGTTCTAAAGCTGATACTGTGAAGCTCTTGGGGACTAAACACATTTTTTCAGACACTGGACTGAAACAGAATCCACAAGCTGATGTACATTTTTCATTCAGTGGAATATGAATCAGACATGTTTTTGTTTCCTCTGATTTGATGATTGTAATGTTCAGATTATTTTTCAATACAAACTGTAATGTCCTGAGTATAGGTGCATAACCTTTTTACTTTGCAGAAAGCATAGATCAAGACCTTTAAAATATTGCCAAACCATATTAAGATACTTGAACCAACTGATAAACAGGTAGTTTGTAATCCTCCAGGTCAGGAGTGATTTTACTGTGACTATTGCCTAGTTAGATGTATCTGACTAGCATCTCAGATGTTTGTTCTCTTAATGTTCAACATTAAGGTCAGTTATGGTCATGTCTATGCATACAGTAAAATATACTAAGTGTGCCGAGCAAGATTTTCAAAGAATTGGTATCAAGTTGCTTACTGATAAGAAATGTCAGAATATTTCCCTTACGATTTGAGAAACAAAAACCTGTTAATTTGACACAACGCATTATTGATGCTGGACAGATTGTTTTAAATAAAGTGAAACAAAAGTGTTGTTTTGGACAAACATTGCATTGAACTTTATTATGAATGACTGAATTTATTATGTATGACTGAATCAACTATTTATATAAAAGGTTTTTAGAAAAGAGGTATGTGTTAAATAGCTGTGATATATACATTGATTACAAATAAGAAAAACAAATACGAACATGAGTAAACTATTTAATTTATTCACTTTAATTTACCCCCCAAATAAATGAAATGTTCATCATTGCCATTGAGACAAATAATGTTTCATAAACTTTAGAATGTTGCCCTAGTTGTATTTCAGCATTTCCAATATACTTTAGAAACTCTCAGATGTTCAGATTATATTGTAAAACCTGAATAAAACTTGGTCTAGTCTTTTGTATTTAAAAAAAGATATGAAATATTGACGTTTCTGATACTAACAAATGGTGAATTGAGGGGTTTTGGGACATAAGGTCAAATGGGACAGTATACAGTTTATTTTCTCACCTAATGAGTGAAAATAAAAACTCTTTTGCTGAACCTTAGCTGTAAGACCACATAATCGAAATTGGATGTCCTCATTAGTGTGACATCATGTAGGTGGGCGGGGCATACATCAAACAGTAAGTTGCCCCTTACATAAGGTTTTGCTTGTTTTCATAAGGTCTTTATTCGATTACACTTTTCAAGGACTTCAAGCCTTCTTACCTCAATAAGCCTATACTTGGCAAATTTGTAAACATTGAGAAATTAAGTTGAACAGAAATAAACATGGACTCTTATGATAAACAGAAAAAGGAAATATTTCATATGAAATTATCAAAGTATGAACTACCTTGTGTAATAAATATGCTTACACTAGACTAAATCAATTACTGCAACCTGTCCCAATCACCCATATGTTACCAAAAAAAAGTTTTTTTTGGCTCAGATTACATAAAATGTCGTGCATCCTTTCATTATAATATAAACTGTTCAAATGGATAGGCAACATCTTCAGTATTACAGTAATGTTTGGTGTGTTGGGCTCATGTTTTTAATATGGCAAACCTTACACAAGGTGGAAATTCAAAAACTGTCCCACCCTTAAAGGGATAGTTCACCCAAAAATGAAAATTCTGTCATCATTTAGGATACTCAGCCTCAAGTTGTTCCAAACCTGTATGAATTTCTTTCTTCTGTTTTGATATTTTGAAGAATGTTGGTAAACAGTTTCTGGTGCCAATTGACTTCCATGGTATTTGTATACATGGAAGTATAGAAGTCAATAGGGACCAGAAACAGTTTGGTTACCAATGTTCTTCAAAGTATATCCTTTATGTTCAACAGAATAAAGAAATGCATACAGGTTTAGAAAAACTTGAGGGTGAGTAAATGATGACAGAATTTTCATTTTTGAGTGAACTATCCCATGAATCCCATCATGGACAGGATTCGGTTAGAACTACAAACACGAGTGAAAATTGTTAAAAAACTACAGACATGGAGGACGCGCGAGTCCGGCGGTTATGTAGAGAGGTTTAGATAAAAGGGTTTTAGTGATTAATTATCAGTATCTAACCTGACGAAAATGTATTTATTCAATGTTGTCTACATTATATTGCATCTGCAGCAGCATTGTGAACTTTTGTAAAAATACGTTTAGCCATTAACTTTTAAATGCATTATTATATTCAAATTGCAAACACATGAGGAGAGTCTCCGCATGAAAGACCCACGACTGACAGATGAACGTGCAACTACATTTCTCTCCGAAACGATAGGAAATTAAATTAGACTGAATGGAGGATTGTTGTAACTGTGACAAGATGATTGACAGGGCTGTTTACGGTGACAGGATGCACGCGACAGATCTGTCGAAGTGGTATGTCCCAAAGCTTGCCTACTCTTTTGCTACACACTCAAAAGTATGTACTTTTTCTTCACAAAAAGAGTACATACTTTTAGGGCGAGGTATAAGTAGGCGAATTGGGAATTACGACATGGCGTGAACATGTCCAGTGATGAAATAGTCAGACGCCTCTTCACGTGAATTGGTACTTTTATTTTGAAAATTAAGACAGAAAGCGTGAAGCCAAGGACTAATGCCATCTAGTTCTACTTCAATAAACGTTCAAGAGACGTGTGAAAGTCATCATTAAAACATGTTAAAGTGATGCACGGTGTATCTTTTAGATTAACTTCTTAGACCGGTGATTTATACTATCAGGAACTATGATGTATTCTTTCTTCAGAATCGGAAGGACGACAAGATGTGTGCAGCACATATTAAAACGTGTGCATGCCAGACTGCCACAACAGATATCAGCGGTACAGACACAAACGAATCTATGTTCTGGGTTAAACTGGACATTTTACCACACTCGCTCGCTTCATACAGGAGTTCGGTTTTGTAGAAGAAACGATGGACAGAAGGACACTGACAAGGTGTCAGTTTCCAGAAGTTCATACACACCTCCAAGCTCGTCTGCTGCACAGAAAGGTATATACGTGCGTTACAGAGAATTACCGTATTAACCATCTTTTCTGTCAATATACCATTATGGTTAGAAATTGATATTGCCAACCAGTCACTAGAAAAAGTAGGTTAAAATGAAGAAAAGATTCTCAAAACAAAGCTAGTTTTTAAAGAGATCCAAATCTACTACAGTAAATATGATATTTTGGCTGGAAGTGGTTGATTTTTTTTAAAGGAATTTAGTGTCATGATTTATTATAGCTAGTTAGTAAGTGCCTGTCTGATTCTATGTGTCTTTCCTCAACAGTTAAACAAGCCGGCAAAGATTTCACTTATTTGATTGTGGTGCTCATTGGACTCGGTGTAACAGGTGACATGTTTGATTTGATACAAACCAGGGCTGGACTGTGGACCATCATGGTACCACACACACACACACACACACACACACTCCTGGCCAAAAATAATGTACCAAGCCAAAATTGGCAAAACATTTTGTGGTCAGGAAATTAGCAAGAATTGTACAAAATCTGTAGATCAAGTAACACAGAATAGCCTTCCCCGTTAACTTGCAGACAGGTTTTTACTGGAAAAAGAGTCAGTGTTGTTCCACTCAATGTGAGACCAAATATTCTTTATTGGGGTCAAATCTGGACTCTGACTAGGCCAAAACTTGAGCCTGATTGAATTGCAATTTGTGCAGGAAATAATATCTGATCATTTCTCTTTAGATAACAACTTTTCATTTGTGGGAAGCAAGCCATTCTGCAATATACACCAAAGCATTAAATGACTTTTCACAGTAAAGTAGCTCACCAATACGAGCAGCTAAAATGGCTCCTCTTCCTCAATGCTCTACTGTGGTAGAGATGCATTTATTATTATATTTCTCACCAGATTTTCGAAGACACCGCTCTGGAGCATTATTATGGAACTTCATTCTGTCTTTGATGTTTTACTGAGACAATAAATGCTTTTTAAGTAGTGCTTTTGCTTAAATTTAGCAAATTTCCTGACCAATAATTTGTGGTGAAGACAATTAAAAGTGGAGTGTTTAGCCAATTTGGGCTTGTAACTTTCTTCTTTTTTTGCCCAGGTGTGTGTGTGTACAGTATATATATATATATATATATATATATATATATATATATACTGTACACACACACATATAGATATACAGATATATATATATATATATCTCGTTTTAAGTTTTGTAAATGTAAGTTTTTAATCTAATATTCATATTTTATTTTAGCTTTATTTCGATTACCAAAAACCTTTTTTTTTTTTTTTTTTAGTTAACAATAATAACACTGATCCAAACACGTGTGCCCATGATCCGGCTCTCTCAAACATCTAGTCGATGATGCCATTGTTATCAAAGATCAATTAAAGATCCTGTGCTCAGACATTTCCATGCATGTTTATATGTTCAACAGTATAATAAATGATCTGATTGTCATCCTTATTAGGTGGACTGCTGTATGTGGTCTTTCAAGAGCTGTTTTCCTCTTCAAGTCCAAGCAAAATTTATGGAAAAGCTTTTGAGAAGTGCAGAACTCACCCAGAGGTCAGCAAATGGTGATTAATTTGTAATGAGCTACGGAGATAAACAAACCAACTATGTTAAACGTGTGAATAAACTGGGTATTTGCTGTATGTGAAGGTAATCGGAGCTTTTGGGGAGCCTATCAAAGGCTTTGGAGAGACCAGTCGGCGTGGCAGAAGGCAGCAAGTCAGGTACAATTTTTAATATAAATAAATAAAAACTTTTGTTACACCTCACACATGCTTTTAAGATTTTTCTTTAGTCATGTAGAGTACATGAAGGATGGAATCAAGTATATGCGGCTGAAATTTTACGTTGAGGGATCTGAACCAGGATTACGGGGAACTGTTCATTCAGAATCAAAGGAGGTACATTGCATCTCAATGAAAAAAAAAAAAAAATGTTTTAGTTTTGTGCAAAAATAGTGTTGACAAATATATAACAAACTGCTTCTTCTGTCTGACAGAATCCTAAGACTGGAAAGTATGAATTCCGGTATATTTTTGTAGAGATCGACACGTATCCCAAGAGGACAGTCGTCATTGAAGACAACAGATTCAATGATTTTTAAGTGTTAAACACATATTAGGAATTTCAATGGTAGACATTCATTTAAAAGCTCTGAATGGAAACTGAAAAACCTGAATATATGTCGCTACTCGGATTAATCAAGCTTGGATTTGGCATGCTTGAATTTGGTTGTGTTGAGCATCACTAGATAATTTAGAATAGTGGAAGTGGAAGAGCTAGATATTTGGAGAGGACAGTGCTTGTACTGAAACATCTTATATTTTGTACAAGGATATGCATGATTGTTTTATATAATATGTGGTTTGAAATAAAGATAAATGATTCATGTAGAAAAACAGTTTTTAATTAATGTAACTTGAATACAGGTTAATAAAGCAATTTGATACCTTTATTGCAAATGGTCTGTTATTCTTCCTTTGCCTGAAGCATTTAAAATATAATGTAAACTTATTCAGATTTCTTTAATTTTGTGAAATGTATAAAGGTTCTTTGTTGTCATTGTTTTATAGAACAGAGGAATAAATACCAACAAAAATATGTAACTAACAAATAACTAAATGATCCCTTAATTTTGCATATGCAGGTAGTGTGTTAGTCAAATGTGTTTGTTTTTTATGTTTGTTTTTTTATGTCCAGTTTTTATATTGCAGTAGATCTCTGATGGACCAGTGAGAAAATACTTTATTGATCTTAGATTCAAGAACGTCATTTAGTAACGTATTGTGCCCGATAGATGGCGCTTTAGTACAATTTTATTTATTTTTTTAACCGTTCATATCACAATCTTCCGGTACAAAACAAAACTGGAGAAAAATATATAATATATAATATAAATATATTTATAATAAATTATATAATATATATAATATTTTATTATTACATATATAATATAATATTTAGATATTAATATATAAATATATAAATTATATAATATATATATATATATATGAATGGTTCAAAATTTGTAAATAGTGCTTTGGTCCTTAGTAACATTTCGACCTTTTAAATTACATGTGACAATTATTGTTTATTATTATTATTATTATTATTATTATTATTATTATTATCATTATTTACAATAAAAACGTAAAATAAACTTTAAGGGACTTTTAATTTGACGTTCTTCTGCCATGAATCCACGGAAGTACGGACGCCTTTCGAGACAACACAAGAACTACAACAAAACCCCCTTCGTTTGCTCATGGAAAAAACATAGCGCTCAACATTTCTCGGAAGCCCTTGAGTGTCTGAAGTATTAGCATTTACCAACACACAGAGAGAGAGAGAGGAGCCACATTCGGCCTACAGGCTGCTAGTGAACCCGAGCTGTTTGAGAAAAAAAAATACACCTAGGTGACCGTGTTTGTGTTTTATAAAGGTAAATTTATTTAACTAACGTTATATTAGCCCGTTAGCAAAGAGACTTCCTCTTGTGTGAGTGTCTATGAGGAGCAGATGCTTCGCTAGCTGTCTTAAAGCTGGATTATAACGCTACTTATAACACGTTTACAAGGTGAGCTTATTTTCTTGATGAAAAGTTGTATTAAAGTCATATAACTAAAATGGGCTGTAAGTTAATAAATCCCAATGAATGCACGTAAGGGGTGCGCGTGCTCTGTAATGTTTGTTTGTTTATGTAACTGACTGTTATATGGGCGAACTAAGCTTGTGAGTTTATTTTCAGTTTTCTGTTTATGTAACAAAAACCCAACCTTGTGTGTTACACAATATATTAAAAATAAAGTCTCTTCTAAATGATTCTAGAGTGACTTTAAGAATCTGAGCTGCTTTAAACATGACATGAGGAATGTCGAAATGACATTTTCCTATGCAGACTGCCAGTAACTCTTATTGGTTTCAGTTTGACAGCTTGGAAGCTGATTATGGTCATTGATACCAACTGGTGAGAAGCATGGAGCTGTACTGGTACATGTAAGTTTTAGGAAGACTGTTGATGTGATTACAGCTGTCTTTTGTTTTAACATTGCATCATCTTTGATTTTACTTTATATTTTATTTCTGGTTTATTTATGTGTTGTAATAATAACAGTTATTATCAGTTATTATGAGTATGTCTTTGAGACTTTAAACTTGTTCTCAATCTTGTTTTAGAGTCGTCATAATATTTATTATGATTAAGATCTTCTTCTACATCTGCTGGTATCGCTCAAGGCAAAGACAGCTCGCTGCGTACCTCAGCAATCCCCGAAACGCTCAGATCGTCATTGTGGGAGGACGTGCGTACCTGCACCAGGTCTGTGAGAGACAAAATGTGAGTAAAACTAAAACTTCAAACTTCAGTTCAATCAGATCTTTTTTTTTTTTTTTAAGGTGTGGCCAAATTGGATGTGCGTCAGCCGTTGCTGATATAATCGCTTTTTGGAAGTATGACAAAGTTTAGCTTCCTGTGTAGTACTGTGTGGGTCTCCTGGATTCAGTGTACATTCAGCAAAACAATGAGACAGACTCAAACGCAATATGTTATGGTAACTTCTGTTGACCTTAAGTGGCATTTCACAGGAGATTTGACTAGTAGGTAAATGACAGAGCGACTGATAAGCAGACAAAACTTTTCCCCTTTGATTAAGCACTTGTTAAGGGGAAGAGGAATGTTGTGATTAAGCACTAAAAATGTATTTAAATCCATCACTGTTCAGTCAGTCTACACTCACACAGTAGATTACACCCATATCAATATTAATTTGTCTTATTTTCTCTTATTTTACTTTTTCATTTAAAACCGTTAATCTGTCATCAAATAAAGGTAAGTATTCATGTCAGGACGGAAAATCTTTCTGTTGAATGTTAAAGTGTCAGACATATTGCTGTTTACACCTGGTATTAACATGCATATCAAATGCAAACCCCTTTTTATCAGAATTGAAGGAAATTGATTTTTTTTTTTAAAGTTCCATTACTATATTTAAATATTAAAGCAGCATGATTAATCATGTAAAGATCTCGATTCAGACATCCACTCGATCTTATTTCTAAATGACAGTGATTTGCCTGTCTGTTAAACCTTTCACAAGTTCAATCACAGCGAACATTCAAATGTGCATTGCCTTTGACCCAGGCAGTGCAGTTGTCATGTCGGCTATAGGTGTGAATGTGAAACCGCTTCTTTTCAAACACACAGTATCATTATTTCTGTTTTACAATCATACAAATTATCACAGAAGTGCTGGAATAAAAGATTATAGTTTGGATATAAACACTGATGTAGGGCTGTCTTGATTCCTTGGTTAAATTAGAGTACTCGATTTTAAAATATCCTCGATTGCAATTTACTCGTGTCAAGTAACCCACAAAATACTGGAAGTGGCGCATTCCACGGACGAGAATCAATGAACCGCATTATTAGACCATTTTCTAAGGCTGGATGATGTATTAAAACCAGATAAAAACCATACTATAGCATAGTGCTATTGTGAATTCACAAAGGCTGTGCTTCAATTGAATAAATATATGCCCTGTGGATTTTTATATACAGTGAGGAAAATAAGTATTTGAACACCCTGCTATTTTGCAAGTTCTCCCACTTGGAAATCATGGAGGGGTCTGAAATTGTCATCGTAGGTGCATGTCCACTGTGAGAGACATAATCTAAAAATAAAAATCCAGAGATCACAATGTATGATTTTTTAACTATTTATTTGTATGATACAGCTGCAAATAAGTATTTGAACACCTGTCTATCAGCTAGAATTCTGACCCTCAAAGACCTGTTAGTCTGCCTTTAAAATGTCCACCTCCACTCCATTTATTATCCTAAATTAGATGCACCTGTTTGAGGTCGTTAGCTGCATAAAGACACCTGTCCACCCCATACAATCAGTAAGAATCCAACTACTAACATGGCCAAGACCAAAGAGCTGTCCAAAGACACTAGAGACAAAATTGTACACCTCCACAAGGCTGGAAAGGGCTACGGGGAAATTGCCAAGCAGCTTGGTGAAAAAAGGTCCACTGTTGGAGCAATCATTAGAAAATGGAAGAAGCTAAACATGACTGTCAATCTCCCTCGGACTGGGGCTCCATGGAAGATCTCACCTCGTGGGGTCTCAATGATCCTAAGAAAGGTGAGAAATCAGCCCAGAACTACACGGGAGGAGCTGGTCAATGACCTGAAAAGAGCTGGGACCACCGTTTCCAAGGTTACTGTTGGTAATACACTAAGACGTCATGGTTTGAAATCATGCATGGCACGGAAGGTTCCCCTGCTTAAACCAGCACATGTCAAGGCCCGTCTTAAGTTTGCCAATGACCATTTGGATGATCATGGGAGAAAGTCATGTGGTCAGATGAGACCAAAATAGAACTTTTTGGTCATAATTCCACTAAACGTGTTTGGAGGAAGAAGAATGATGAGTATTATCCCAAGAACACCATCCCTACTGTGAAGCATGAGGGTGGTAGCATCATGCTTTGGGGGTGTTTTTCTGCACATGGGACAGGGCGACTGCACTGTATTAAGGAGAGGATGACCGGGGCCATGTATTGCGAGATTTTGGGGAACAACCTCCTTCCCTCAGTTAGAGCATTGAAGATGGGTCGAGGCTGGGTCTTAATGACCCGAAGCACACAGCCAGGATAACCAAGGAGTGGCTCTGTAAGAAGCATATCAAGGTTCTGGCGTGGCCTAGCCAGTCTCCAGACCTAAACCCAATAGAGAATCTTTGGAGGGAGCTCAAACTCCGTGTTTCTCAGCAACAGCCCAGAAACCTGACTGATCTAGAGAAGATCTGTGTGGAGGAGTGGGCCAAAATCCCTCCTGCAGTGTGTGCAAACCTGGTGAAAAACTACAGGAAACGTTTGACCTCTGTAATTGCAAACAAAGGCTACTGTACCAAATATTAACATTGATTTTCTCAGGTGTTCAAATACTTATTTGCAGCTGTATCACACAAATAAATAGTTAAAAAATCATACATTATGATTTCTGGATTTTTTTTTTTAGATTATGTCTCTCATAGTGGACATGCACCTATGATGACAATTTCAGACCTCTCCATGATTTCTAAGAGGGAGAACGTCCAAAATAGCAGGGTGTTCAAATACTTATTTTCCTCACTGTATGCACTTTCATTATTTACATCCTTGTAGGACATCCTTGTAGGTCTCAGAGCAGCTTCGTTCACAGTAAATGCTGCTCCACATGAACTGTTATCATTTACATGTGTGGAGTGTGTCTCAAACTCCATCTCTGCATATGATGTGAGTTTGGGTTGCTTATAACATTCATCTGGAATGCAATGTGCGCCATTTCATCAGATTTATAAGGTAAATTATTTATAAACCTACGCAAATACAGGAGAATACTGCTATTTGTTTCTAAATATGTGAACTGTTGACAGCCGAAAACCAGTAATTTAATTCAGTAATTTTACTGAATCTGAATTTAACACCTTCATACCTGAATTTTTTTCACGGTGCAAAAAAGTTTTTACTTGCTTGATATTGCTCTTCTTCAATGTAGAAATGAATAAAAAAAATAAAAAAATTTGCCAACTAATTTTTTGTTTATATATATATATATATATATATATAGATAGATAGATAGATAGATAGATAGATAGATACACATGACAGTATATACACTCACCTAAAGGATTATTAGGAACACCATACTAATACTGTGTTTGACCCCCTTTCGCCTTCAGAACTGCCTTAATTCTATGTGGCATTGATTCAACAAGGTGCTGAAAGCATTCTTCAGAAATGTTGGCCCATACTGATAGGATAGCATCTTGCAGTTGATGGAGATTTGTGGGATGCACATCCAGGGCACGAAGCTCCCGTTCCACCACATCCCAAAGATGCTCTATTGGGTTGAGATCTGGTGACTGTGGGGGCTATTTTAGTACAGTGAACTCATTGTCATGTTCAAGAAACCAATTTGAAATGATTCGAGCTTTGTGACATGGTGCATTATCCTGCTGGAAGTAGCCATCAGAGGATGGGTACATGGTGGTCATAAAGGGATGGACATGGTCAGAAACAATGCTCAGGTAGGCCGTGGCATTTAAACGATGCCCAATTGGCACTAAGGGGCCTAAAGTGTGCCAAGAAAACATCCCCCACACCATTACACCACCACCACCAGCCTGCACAGTGGTAACAAGGCATGATGGATCCATGTTCTCATTCTGTTTACACCAAATTCTGACTCTACCATCTGAATGTCTCAACAGAAATCGAGACTCATCAGACCAGGCAACATTTTTCCAGTCTTCAACTGTCCAATTTTGGTTAGCTCGTGCAAATTGTAGCCTCTTTTTCCTATTTGTAGTGGAGATGAGTGGTACCCGGTGGGGTCTTCTGCTGTTGTAGCCCATCCGCCTCAAGGTTGTGCGTGTTGTGGCTTCACAAATGCTTTGCTGCATACCTCAGTTGTAACGAGTGGTTATTTCAGTCAAAGTTGCTCTTCTATCAGCTTGAATCAGTCGGCCCATTCTCCTCTGACCTCTAGCATCAACAAGGCATTTTCGCCCACAGGATGTTTTTCCCTTTTCACACCATTCTTTGTAAACCCTAGAAATGGTTGTGCGTGAAAATCCCAGTAACTGATCAGATTGTGAAATACTCAGACCGGCCCGTCTGGCACCAACAACCATGCCACGCTCAAAATTGCTTAAATCACCTTTCTTTCCCATTCTGACATTCAGTTTGGAGTTCAGGAGATTGTCTTGACCAGGACCACCCCTAAATGCATTGAAGCAACTGCCATGTGATTGGTTGATTAGATAATTGCATTAATGAGAAATTTAACAGGTGTTCCTAATAATCCTTTAGGTGAGTGTATATGATGTATTATATATATGCGTGTTTCCAAATTTTCCATGTTGCCACAACAGTCAGCAAAGTTTAAACACCCTTGTTATAATGGAGATTGACAGATGAATAGGTGGCCCTTCACTGTTGTCCGGGATACATCAGGACAGATTATCTTTTACACTATGAATGTTAAAGGGTTACTTCAGGATTTAGCATTAAGCTTTGTATTAGTAGAAAACCTGAAGTATTTTCGAATTACCATGCTTTCCACCCTCATATCCCCCTGAGACAAGAGATTTATGTATTTTTTGTCTGGAAAAAATCCTCCGATGACGCAAAAATCGTCATTTTGCGTCATCGGAGGATTTTCTGGCCAGAGGCTAAAGACTACAGCCAGTAGATGGCGTATTCCGCATGTTTTCAACCCGCCCATAGAGGGTGGGATCTCACTCAGAATGTACACAGTGTCAGCCGTCTTTCTTTGGAAGCTAAGCTAGCAGGCTCTTGTTCTGTGGAGAAAGCTGAATAGTAGGAGAAAGCTGAGTAAGTAACCATCCTCCTTTTCCCGGACTTGTCCGGCGGGCGAGATCGTTCAAAATGTCCGGGATTCAGCTTTTGCTTTCTGCGGTCGCCATTCATTGTTTACATGCACACCTTTCAATCTAACTGAATTCATTCCGATTGGTGAATTTGAATGTAGTGTGTGAAGTGATCGGTTGATGTGCGTTTTACCATTGCTAAGAAAAATTCCCGCTCCTCCGTGAGAGATGCGAGACCCGGCGCGTCTCAGTAATCACGCCACCGGCCTCGCGCTGTTCTCCCGCGGCCGTAAGCCTCGTCCTGCTCGCCACAGTAAACATGATGAATGGCGACTGTAGAACGCAAAAGCCGAATCCCGGATATTTTGGACGATCTCTGAATCCCTCGCAAACTCATCACATAGGCTAGCTTTGTTGTTTTCAACTGCGCACTCTTACCGGTAGGCGTGGCCTCCTAAGGCAGCGAAGCAAGTGCATTCTGGGAGTTGTTGTCTTTCATCCACATAAGCCAAAAATACATTTTCTGGCTTTTCTCAGTCTAGAAAGCTCCAAATTCAAAAATTTCTTCACATTTCTTCTACTTAAATTACCTATTTTGAATACACATTCATCTTCCCAGAGGTGAAGTATCCCTTTAAGGTGTCATACATTTTTTTTAATGTGGGTTGAGTAATTTGGACCCTTTTGACACATGTATTTGTACACTTGTAATCGGATCACTTAAACAGATCCTAAAAGGCATGTTAGTCTATAGGGGAATCTTTAATATATCTGATCACAGGAAATTTGAATCTTCTCTAAGGTTTCAGTTGGCTTGTTTTCAGACTGAATTTGAGTGCGGATTCTAATGTGGTGCACATTTTCAGTGTGACATTTGGTGAACTTCTACTTTTACTGTTTCACAACACAATTTTTGACCTTGGTGCTCTGCATTTTTTTTGACTCATGATGTAAAACGTTTCACTCTCTAAACTCAAAGCTACAGCAAGGATCTGTTAAACCAAAAAGAGGGCAGGAGTGTCAGGTCTCGTGTCTGTGTTATTCGCACAGGCCACTAAATGTGTGAACTCTTCTGTTCAGAAGAATAGTTTCTCTTGTTGGTGCACAGCACTTGTCAAAACTAACCAGTGCCTGTGAAAAAGCCAGAAGAAGCAGACTTGATGGAACAAGAACAGGACCCAGAGCTAAGGGCCGTGACAGTGCTGACAAAACTTTTTAGGAATGTTGTTGTTTTTTTTAGTTTTTTGGGGCAGTTTGACTAAAGCAGATTCATTTGTACAGTCAAGTTATGATATCTGTGACTGTATTATAAATGAGATTTCTTTAAAAGATTTCTTCTGATGTGTAGAATGTGATCTCTGTAGCTCTAAACTGTATTGAAGCTGTAACGCTGCATTTTAAATTCAGAAAAAGCCCTTTGTTTCTAAATGAAAGCTTCTTATGTTCAGAAAAGCATCTGGAAGCAATTTGTAGCACAAGTATTGAAGACCGTTTCAAGAGCTTTGCCATTCAAATAAGGTTGCTATTTTAATATTTGACTGGGTATTTTGGATAAAAAATGTACATTTTATTAGTCCATCATACCATTGCAAGCTGAATTTTTATAGGATATATGCCTATAAAAAAGTTCTAGATTATCTTAAAATTTTTCAGCAGTTGTTTTCTCTTTCTTCTAACAGAAGTTGTTTTCTCTTTCTTCAGATGTGGAGAGAACAATATATAGGTCTATTTTTAGAAACCCAAGCTGCCTGTAGCTCTCCACACAGGAAATGCCCTTAATTTGACAAGCGGTTCAGATAGATGATCAACTTTTAGCCTGCTTACACATTCACATGTAGTTGTTTTTGTCCTTCTTACAGTGGTTTTAAAATGCAGTTTGCCCTTATGAGGTCATTTGTTAGACCGTGTATCACATAATAGTAACTTGTTTAATATTTAACAAACCACTTCGATGAGCAATAGCGTAATCAAGAAGGGAAATACCAGACCATTAAGATCCAACCTAAAAGATGACCTTTTCTTTAAGCAATTTTTTTATGTGAACTATGAAACTGCATATGACATAAAAAAAGAAGTGTCTCATATCCTTACTGAAACTGGGATATCATTGTGTTTATCAGCCAAACTGAGACCACAAGGTCTTGTAGGTTATGAGCACATACATAGGCCTGGGCAAGGGATTGCAGGATTCCACCATTTAACAGCAAGCATCGACTTTATCTTGTTTCACTGCCACATGTATTTAAAGTCGTCTTTAAGATGCTTCTTGTGTGTAATATGTCTGATTGCGGGTGTTTAACTCGCACTGCTGCTCTGCTCCACAGACATCAATCTGGCCCAGTTGGTACGGAGTTCAGGACGACGGCTCGGTTGGCGAACCCTCCGCCTCTCTTCCACCTTCATCCTCACTGTCTCAACTGGACATGCCTCCTCCATATGAGGCAGTGTCTGGAGGTAAGACTGACTCACTATACGACTACACCCCAGTCTGCACTGGGACAGAAATCATTTATTGCAAGATTATTAAGAAAATGTAAGAAATTAAGAGATGTGTAATGTACAGTGTTGGGAAAGTTCACTTTCTACATGAACTAGTTCAAAGTTCAGTTCACAAATTTTAAAATGAACTAGTTCAGTTCATAGTTCATATTAAAAATTTTGAACTAAGTTCACAGTTCCAAAAATTAACTAGTTCATAGTTCTTTTTTTCCCATGTTGTTGCGAGATATTATTTTTCAAAATGATCGCCACAGCCCTATAGAACCACAGACAATTATTTTATCAGTTTTAACACTGAAGCTATGCGTCCGATTTTTTTCCCATCCTCACCGACCTTGTCATAAAACTTGTTAAATGATCATACAACGCCTCCTTGCTGCTTTTTGTTTTGATTTGTAACGTAAGTGATGAGTCGTTCATGAACGATCCATTCATTGCGTCTGTCACGTGACAAATGAACGAAAGGTTCATTTCTCGGAAGGTAAAGTAATTATTTATGTTCCCTGTAAACGATTTTTGACTGCAATATGATTTCTTAATTCAGAATATGATCAAGATTGCATAGGTGGATGTGTTCTGGGAATTTGCCAGTTAGTATAACATTTAAAGCCCCTTAAATGAACGAAATGACTCGAAAAAAGATTTGTTCATTTTGATGAATGAGATCAAACAATAGAGTCAGTAGACACTGGTGGCTGGTGTTGCCAGATTTGGGTGTTTTTTCCGCTACATATTAAGGCCGGTTTACGGTGTGTTTTAGCCGGGTTTTCGACTGGAAGGCTCTATAGAAATCTGGCACTCTATTGAACGAAGTTAAACTGAGAGAGCGTGGCGTTCACAGACACCAGAATGAACGAGTTCACAGTAACGTTCATCAAGCAGTAATACAGTACGTTCAGGCACAACACTGGTAATGTAAGAGATTTAGAAATGTTTTTACTGGACCACTTTAAAGACCACTGGTACCCAACAAGTAGTATTTTTTGTTGTTGTTGTTTGTTGCTCCATTTATTATCAATTAGTATTTGATTTAACTAGATTATTTATTTCTTAAATATACAGTTTGTGGACATATACATTGCACATCACCTCATTTCTCAAAGAGACTAAAACTGGTCCGTGCGCAGATTCAGGCTTTCTAAACCTTATTTCCATGAGCATACTCTGCTCTGATTGGTCAGATGGCCCAGTCTGTTGTGATTGGTCTACCGCTTACAGTGTGTGTCAGAAATGAAACGCCCATTACCAAATCTGAATGTCAGCTCCAGAGGCTTCCTCAGCACTTGTATAGACAGTAATACGAACAATGACGTTGGCGTAGTTATATCAATTCCAGCGCAAATCCTCATTAGGCTTGGCACGATAGTCGGTGTTACCGGTGTTACACGGTGTTCAGTCGCAACACCGGTTTCATCACTTGCCCACCGCAGCACCGCAAAAAAATATTTTTTTTTTAAAGCAATTACGCAGTATCAGTATTTTCTGTCACCAGTTGACTAGCGTTGTATGATCACGATCATGTATGACCATTCAAGCGCGACAAAACAAGAGACCACGCTGTCCTGCCTATTACACACACACGCACACACACACACACACACGGAAAAGATGCGCGTCAGTATCGAGTTCTCTTTTCAGCCTTGAACAAAAAATAACACACACAAATTATGCCAAAATGTCAGTTTTGTCGAGTGTCCTCATAAGAGCAAATGATTTAAATAATATCATAAACGAATGTAGAGGTTTGTGAGAAAATGGGACGTGTGTCAGATGGAGTGTCATTAATGTTAATCAAAGAACAAAGGTAAGAGAGTAAATTAGCCTACTCACTCAGACCCGGCACCAGGAGGATTAGTATACCGGTAGTCTAATAATCATGAATGCACTCTCTTGTTTGCATGAATGAATCTTTTAACACATCTCCGGCGAACGGCTTCTTCACGCAAAAGATAAACTCTTCATAAAGCGCAGTGAAATTCATGTGGCATTTCCTGATGGAACGAGGTTGTTCGCTGACTTCATTTTATACGTGCAATTCACACGAGCTCTAAACGAATGCGAGACTGCTGAAATTAGTCAAACTTTATTAATGAAACAAAATCAGAGGGAATAGTTTCTTTTAATGTATTTTTTCTTTTATTTTTTACCGGTTGGCCGGTCACACGGCTTTCATAGTTTTCAGTTAGGCTAGTGCGGAGACCAGGGCCGGGTTTCCCGATAACGATGTATCTTAGCTCTTAAGAGTGTTCTCTATGTGCAAGGTTATGAACGCTTGTCGCAATTCCACGCGCGGTTCCCAAAAATGCACTTAACTTGAATGCGCGAGAACGCGTTCGTGCTACTTAAGAGTCTGTCCATTCGCGAAGTGCTGAAATATAACCTTATATGTAATCGTATTCTGAACGTTTAACCTAATAACTGTCATCTGTTGTGGATTAGCAATAAAGACAAGTGACAAGCATTTGCCATTGTTGCGTTTTTCATGAATAATAACGAACCCACCATTCAAACACTGTGGTTGAATCCGAAATCGCGCCCTATACCCTCAAATAGGGCGTTATTGTTCTCAACATGATCTCAAGCAGTGAAAAATAGAGCACACTGACAACGCACTGAAAGACAGGACCGAGCAGGTAGTATTTAATATGAAACAAAGTCTCAACTTTCAAATTTGGTCAGTCAAACAAAAATAAAATAGGCCTATCGGCTCTTTAATGTGTCGTGACAGATTGTATCAGTTAAAGCCAAGTTCAAATCCACCGAAGTTAATCAATAACTCTTCTGACTGCTTTGTCGCACAAAAATGGTGGAATTTGATTGGTCAGATCGCATGTCAATCAAACTCAATGCGAATGATGAATTGACCCCATGTAAAAAAAAAAATTACATCACTCCAACACCCCCCACCCCCACGATGAAACCGGTAATACTGGTGTTGTCACAAGTCGATTAACCGGTGGGAGAATATTATCACCGTCACATCTCTAATCCTCATCCTTTTGAAGTGCATGCAAAGTGGATTCTCAGTGCTGAAAACAGCATCTTCTCAACATGTCTACAACACAAACCAAACACTTCCAGTCTCAGCTTCAACTGCAGTGTTTGAGGGCTGGTCAAAGTAGACGTTGAGACTGGAATTGTTGCCGACTTGTTTCGGCAGTTCAGAATAAATGTTTTCTCTTGTTGTGCACTTTGCAGACATTTTACATTCACAAAAGCTATATTATACACACTGCGTGAAAGGTAATATTCGAAAACGCGTAATAAGGGAACTTAAATGAAACCATTCATTAAACCATTTGAATCTGTTAGACAGTCATGGATTTTTTTTTGGTCAATGGAGTGTTACAAAAAAGTTAACCTTAAACAATGGAATAGGGACTTGTCTGCTAATTATTTTCTAGTTGCACATTTGTGTTTGGAAGATGGATTTCGCCTTATTTTTGGCTCTCTGTGTATACGCCAAATCCTGATATTGTTGCAGCGTTTATGTAGACTGTGTTGCACTTAAAATCATCTCTGAAAGTGCTTTTCCAAGCGATCACTCACAGCGCAGCTGGAATGTAAATGATTAAATGTTTGTTGAACTATGAGCTCTTGCACTGACGTTCTCTTGTGTGTCACAGTTTAGGTTCATCCCTAAAAACATCTCTGCATGAGAAGCTTTATACAGTAATGGTCGATATGTTTACAAGAAAATCAGCAAGAATACATATATGGTATGGTGAGGACTGAGGAGACTGTCAAGCCTCAAGGGTTAGACAAACGCTAAATACTTGACATGTCTTTTCACCCTAATATGAGAAACAGCATTTCAGTCACATTACATCTCTCCAGGGAAAGTCTCGTGCTTTCACCCACTCTGCTTTATGCTTTGTAAATGGTTAACAGGGACAATTTTATGACAAGAGGGAGCAACAGTTGGAGAGTGGGCCTGCAGGCATCAGCCATCCCAAATTAGACCAATGCTTCATAATTGGCAGGTTTTCTAACTGACACGCTGTCGCTGAGAAGGACATTTATGAACACCAGCTGCCAGATATTGACATTAAGACATGGAAAAGGTTGAAATGAAGTTGGCAATCAAAGCTTTGTGCGTAGGGTTTACTTAAGTTTAGTTTCTGTGCTGAGACCGATTGTTCATTCAGCAGCAGAGAAGGAAATCTTCTGGTGCTTGTGTGGATTGGCAGCAAACGACAGATTCTGGCTCACAGCTCCAGTCGTCTGTATCATTCCATTTCCATCATTTCCATTTGTGCTCTCATTATCTAACAATGTCTAATGAGTTTATAAACATTGGATTTCAGCAAGTAGATCTATAGGTGTCTAGAAGACCCCCAAGAAAGAACATGAGGTTGAAGATGCAACACATGCATATACCGCATTTCCTTTGACCCAGAAGAGTGAAAAATAATATCTCCAGGGCAGGATGTGGTTTTTGTCAAACTTCAGTGACACATCATTCAGCGTTTCCACCGTTTCTTGATATTTGAGAGAAGTGGTGATGGAAACCCCCCCTTTTTCCAAGTGCTTTGTGTGTCGTTTGTGCCACCTGTTCCATGGACATATTTGGCAATATTTGCTTTTGTTTGCTATTAAAAAACAAATAGGGCATTGATGGTTTGCAGTGGCCTGTAGCATGAAACAGGAAATAGTTTTTTTTAATTATTTTTTAAGAATGACCTTGCTATTTTGCATGCATATTACATTGATGAGTAATTGGAAGGTTTAGTTGTGCAGAAAGTTGCCGAGAGTCACTAGTGTTATTCTAGTCTTATTACTGTTATTATTCTCTTTTATAATGTATTTGTATTTTTAGTGATCAATAAAATTTATGTTGTTTTGATATCTCTTTTTTACAGAAATTAGTATAAAATTGCTAACATTACTATGTCATTTTACTGTAAAATGCTGAAATAAATGGTTATATTGCCATATAATTGCCACATAATTTATGAAATGGCATTCCCAAAAGTTCTTACATGACACATCACATATGATTTATTTCAATAGTTTTGTTTCTTCTCATTTTTGTTATCAGTAATGTACAGCAGGGTGTTTTTGTGTTAAATGTTCTGTTATTAACTTAATGTTTATTAGATTATTTTAGTGTCATGTGTTCTCTGCTGATGTTTTGTATTTGTGACCCTGTGCAATGTCTAATGTACAAATATTGTCCATGTTTTAATCATTCATCATGTGGCTTTCTATTTTACCACCTGTATTATTACGCTGGTTATCAATACATTTTAAGGTAATATGCAGATGTTGGTTCTTCAATTACATTGGTATATTAACATTACATCACTTAATGAAATATTCCATTTTATAAATCGTAAAATATACAGGCACCGATTCCGTAATACCAGAATCATTCTCATAATATTTTTTACAGTGAATATCTGGCAACCACAGCTGCCATTTATTTTACTGTAAATATAACAGGATTTATTTTACAATGAGAAAACTTTTTTTTTGTTATCAGTTATGTTTTCTTTGCCATTTTAAACCTTTTGCATGATCATTGTGCTCTCTCGTCTTTGTTTTGTGCAGCAAATGACCTGAAGCCTCCACCTTACAGCGAGTACGCTCAACACGACGATACTGATGCATCCCTGAGCATCACCATCCCGGACGCCAGCGATTCCAGTGTAATTAGCGATGCCCCACCCCCTTACACGCCCAGCATCACCTCTGCAGCCAATCAGCAAGTAGACAGCCACAGCCAATCACAACCTGAGGGAATGTCAAGTTAGACTTCTCTCAATATAGAAATGCAACAAGGGCTTAGCAACCGCTTTAGTCCCTCTAGGTCTCGTTTTTCCATCTGGACTTATTTTCTTTTTAAGCAAACTATACAAAGATTTCACATTGGCGGTGGATCTTGCTCGTTCTCTTATGACATGAGAGAATTAGTATCGGGCACACAATAGGCGGTGTAAAGAATGAGACTGGCCTGATGCCATCTTCTGGCAGAGTCGAGCACTTCTCTACCCATGCTGGTGTACCGGTGCTTTCAGTTCACCCATGCCTTATGCTCATTTCCTCCAGCAAAATCCTAGCGCACAACCATACGGCAAACACGGCCATTTCACTATTTAAACGATTACTTTCACCGTCATTTATTTGCTGCAGTGTTGAAGGCTGCGTGTTTGAGGAACTGTAAATAGGCTAGTAGGTTAACTGATGCCAAGCACATTCTGCTTAGACAATGTCGTTGACACATTTCTTTCTTTCTTTCTTTTTAAAGTCCCAAAGGGATAGGTTAAAGGTGCAGTTCACGCAAAAATGATTATTCTGTCATTTGCTCACCATCAAGTCGTTCCAAACCTGTATGACTCTACGCCAGTGATATCCGAAACTATTATCATTCTTCAAACTGTCTTCTTTTATGTTCTACTGAAGAAAGTCATACAGTGTATGGTGAAATGATGCCAGAATTACATTTTTTGACTGAACTATCTCTTTAAAGTATAGAGGTCTAGCCTCAGGTTATTTATAACCTCAGTTTATATGTGATGACAATTAAAAAAAAACACAAAAAACATTTGCCCTCTGAAGCACTTTTAATGTTTTGTAATTGCCTTAATTCCGTCTGTTAGTAAGTGTCCAATATTCCTGAATCAACCAGAGCCGGTGTGGATAATGTGGATAATGGTTATGACTCGTGTAAATGTGCGAAGTCCTACTCTGTGTTGTATCGCTTATCAGGTTAAATGTAACACACTGATGCATTTGAGATCACAGTGCCCTTATTAACAATTTCTGCTAACCGAAATAGAACTTCCGTGTGTGAGTGTGTGTGTAAGGCATATGTTAACTGTGTGATGATGAATTCAAACAGAACTTCCTTGTGAAAATGTTTATGTGCTTTGGTGAGCGCATGAAGTCATCTCTGTGCAATTGTCAATATATCAGGTTCACATTATGGGATCAATGTTTTTTGTTTTTTTGTATAAAAAAAAAAGTCCACATGAAAGGATGTGATTTAAGTGTGCTTTTAGAAAATGTGTGTATAGTTCTGTCCCCCTTCTCCCATGAACACCCGGTCCTTCACTATGTAATTTCATTTAATCATAATTTGATTTAAAATGCTAATCCTGCAACATGTATTATCTCATTTAAACTGAAGTACTGTATATGCTATTTTTGTATTTATGGAAAAACCCTTTGAATCTCTTTCAAAAAATAAAGATCACTGAAATGTCATGTTTGAAAACAGCTCATTTCTCAAATCAAACTCGATGGACAAGTTTCATACTTTTTGATCAGTGACATCAGTGATATGTGGCATTAATCTCACAGCTTCATAAATACTGTAAAAACTTACTTTGGCCACTACATTCTGACACCACAAGGGGGCAGTAGTACACTATTCTTCAGTCTCATTTGTTCTCACAGAAGTTCTCTGCATCTTTGATAACTTGCCGTTCAGATTTTTATTTTTAACAGCTGGCTATGTATTTCCATATTTCCATATTCGTAACCCTGCAGAGCCAGTGCCCTCTGTTCCTTGCTTCCTACTCTTTTGTGTGGGACGATCGAATCTCAGTCAAATCAGTGAGGTGGGCGGCTCCTGCCATTTTGTACAACTTTAACTTATAACTGAAGAATGCAGCTTTGCATAATGTTTTGAACTATTTGTACAACAAAAGATCTTTCACCACATCACATGGAATCAAACACTTAAAGAGGATGTTGGAAATGCAATGTATGTTTACCTTTTTGACATGTTAGCTGTAGATTTGGCCTGTCCAGACAATTATTATTTTGACCTATATTTCAAATGAGTTGAATCAGATCCCACAAACTTGTAATTATATTACTTTTTAAAATACTCGACTACAGTTACTTTTTTATTGATTGTTATTCTCACAATGGCCATAAATTATTAATAGTTAATGTATTCTGCCTAGGCTACTGTTACTTTATCTTTTAAATGTTCCTTTCTAAAAAATAAAAAAGACCTGCTTGTATACATTCAAGGTCTTCCGGGTTTGTGGTATTGCGCACAGTGTTTTCTAAAAATTGCATATCTAATCAACTCCTGCCAAACACATTAATTATTATTTGAATTATCAGTGAGTCATTTAACCATGTATTACTGTCTTTGGAAGGCTTTTGTCTTTCAAACACATTCAAATGTGCAAATGGACCACTTGCACTGAGCTTCGTGACGCACTTCCGTTTGGAAATAGTACGTCTCACTTATTTCCGGTTATGTTTACTTTCGATGTACTGTGGTCAATGAGTTGAACAAACGCCACCTAAAATGAGTTTCCGCAATAAGATTGACAAATTTGGCAGTTTTTATTGACAGGAGAAGGTATGTTCTGATGTTTACTGTGTGCAGAATTCTCCAAACTTGTCGGAACATGAAGTTTTAATCCAACCCAAGGCCTGAGAAAATCTGAGAAAGGCAGCGGGTGTTAAAAATACGCCATTATTTCACCACAGGGTGTCAGTGTTCGTCTAAACTAAAGAGTGACCGCGACGCTGAAGTGTGTGAGAACAGATGAATAACATCGGTACGAACCACGAACATTTATTTATTTGGATTAATGTGCGATATGTACTAACTACAACGCGGAAGTAATTGTGCAAGTAACGTTAGTTCATTTAAATCATTTTATGTTTACATGCAGGTATTCTCCAACTTTTTGTTAGCTGAACCTCTTTGACCTAATCTATTTACTTGAAGTAGCCTACCCCCTGAGATATTAAGTTAATAAGTTAGGTCAATATAAAATTAAGTCAATAATTATAAATAATAAAATTAAGTTTTTGGGGATGAAAACTAATTTCTAAAGTATAGAAAACCTCTTTCAGGTTATTGCAGTGGTCAGTTAAACCAGCACCAGAACACTTTCAAGCACAGGTAAGACTTGTTAAATGTTTCATCTTGTTGTTTTTAGTGTTCATAACAAGCAGGACTTCATTTAAAGCGAACAGGTTACTTTAATTCTCCACTGCATTGTGTTTTGACACACCAGGTGAACTATGATTTCAGTGTTTAATGAGCAGTGTTTGTACCCATTCTCTTCCACAGCTCATAGTAGGAACATATAAGCTGCACCACAGGCAGAAGCACTCAAGGAGAAATAAGTGACGTTGCTTTTGGCCACCCTGCAGGAACACTGGAGGAGTTGCTGCGAGCACCTGCGGCCATCATCAGTGTTAGTCATGTGGATCTGGTCTGAGAAACAAATGAACACACACACACACACACACACGCACACACGCACACATATCAGACATCAGAAATGAGTCAGCTAACGCAGACTAGAGCAGAGGAAGCTTCCTCACATTTTCTCTGACTCATCTGAGCTGCTTCTGATTCTGTCAAATCTCCATTTATTTCCTCTAGAGGCACGAAGGCTGACTATTCTCTCTCTCTTTTTCCTCATCTTGGTCGCTAGTGTGTGCTTATCAAGTATTCATTAGGATTATCGGATGAGCAGAAAATGTTGTGTCAGAATTATTCTTATCCGGACAGTTTTATGAGGGTATGAACCAGATTTAAACTCTCCCAAACTGCAGCGTCTGTCGCAGCTTGTGTTTAATTGCTACTTTGACTTTAGCAGTAGGAGGATTAATATACAAAAATCTTTTGCAACAATTATACCATTATATCACAAGTTAAAGAACACTTTTTACAAAGTGATGAGTATTAGATTAGAATATTATTCCATTGTTATTCCAAATAAGATTTATTCAAATTCTGTCATCTTTTACTCCCCATCATATCATTCCAAACCAGTATGACTTTTTCTTCTGTGAAACATAAAGGAAAATACTTTGAATTTTGTCCACATCTTTAAGGTTATTAATATAACGTAAAATAATATGATAATAGCAATGCTTTTATTCAGTAAATAGATTTTTAGATACAAACGATGCAAATTCATTTTGGATACAAATTCAGTAAATAGATTTTTTTTTTCTTCAAATCAGAATCCTCACTTTTCATACAAAATGTATATGCAGCACAACTATTTGCAACATTGATAATAATGAGAAATGTCTCTTGAGCACCAAATCAGCATATTAGATGATTTCTGAAGGATCATGTGACACTGAAGACTGGAGTGATTATGCTGAAAATTCAGCTTTGCCATCACAGGAATAAATTACATTTATATAACAATATATTAAAATAGAAAACCGTTATTTTAAATAGTAATAATATTTCACAATATTACTGTTTCTGCTGTATTTTACTTAAAATACATTAATAAATTCTTACTGACCCCAAGACTTGAAACTTTTTAATGGTAGTGTAATTATATATGTAATATTTTATATTTATATATCATTACTGGCAGGAGGATGATTAAACTGACTTTTAGTAAACACAGAGGGGAAACAAATAGCGATATGTCGTCCGATGTGTAGCGAACGAGAAGAGCTGAAGCTGAACACCATGCGGCCAATCACATTGGAGGACAGACTAGGATCATACCATTATGTGAAAGGAAGGGGGACACTCCGAAGATTGCGAGTGTAGTGGTACAGGCCAGGTACACAGAGCGACGGGGGTGCCAGTTTTAAATGCTAATGTTAAAAGCTAAAGACTTTATTTATTTGATTTGTTTGCTGTGGTTCTGTGTTCAATTGTTGAATTAAAGTTTTATTAAAATGTTAAATAGTCGGCCCTGTTGAGTGTTTGGGGCAGTCCTTATATCTGGATCAGGTGTGGAGGAGAATCAATCGCTAGCCTGGCTAACGTCAGACCACATGTTAATTTTCTCGTATTTGAGGTGTGGTTTACGAATGCTCAGAGCCGTTTATTGGGCGCTACGAATGTCTATCAAATGCACCTGTACGTAGCTCATAGCCAATCGTTTCAATTATACCAGATGACGTATGTAGAGCGACAGAAATTCGACGAGGAAGAAGACGAAATAAACTTGCGTTCTATAACTACTTAGAACACTATCTAAGGCTGCATTGAAAGGTAACTTCGCGTCTAATGCCATGTTGGATCCATAGATATAAACAAACTGCTTCGGTGTGTCGCATAGACGTCGTCATCGTCTTGCTGCTCCCTCCCCGTTCTGTGATTGGTTCCCTTTTTGAGGGGAAAATCTGGTCCATGGTGTCCAGGCTACCTAGCAGTGTGAATAAAATTGCGCTGCGCGCAAGGCAGCATGGGGAAACCCAGGCTAATCAATCGCAGCATCCAACAAATTATCACCAGATACCGCCCACCTGCAACACAAACAAACACATGCACAAACACAGACAATACACAGGACAGAATGGAATCAATGAGCAAATGGCAAATAACTCAGGCTCATAACAATAGTAATTGTGTATTTTTTGTAACGAAAAAATGCATAAAAAATAAGGCTATTATGAAAACACTAAATAAAAAAACTGCTTACTAACACACAAATCATTCACAATTGCTAAATTGGGCTAAAATAGAAATTTGGTAAAAATAGAATTTTGGCCATTTTGGAGCCATAAGAGACGGCTTTCTAGTGATAGACGGTTTCTATCACTAGAAACAAAGCACTTACACGCTCTATAAAACAGTTAACACCATACGAGGAGCTTAAATACACAAGGAAATCTTGTCAACGGAACAGGGAACAGGTGTGAACTAATTAGAAACCATGGAAACTAACTAGTGGCAGGAAAATGAGAACAAATGAAACTGGAACTAGAACTAAACCAAACCAAAACACAATGAAACCAACTTATATGTGACAATTGCATGTAAAATAACCACTTCATTTGTATTTTTTAAATATTTATTTTTTTCTTTAGTTTGGTTTATGATGCAACAAAAAATATTTTTGACTGTTGATATTTCTAATGGACAAAGTCATCTTACTGGTAACCTCGTAAATATGTTATATTATAATTTTGTGAACAGATTGCACAGTCTTTAACGAGATGTCCCTGAAATCATTCAGATGGGTTAAGTTGCTGAACTGTCAGATTTTGAGAACAGTGGCAGGACGTGGCTGTGTGTTCTAGTTGGCCAATTAAGGCAGCACATCCATCCTCATAAATGTGTAGATTACTGTTAGTAGCAGTTACACTTATGAGTGCAGGAAGTAGCAGTGTAATGTTTTAGAGATGCACATCAGTCAGGCTGTTTTAGTTGTGACAGAGACTCATTCAGTTATATGGCTGTACTGATGTCATTTTAACTTGTGGGAAAGATCACAGGGAAAGAAAGGGAAAAGAAAGAAAGATCACAAATAATGTGTAACAAATTGACTCTTTTCACAGACATGTTGAAAAGCCACAATGAAATCAAAATTGACAATTCCTATTTTTATCGCAGTATTTTTTATAAATTATTATTATTTCATGTCAAATTTAAGAAATCCAGCAAGTTTTTTTTTTTTTTTTTTTTTACACCACTATACTTGGTGTTTTCTTTTGCTTGGGGCAAATAGGAACGCAAAAATTATAATTGTTGTCATTTACGTTCAATAGGATATTGACGTTTATACACAAATATGACGACTTCCATTTCTGAAAAACCCTGGAAATGTGAACCAGCGTACCAGCTGGTTTGGAAATTGGATGAATGGATGATTCACCTGCTGGTGCCATCATCTGGCGAGATGCGGGAATTCATTCGGCACCACCCTCACAGTGCATTATGGGTATTCTCTGACCGTTGTTGGAAACTTTTCCTTCGTCAAAGCAGACCAGGAGACGTTGGGATATCTTTCAACAGAAGTTACTCTTTATTGAGAACTCGCTGTGCGTTGCTGTAGTCATCAAGTCTAACAAGGGCAGTAGACATTGTAGTTTATATACATTTCAAGGGGGAGGGATTTACATTGAGGTGGATACAAAAGGAACAAAGCATGTAAATGAGGTAAACAGGTTTAGGAACCCGCCCTAGACTCTAGAGTGTTACCAATCCTAATCCAATCAGCATAACTATTCAAATGCATAGATGCTAATCCAATCAGCCTAACTATTCAACGACTGGGGCTGGGGCTCGGGTTCCAAGAGCCATTAAAGACAAAAGGTGAGAGTCTCAGTAATCTGACTCATTTAACTTACAATAGAGAAAACAGGTCTGGCAGGAATCTTTTGCTGGAAACTCGGTAATCATCATTTATACCTGAAATGCTAAATTCAGTCTACTAACCTTTCTCAGTTTATATACAGGGTGGGCCATTTATATGGATACACCGTAATAACATGGGAATGGTTGGTGATATTAAAGTCCTGTTTGTGGCAAATTAGTATATGTGAGGGGGCAAACTCCTCAAGATGGGTGGTGACCATGGTGGCCATTTAGAAGTCGGCCATCTTGGATGCAACTTTTGTTTTTTCAATAGGAAGAGGGCCATGTGACACATCAAACTTATTGGTAATGTCTCAAGAAAAACAATGGTGTGCTTGGTTTCAACGTAACTTTATTCGTTCATGAGTTATTTACAAGTTTCTGACCACTTGTGTTCAATGTGCTGCCCATTGTGTTGGATCGTCAATGCAACCCTGTTCTCCCACTACACACTGAATGGCCCCCAAGGTCTCCCGATCTGACCCCCTTAGACTTTTATCTTTGGGGTCATCTGAAGGCAATTGTCTATGGTGTGAAGATACGAGATGTGCAGCACCTGAAACTACGGATACTGGATGCCTGTGCTGGCATTTCTCCTGCGGTGTTGCTATCAGTGTGTGAAGAGTCAGAAACTTGTAAATAACTCATGAACGAATAAAGTTACGTTGAAACCAAGCACACCATTGTTTTTGCTGTAGGGCTGTCCCCTTCAGTTGTGCCCTATGTTTGGGTATAGGGGGTGATTTCGGACACAGCCAAAGTCAGTTTGTAGTTTTCTTGTTGATTGTTCTCTGACTGTTCCCAGGTGTGTCTTGTTCGCTAATGACGCCTTGTGTATTTAAACCCCATGTCAGGTCTTGTCAACCCATCGCTGGTGTCCTCAGCTCTGTTCCTTGGTTTTCTGGTGTATTTCGAGTTTATTTTGTACCTTTGTCTTGGTTTATTAAACACACTGCATTTGGATCCAGCTCTCATTCCTTCAGAGTTCACCAACATTACACATATTAATTAGCATGCAAAAGAAAGGTTGCTTTGTCTTGATGAATTTTTTTTTTTATCAAAAAAAGAGTTTTGATAGACTCTCTGTACTTTTTAATTATGTTTCATTTCAAGCAAGATGTACTGTGTACAGGCGCTGCCTGCTGAACGGAGCAGTATGGTTATTTAGAGAGAGCGCAGATGATTTTCAGGATCAATATTTTGCTCAAAATGACTTTGGTGCTATCTTATGTTTTAAGCTGACATACAGTGTCACATACTTTGGGCGATTTCTCTGTTGATAACTAAATAACTTTTAGATGAGGTTGCTTATCGGATGACAGGCATGAAAACTGGCCGCACTGCAGCTTTTCACTCAGATGACAAGCTTTGAGCCAGAGATCCTCCAAAACTGCTGGCTCACTGTCCTAAACGTCCTGCCAGCCAGGTTTACTTCATAAATACTGACATGATTAATCTTGTCCTTTTGTAAAAAAAAAAAAAAAATTATGCATTTAAAACAGAACAACAAAGTCACTCAAGGTCAGGGGCACCTAAAGTATTAGACAGACAACAGTGCAAAGGCAAAATGAGCCGGCCACAAAAGTGATTTATTGTTGTGTTGAGTCAATATGTTTACATAAATTAATAGGGAGGGTTTTCACAAATGGAAAATTGTCATTCCAGCAAGTGGATTTCTAACTTATGGCAAAGACGTGTGGTGATATCATACTCTTTTAAATTGACTTCCCTAATGAGTTGCAGCACTGAGACACTAATAAATAAATCTTTATCTCTAAAAGTCAAAAACACAAAAGCCAAACCACAAATGCAGTGCAAATCCTATTTAAGAGTTGAATATAGTCACTCAACAGCTTGACTATTGAATGCATATGGAACATCTTTATAATACATTTCAAATGTATTTGTGTGTGTGTACTGACTCTTTATTATTTTTATTTTTATTTATTTTTTGTCTCAACAATTACTGCTAAAGTAAATTTAGTTAGTTAGTTATAGGTTTGTTTTAATTTGCCATTTTTCTTTTTGCTTTGACTTATAACAATGACTGTCCAGTCCATATTAAACATTTTTAACAATAATAATTTGAAAAGTAAAAAAAAAAAAATTGTTTAATTTAATTTTGATTTGTTTTTGTTCTGACTTAATAATGACCTAATTAATTAATAATCTTTACGAAATCCTAATTTAGTTTTAATATTTTTAGAAAGTAATGGGTTTTAAATATTGTATTTAATTTCTATTTTAAATTAAAAACAAAAACAAACTAAATTAATCTTTAGGAATAATAATTAAAACAATGAAAAATATTGAAATATTTTAAAATATTTTAAATTATTTGTTTGTTTGATTGTATGATTTATTTGTATATATTTCGCTGTTATTGGGAAGACTGTCGTAAGTTCTAACCCGACAGGCGCTCTTATCAGCTGATTTGTTCGTGTAAACATTTCAAAGCTGCTTGGCGCTGGAGCTCATAACTTGGTGTGCATGTATGTGCGTGTCTGTCTGTCATTGTGTCTGTGAATGCGTGCCATGTTAATCCGTTGTCTGGCTCGTCAACAAGCCTCAGATAATCAGTGGCCCCCAGTTTCTTGTTACCGCCGGAAAATCCTTTGTTCCACCACATTAATTGAACAAGATTTCCATTTTAATTGAATTTCAATACCCATCTGCCTGTACTTAAAGTTGCCAGGTGTGAGATGTTAAAAGCTCATTCTCTGATTCTGGCAGAGGTTATGTGCAGTCAGACAGACTCCCATTAGCCATATTGAGAAGAAATGTTATGGCCAGAACTGTTGCTCTGGAGAATTCTGTTTCACCCTCCAGGCTGTATAGGGTCTGCTCCATTGCGGAAACCATCTGTGATATAGGGTGTTATCACAGTTCATTTACACACAGTCTCTTTGTACGACTTCTGATCGAGGCTGAGCTATTAGAAGTGTTTGATCTGCACCTTGGCAGCAGTGCTGATGAGAGAAAGCTATAATGATACTGTGCTTCACACGATTATCTATAACGCTTGACAGCACTTATTTGTTGTCAGAATTATAACTTCCCCAGTTCTACGTGGGAATATGTACACGCAAAAAAAAAAAAAAAAAAATAGGTATGAAAATGAACTATATAATATTTAGTGTCCAGTAGCCTATATTGAATATTTGGACTTAAAGTCCCCCTGTAGTCAATAATTGTATCCCTTAAAACTCATCTTTGACCAAAATGATGTATTTCCTGTAAACATGCCTTAAAATATAGCTTGAATGTAACTCTAAACCCTTGTTTCATTTAGTATACGAAGATCTGTGAATATGCAAATTAGCCCCACCTCCACTCAATCACATGAGCTCAGAGTACCTGATCCACTGGCTTAAAGGAACACGCCGACTTTTTGGGACTTTAGCTTATTCACCGTATCCCCCAGAGTTAGATAAGTCCATTTATACCCTTTTCATCTTCATGCGTGCCGTAACTCTGTCTGACGCACCCACCGCTAGCCTCACTCCACAGAAGTAGCAGTGCTTCGCCTTCTGAGAATATAGTTCCCAGTATGTATACGGTTAGAAGAATGGCTCTCATGTGACCTTGTTATTTGTACACGCTGTGACTATACAAATCACAACATGTAAATAGGAAAATGTTGGCGTTATTTTGTCTCTTATTGGGAGCAGTATTTGTGCTAAGCTACGCTAGCAGTGGGTGCGTCAGACAGAATTACGGCATGCACAGAGATGAAAAAGGGTATGAATGGACTTATCTAACTCTGGGGGATACGGTGAATAAGCTTAAGTCCCAAAAAGTTGGCGTGTTCCTTTAACTTCACGGTAGTAAACGCTGCACAATGCCAGTGGAAATACTGGTTTAATCCATCCATATATGTTTGAACCAGAAACTGATTCAGAAGAAGTGTAAGAGTGAATTATACAGGCTCGTCTACAAGTCGATGTATCAGAATGGTAATGCGTTTTATGTATCTCTCTCTACAATGTCGGACACAAAAACTAAACAACAATTTATTTGATTAGCCTTTTGCTTGACTACGTTATCAAACAGCTAATAATGTGTTGCTAATGTTGCACAAACCATGTTACCGTTTGCCGTCTCAGACTCAGACAGCTGCCTTCTAAAGATCAGCATCCTTACAAACGCTTTGAACAACTCAGAACGTCAGTGGAGAAAGACATGTAGTTCATCATAACATCGTAATATACATCACATACATAATTCACCCACTATATTGCTAAATGTATCCGATTTTTCATATCAACAGAAAAATATACCTGGGAAAACCTGGCTTCTCTGGAGACCCCCCTGATTCGCAGCATAGTTAATGATATGCTAAAGCCCGCCTGTAGAGAATAAGGTGACATAGAGAAACAAGTGTGTTTTCAAACCGCATTTTTGAGACTTTGATTCACTGCATTTTTAAGGAGAAAATTATGCACATGGTTTGTCTTAAAGCATATTAAAAACACCACATAGACATAAACAACATTAAAAACTTGATTTTCACCACATGGGGTCTTTAAGCACATCAAATCTCATATAATTCTGAAATATAAAATGCTTTTCACCACTGTTCCAATGAAGATGTTTATCATCTAAATATGGTGAATAAAATAATTAGTATTTTATTTACTAAAATAACAATGCTAAAATATTTAGTAGTTTTGACTTTTTTTTACACCAATCTAATTAGTCTGTTTTTTTTTACATTTGTAGTTAAGTTACACAAGTAGTAATGAATAGTGTACGCAAATATTTTATATATAATTATTTTCTAAAGAAGTTTATTATTGTTATTGGAATATATAGAATTAGGTTGCTGTGGAATGTATAATATAGACACAGTAGGATCAAATGCTGCTCATTGAATCCAAACATAAACAGAAGAATATTTCACGCTTCATGGCAATATAAAGCAAACAATTGGAAGATGCTTTCTTGTTTGGTTGACAGGTGCCCATGCTGGGTTCTCATAATGCAAGAGATAAACATTAGTAATTTTTCTTACATTGTGTCTGATTATTGATGGGTTAGGGCAGAGGAAATTTGTGCTGGCTGGTCTAGCAATCGCTCTCAGTGGTCAGCAGCTACCATACACTCTCTCTCTCTCTCTCTCTCTCTCTCTCTCTCTCTCTCTCTTTCAGTCTCTCACAATTTCTCCTACAGCTTTCATTTAGCAACAAAGAGGTTCTGTGTGATTTTACTCTTTAAATTGGCATATAATGAAATTTGTGCATGATATATATTAATAATAATATACATACAGTACATACATACAGACTGTATATTGACTGGAATATTTTGCACAAAGGAACACAGTTTAGTTCTGTGCCATAACCATTATTTTTCCAGATGACTACTTCACCTAATATCCATTGTAACTGTCAGGTTTTTTAATGTCATAAGGCTTCAAATGAATGATCTATGAAAACGAGAATGCGAAAATCAGCCCTCCATAAAAACAAAAGAGATTCTTGCTTGTTGTCATTTTGAAAGATGCTGTTTTTGCTCTAGAAGCTATTGTGGCATGGCTGATAGAAATTAATTAAGTGATAATGTGGCCGTGTTCATTAAACAGCGTTCAGAGAACGAGTGTGAAATGTGTGTGAGAAGGAAAGAAAAATGGACGCCGGAGATTACGCAGTAGTTTAATTAAAATTCCTGATGGAGTTACACATTAGAAACGCTCCTGAGAAACAAGTCAAGTTTGACTAGCAACTGCATCTCACTTGTCTTTGATAGCCAAGATTCACTTCACTTACATATCATAGGATCGAAGTTAAGTTTTGTCCCAAAAGGTTTTACTTCATTTCATTCTTTCTGAGGTAGCCATTATACCTCACAAACAGACTCCATTACAATGCCCTAACAAACCGTAGAGAAAACCAAACAAAAGCGGAAAAACTTTGACTTTTTCTTCTTTGAAAATCATTTTGTGGAACAGATTCTTAAATTGGATGAAAAGGCAACATTATGACTCTTATCTCTCTCACTGGACTGAGACAATATGATTTGTTCTATTACAAACTAAATTCAATTCCATGCTTCACAGCTGACAGGCCACAGGATAGAATGACGGTGTTGACACAAATCCTCCGATCCTAGATAATAGTCATGATTTGGGAAAACCTGTTCTTTCTTCTGAAACGGATCAATACACTTGCAGTGCTATACGTGTACATTATTAGGATCAATCTGTTGTTTTTCATTTGGATTAGTTGAATGTTTCTTGGCTAAAATACATCAGTTATACTCATTTCAGTCTTTGATATTTGTGAATACATTATGATCAACATCAGCATGATGAACAACAGCTCAATAAACGTTAATCTTAAGTTACTTACATTTTAGACACAACAGTTACATTATCTGTTTTTTCTCTGCCAATGAAAATAATTCCAAAAAAATCAATGGATGATCACAGTAATTGTGTTTCATTCCTGGATGAATCAGGTTTTTAAACGAATCGGTTCAAACTCAATAAAAAAAAGTCTTGTCACCATCTAGGGCCATGCCGATGTAACCTAGAAAAAGAGTCAATGAAAATCCCACCTTAAAATTGCGAGATGAAGGGCAGTGGAATGAAAAATGCAATTTTCTGTGAATGTGTGAGACCTCCAATTCATTAGCCGCTATCCACCTTATTTTTCACTCAAGAGCAGGCACCGGCATTTTTGAAATATAAGGTGTTAGATTTCCGGTAAGACACTTCCGCTAATCATAGTTGTATTGTGAACCCATAGTTCCCTTTCGTTGTCACTCCGAGTTACGTCGGATGACGACGAATGGGGTTTCGCTTAGAAATCCTATCATCTTCGAGTATTAAAACACGAGCCAATGGCAATGAAATGCCATGGGTCTGCGGAATTTGCATAGCGTAACTCCGCCCCATGCAGGGGGTATATAAGGAAGTGCGCGAGCAACATGCAGACTATGTTTTCGCTTCGGAGCCAAGTTCAGTACTTCACTCCACAAGCCTTTTGAGTGTCATCTCAAATCTCTTCGAGACGAGCGGCTCTTCAGTGTGTTGGTGTGACGGCGCTTCCAGCGAGATCGCATTTCCTGCTGCTGATTTGTGCAGTAATCTGCCGACAGTGAGTGTGTTTCTCCCTGGGTGCTTCAGCACTCTGCTGAGCTTTTCCACTCTCTAAAAGAGCTGCACGCGGCACGTCTTTTTCAAGACGGTTCGCCCGTGTATTTTCTGGATGTGTGTGCGTCAGTCACCTGCCTAACGGTCGCGAGCGCTGTTTTGCGTGTTGGGCTTAATCACGCTTGGCAGCGCTCGTTGATGAGTCATGTTTTCATTGCGGGAACATGACCATCGCGATGTTTATAGATCAAGACTCAATGATCTCCATGTGAGTAGAGTCCCCTCTGCCACACCCCAATTTATCTCTTCCTCGAGAAGGGATACTTTGGCTGGTGGCCAGGGTGATCTGAGGGTTTGGTGTGGCACAACAACCGACGAGTCAATTCCTCGGGCCACACCCCCCTCCACATCGCAGACCATGCACTCACAGCATCACAAGGCGGGCTTGATTCCTCTGGAAATGAAGTTTCGACTGCGTTGCCTCCCACGGGAGTGCCATCGTTGCCGGGACCGATCCAGAGCTGTCAGCCATGCTTTCCCGGGCAGCTGAAAGCATCGGCTGGAGTGGCCCCGCCCTCCCCCCGAGCGCTGTAAGCTTCTCCCGGACGTGCATCAGGACACCTGCGCTGCGCGAAACTCCACGTGACTTTCGCGGCCCGCGGGTGTCCTCCGCCTTCGCTGCTTTCGATCGCACGGCGATCATGGTCTGTATGTTCCCTGTCACTATAGTGGCACGGTCATGCAGTGCCGTGTGTCGCCTGCGCCTTCGATGCAGTGCTGTCCCGGGAGTTCTGTCGAACCGGCCGCAGTGGAACGCTAGTCCTTCCCTGGCCAACCCTGGCAGAACGCGGAAATTCTAACCACGCCCCTATGCTGGGACGCTATGCCTCCCATGCCCGGCCTGGTTGTTCCGCCACGCACACTACTGACCTCGCTCTCGGGCGACATCGGTACCTGCGTGATCCTGGGTCAGGTGATGTCCACTATGTGGTCCAGACATGGGCTTAGCCAGGTTGATGTGGCAGGGTCTGAGAATTCATTTTCTCAGCTCCCCCATGTCCCAGGCTGAGCTCTTTGGCGGTGTGGCTTCGACCACCTGAAGCAGACTCGGGTCCGGCACCGATGGTCATCCATCCGTGCGGCCTCCTCAGTCTGCTTCCCGCCAAGCCCCCATCCATGCGGCTGCTCCCCTCTGGCCTGCAAACGGACCTGAGCAGGAGGAAGCCGCAGGAGGGCGGCGCTGCCCGTCTCCGCCCCTTAGACTGCCACGCCAGCCTAAGCAGCACCTTGAGGCGGGCTGCCTGGTCGGCGGGGTGGTTGAGGACTGCGCCCAACAGTCTTCGATCAATCCACAAGCAGACTGAGGCTTCTGCACTGACGGTCATCTGTCGGTGTGGTCTGCTTAGTCTGCTTCCCGCCGACGCCGCCTCCTTGCGGCTCCTCCCCTCGAGCCTTCACTGGCCTGAGCACAAGGGGGTCGCTGGAGGCTGGCACCGCCTGTCTCTGCCCCTTAGCCGGCTAACACCTGGCTGAGCAGCACAAAACCTGAGACAGGCAGCTTGGAGTTAGGGCTCAGTTCTTCAGGAGCTGGTAGCAGGACCACTCCTTCCCCCACTTGAGGGCTGGGTGAAGATCTCTACAAAAGAACTAATGCTCTTTCTCTGAGCCCCAAGAGGCTGTGGATGACAGCACGCGCCGCCCACGGGCCACGCTCCTCTCATCCCCCTCTGTCGCCAGACCCCTGCCAGAGCACGCCCCCGTGGGACGCTGGTCCTCCCCTGGCCTCCTCTGGCAGGACGCGGTTTATGGCCGTGCCCCCGCACCGGGCCGCTATGCCACCCACGCCTGGGCCGGTCATTCCGCCTCGCTGCACCCCCGACGGTACGTCTGTGGTTCGAATAACCCCGCTGGCGCAGTTTCTGGAGGCCTGGCTAGAGCTTTCCGGACTGTCCCGCCGGGTCGGAGAACCATCAGGCTCGGCTACGTGATTCAGTTCGTGTGGTCTCCTCCCCACCTCAGGGGAATCCACTCACTATGGCCGGTGGCTATGCCCCTGTCATGAGAGCGGAGGTCGCTACCCTACTGGCGAAGGGTGCGATCGAGACTGTCCCTCCAGCCGAAATGAAGTCTGGGTTTTACAGCCCCTACTTTATTGTACCGAAGAATCCGGTGGGTTACGACCAATCCTGGACCTGCGCGTCTTGAACCGCTCCCTTCAAAAAAGAGGACGCCGTTCAAGTTGCTCACGGCCAAACGCATTTTCGAATGCGTGCGGCCGCAGGATTGGTTTGCAGCGATCGACCTGAAGGACGCCTACTCCCATGTCTCCATTTTTCCTCGACACAGACCGTTTCTACGGTTTGCTTTCGAGGGACAGGCATACAGTACGCGGTTCTCCCTTTCGGGCTAGCCCTGTCTCCTCGCGTCTTCACGAAGGTCGTCGAGGCAGCCCTTGTTCCCCTCCGGGAACACGGGGTTCGCATCCTGAACTATCTCGACGACTGGCTGATCCTAGCTCACTCTCGAGACCAGGTTTGCGAACACAGGGATCTTGTGCTCCGGCTCCTAGCTCGTCTGGGCCTTCGGGTCAGCTGGGAGAAGAGCAAACTCTGCCCAGTGCAGAGGATCTCTTTTCTCGGTATGGAAATCGACTCGGTCGCCATGTGCGCGCAGCTTACGAGCGAGCGCGCGCAGTCACTGCTGACTTGTCTTCGCCAGTTCGAGGGCAAGAGTGCGGTCCCACTGAAACTTTTTCAGAGGCTCCTGGGGCATATGGCATCCGCAGCCGCAGTAACGCCGCTCGGATTGCTTCATATTGCTTCAGCTGTGGCTTCGCGATCGAGTCCCGAGGTGGGCATGGCAACACGGCAAGCTCCGGGTCCCAGTGACTCCGGCCTGCCGTCAGACCTTCACCCCGTGGTCGAACCTCAGCTTTCTACGGGCCGGAGTGCCCTTAGAACGAGTTTCCCGGCATGTTGTTGTCACAACAGATGCCTCCACCACGGGCTGGGGCGCCATGTGCAATGGTCATGCTGCCGCGGGCTCCTGGACAGGACCCCAGCGCCTTTGGCATGTCAATTGCCTCGAGTTGCTGGCTGTATGTCTCGCCCTGCACCGTTTCCATGCGTTGCTCAGGGGTCAGCACGTACTAGTCCGATCAGACAATACCGCAACAGTAGCGTACATCAACCATCAAGGTGGTCTACGCTCCCGCCGTATGTCGCAACTCGCCCGCCACCTCCTTATATGGAGTCAGAAGCATCTGAGGTCGCTTCGAGCCATTTATATCCCGGGACACCTGAACCAGGCGGCCGACGAGCTGTCTCGAGTTCAGCCTCTCGCTGGAGAATGGCGACTCCATCCCCGGACGGTTCAGCTGATTTGGGGTCAGTTCGGCGACGCACAGGTAGACCTGTTTGCCTCCCACGACTCGTCCCATTGCGACCTGTTTTATTCCCTGACCGAGGGCACGCTCGGCACGGATGCACTGGCGCACAGCTGGCCGAGGGGCCTACGCAAGTATGCGTTTCCCCCAGTGAGCCTTCTTGCGCGGACCCTGCGCAAGATCAGGGAGGACAAGGAGCAGGTTATATTGGTTGCCCCATACTGGCCCAGCCACACCTGGTTCTCAGAACTCATACTCCTTGCGACAGCACCTCCCTGGCCAATTCCTCTGAGGAAGGACCTCCTTTCTCAGGGACGGGGCACCCTTTGGCACCCTCGTCCCGGTCTTTGGAACCTCCACGTGTGGCTTCTGGACGGGACGAGGCAGGTTTGAGTACCCTACCACCAGCGGTGGTGGCTACCATCACTTCCGCTAGAGCATCGTCCACGAGACATGCCTATGCGTTGAAGTGGAACCTCTTCGTCAACTGGTGTTCTTCCAAACAGCAAGAACCCACGAAATGCCCGATCAGTGTCGTGCTTTCCTTCCTGCAAGAAGGGTTGGAGCGAAGGCTGTCTCCCTCCACCCTGAAAGTGTATGTTGCCGCCATTGCCGCACATCACGATGCAGTTGAAGGTAAGTCTCTGGGGAAGCATGACCTGATCATCAGGTTCCTGAGGGGAGCGAGGAGACTAAATCCTCCTCGCCCTCCCCTCGTACCCTCTTGGGACCTCTCAGTGGTTCTGGCTGCCCTGCAGAGTGCTCCATTTGAGCCTTTGCAATCAGTGGAGCTTAAGTTCCTGTCAATGAAGACAGCGCTCCTGGTTGCATTGGCCTCCATCAAGAGGGTAGGGGACCTGCAGGCATTTTCGGTTGACGAAGCGTGCCTGGAATTCGGGCCGGCTAACTCTCACGTGATCCTGAGACCCCGGCTTGGATATGTGCCCAAGGTTCCTACCACACCCTTTCGAGATCAGGTAGTGAACCTGCAAGCGCTGCCCTTGGAGGAGGCAGACCCAGCCTTGGCACTGCTCTGTCCAGTACGCGCCCTTCGTGCTTACGTAGACAGAACGCAGTGTTTTCAGGACCTCAGACCAGCTCTTTGTCTGTCATGGTGGGAAGCTGAAGGGAAAGGCTCTCTCCAAACAAAGGTTGTCTCACTGGATAGTGGACGCCATTGCTTTGGCTTACCAGCAGCAAGGTCGACCGTGCCCCCTTGGTGTGACGGCCCACTCCACTCGGAGTGTGGCATCCTCTTGGGCTCTAGCGCATGGCGCCTCGCTAACAGACATCTGCAGAGCTGCAGGCTGGGCGACACCTAACACATTTGCGAGATTTTACAATCTCCGAGTAGAGCCAGTTTCTTCTCATGTACTCGCTTCAACTAGCCGGTACTAGATTCTGCTCAGGTGTCTTCGCTTGCTCGCCATTCCTCTCCACGGACGGGATACGTGCGATATTTCCTCAGGTGAGCCTAATAAGCCCTGAGTCTCCTCCAGCACTGACGACGTCAACGCCAGAGTTATGCCACCGGCAGCTTTCGCGTTGGCTAGGTGCCTCCATGTGCATGGTTCCCCTCCGGGCGACCCCCACATGTGTATTCCACTGTAAGCCTCCTTGAGCATGTGTCTTTCCCTTGGCAAGCCACCTTGCCACCCCTGGGGTTGAAATATTCCACCTGCGGCTGGACACCACAGTGATTCTCCTTATGCAGTTCCTTCGGGTCATATGTGTATTCTTAAGTCCCCCCCTTCGGGCTGGGCATGATTGCATATTTCTACTGGATATGCTTCCCAGTGTACCTTGGTATTCCTGTGTTAAGTAGGAGTCCTTCGTCCGTGCTAGTCTCACGACAGGGAGCTCAGACTTACGCAGGGCACTGGAAGACAGTCGAGAGGTGGCGTGATTACACTGGGAACCCCATTCGTCGTCATCCGACGTAACTCGGAGTGACAACGAAAGGGAACGTCTCGGTTACGTATGTAACCCTCGTTCCCTGAGTAGGGAACGGAGACGTTACGTCTCCCTGCCACTTCCGCTGTACCGCTGGAACGCCTGAGTTCAGTCTCGGCTCCTCAGCGAAGACATAGTCTGCATGTTGCTCGCGCACTTCCTTATATACCCCCTGCATGGGGCGGAGTTACGCTATGCAAATTCCGCAGACCCATGGCATTTCATTGCCATTGGCTCGTGTTTTAATACTCGAAGATGATAGGATTTCTAAGCGAAACCCCATTCGTCGTCATCCGACGTAACGTCTCCGTTCCCTACTCAGGGAACGAGGGTTACATACGTAACCGAGACGTTTTGTGTCAACTCTGTAGTTTTGACTGGCTAGCTAACTTTTAATATGGACTTCAGGCAGATTGGCATCCTTTGCACAGTTAGGGTGTGCCCTAATAGCTGGTTCAAGTGTAAAAAATACCTGCAAGATATTTGTTTTGACCGTAATCCACGCACCAGAACTGTAGATGTGGGGTGCCCATGATCTACACAATGCAAGAAGCTCGTCGGCTTTGGTTAAAATCATTATTGTAATGTGTGAACACGCTGGCAATGCGAGTTGCTTGTTATTTTTATGTTTTAGTCAAATAGTTAACGTCTACTCCGAGACACAACACAAAATAATTGAAAATGTTCTCATAAGATGTCAGGCTACTTCTTCATTTCATTTCCCCACTGTGTTATACACCCGTGGTGTACATAGGTGCTACATAGGCTGAGATGTTTGTACTGGAGAATGACAAAAAACTCATTTTGAGAAAACGGTATTTAAAGATTTAAATAGATCTGAATGAGATTTTGTCATTAGCAAAATCTCAAAACTGACCACTGCCTGCCGTGTCTCGCCTTAATAAATAAATGCCACAGGAAAACTCTTGGAACAGGCATCACAACCACATAACATGAACAATCTAGGACAAAGAACTAAGGAAAACACAGGGCTTAAATAGACAGGTGATGATTAACGTAACTGAGGAACATGCATGAATTCAATGAATTACCATGGAAACAAACTAGCAAAGGGAACATGGGCAAAACAGGGACAGATACAGAGAAAACGAAACCAAAACAGAACTACACGTGACATTACACCCCCATTCTGGAAGGTGCGTCCTCGCTCCATAACAGTCCAACTGAGGAGGAAGGGCTTTGGAGAAGGACGGAGAGCAGACAGGGAGCCAGGGATGATGACAGAGTAAACAGGATTGAAATCCAGTGTCAAGCCAGGACAATAGTCGAGTGAAGTCGAGGGAGGAAGGAGCCATTGTGGAGATATCCTTGATGACAGATGGAGAAGGAGCCTGTGAAGAGGGAGCCCAAAGTGTGGACAGAGAGCAGGTGGACCAGTACTACACCGCAGGCCTCGGAGGCTGCAACGGAGCCGTAGCGACGACCACCCGAGGTGGAAACAGGGTACTGGAGGGCTGAGGTGGAGCCGGAGCCGGAGACAGACAGAGCCATAGGAGTGGAGAGCAGCTGACGGCTTGCAAGTCCATGGCGTAGACGAGGCGACATCCAAGGGTCGAGGGAGCCAAGTGGAGCCGTAAGGCCGATGGTCCCAAGTGGAGCCGAGGGAGGGATAAGCTAAGGCGGAGGAATCAGGGCAACGGACCGAGGTGGAGTGACAAGAACAATGCCTAAAGGAGTCGTCGCGAATCCCCTTGACAGGGCAGAGCTGGAGACTGGAGGACACAAGGCAGATCCACAGAGAGAGAAGCCAAGGGACTGAAGGGAACCAGCGAAGGCAGGGCTGAGGAACTGGCTGATTTTGAGTGAGGAGGTGGGAAGGAAAGGTTGGGAAGGAATTCTGGGAACAGAGGAGACTCTGAGCTGGGCTGGACCAGCGGGGGCACAGGAGACTTCATGCTGGGTGGGACCAACGTGGATGGGAGAAAGAGGGAAATAACCTCATCCAAATTCTCAAAATATCCAGCTGAAAACAGCTTACCCTCAGCAGTGGGAATGTGGGCGGGGTCTTCCTCCATTCCTTCGTACTCTACGAGGACTCCAACAATTACGGAGTATGTTGCCGGCTCACACACCTGGTCAGACATCTTGTGAGGCCCAGGCTCTGGGGCAATGTATGACTACGTCCTTGTAGGCTCCGGCTCGTTCACTGCGGCAGGCGCAAATCCTCCATCTGCGGTGGGCTCTGGTATCTTATCCGTACATTGGGATGGTGGCTGGCTGTTCTCTGGGTGCGGAGTGGAGCTGATGATAGTGATGCCGGTGTGCTGAAGCACCCAGCCCAAATACTCCAACAGGCTACTCTGTTCAGGATGGAGGAGAAGACGTACCGCTGGTAAATCCATTTTTAAACCTTACTCGTTTAGAACATGGAAACAAACTAGCAAAGGGAACACAGGCAGAACAGTAACAGAACTCAGAGAAAATGAAGCCAAAACAGAACTGCACGTGACTTTCTCTGATTGGTGGAATTTTCTGTAAAGCATCATGGGTAACCATGCACGGATTCCACTGTTAAACACGATTATTTAAAAAATAAGTTGAAATACTGTGGACTGACAGCTTTAACAGAAGCAAATACCATTGATTAACAACCTCGTAGATCACATTTGGGCTGTCTTTAAAGGTTGGGCATTTTGACACATTGTGCATATATTTTTGACCATTCAAGAGCAACAAGCCGTGAAAAAGAACTGAATATGGGAGCACATGCTGTCTGAGAGAGACGGCTTTCTTTGCACGTGCTTCAGTGTGTGTCTCTCAGTCAGTGCGGGCACTGCATTGAGATCTTTTAGCATTAAAACATTTAAACATTACACGTTTAATGTGTTTAACATTAAACGGGACCGATTATGCCCTTTTTACAAGATGTAATATAAGTCTTAGGTGTCCCCAGAATGTGTCTGAAGTTTCAACTCAAAATACCCCACAGATCATTATACCATGTTGCAATGCCAATTTTTGAGTGGAGCAAAAACATGCTGTTTTCGTGCATGTATCTTCAAATGCAGAATAGTTTTATTCTTCTGCCTTTGCAGCTTGTACCTGCCAAAAACCAACAAAATCGTTTTGATTACCATTATCTTTTAAGATTAACTTTTTTAACATTATAAACGTCCATTTTTTTATCTGCTAGGCGGATATATTTACATAACGCGATATAAACTATCGAAAAATCTCTAACGATAGACATTTTAAATCTTCGCCACGATATACTGCCCAGCCCCAGTAAATGGTAAAACTATTTGCACTTCAAACCTGTGCTGTGTGTTTATAATTACAAAAAAAAAAAACTGGAAGTGGATGACACACATTTTAAAAAGACGGGTACAGATGCGTTTTTTAAGACATGCCACACAGCAAAAGATGTAAGACGTGAGCGCAACTGTCAAACACATCCATTAAGCGCATGTTTACATATAAAAATAGCAGAAAAGCAGCTCAGTTGAATGCAATAATGTGTTCTTTGAGAATGGACACTTAAAGGTATAGCGGAGGATTTTTTACTTCCGGGTGGATCACCTATACTATTGGTCCTCCTAATTGTCAATCATTCTGGTGAATCAATCAAACTTTTCAAAAAGTGGAGAGGGCGGGTCTTATCTAAAATTCGGAAAGATCCTCCGCTATACCTTTAAATAGAATAGTTTTAATTTAAATAATTTATCTTCATAATAATTGTTTGTTGATGTCACCAAGAGCAAAACCTACAACTCCCCTCCAACTGGTGTCATTCTAGTAAGTAACACCTATTTTTCACATCCGATCAATGATGGATAAAATTAAGTCTTCTCCTACTTTTATCCTTATTGAATATGTCAGATTAGCTCAGTAAAATGGTTTGTGAACACATTTCCAGCTGACTTTAAAGCACCTTCCTTTATTGTTCAGCCTATAAAAGTGTCCTTTCTGCCGACTCGTGTGATTTAACTGGGATGTCACAAACCCATATCTGTGTGCTTTATCACTGCTCTTTTGCTCTCACTACATTGCATGAAATTAAAATCAATGCTTAAACTGGCTCGCCATCTTCCACACAATCCAATTTCTAGAAAGTAAGTAGACCATGTAAGTAATTATAATGATATTTCTGGTCTAACAAAGGGTGGTATATCATGATTTTTTTCATTTGTACATCTTGTTAAAATTTTCAAGGTCCTCATTTAAAAAAAAAAAAATTTTTTTTTGCAGTTGTCCATGCAGTAATCCAATAACATATGAAAAGAGGGTGTTTAATGCATATTATTGTCATGTATTAGAGAAATGTTAGTTTTTCAATGAACCCAAATCATGATGTGCTGTAAATATTATGACAAGCTTTGAAAATGTGAGGCAGACACAGAGAGAAGATTAGTAGTTGCAACAACCCGCCCTCTTGTCTCAAAGTTTGTGTTTGTTTGTTTTTTCTTAGTGAACAACTTGGTAGCAAACTAAACTTATTCCCACCCTGCCTGCACTTTTGCCTGACCTCTGCCGTTCACCGTGAGTAATTAAAATTAATTAACTTGTCTGGTATGTGCCTGAAACCAATTACCCCAATGTAAACTTGCTTGTCAACAAACTGTTTTCATGTGAGTGTTTTTGGGCCGCTTGTTAAGATGCAGTGGCCTCTTCTGTGGGAGTGAGAGATGATGGATGTTTACCTGCACTGAGGTGGGCGAATCATGATTTGAAGCCGCAACTTAATTGCAACATTTCGATTAGCGAACACCACGACAACATGATCAAACACACTGTAATAATAATAATTAATGTGCTGGTTTAGGAAGGAGTCACTGAGGGCATCTGGAAATAAGTTCTATGGTAAGTTAAATAACAAATCTTTAGCTAATGTTTATTTACAGTTTATCATCTGTTGACTTAAATTCCAATAAGAAGCTTGATGCTAAAAAATGTGTTCTTTTTGTACTGTATGTGTTTTGTCTAACCCCATATGGCAAAAAAAAATAAAAATCTAATATATTTGAAATCATAATCAAAATATACAAAAAATATATTTGGTCAAATATATTTACATAAATATATTTTCTACCAATACAATGTTTGCCAGTTTTGTGTATATTTTACGAAATATATTTTTTAAAATAGGCCTATTAAAAGTTTTTTTAAATATATATTTGCCCTCCATATACCAAGAAACCAAGAAAATACATTTAAAGAAAAACTTTATTTGTAGTCTATAATACATGAACATTTTAATAAAAATCAGCAATGAACATACTTAACAATGTTCCATCCAGTAAATAAATAAATAATGCACCCTTGCCACAAATTGTTCAATAATAGTTTGATGAACATGAAAAAGAGTTGCCTAGCTAGGTAGGCAGTTTTAAATTTGTGGCTGATCAGTGTATTTTAGAATGTAATTTTAAATGGTGGATACAAAATATAGTTTTGGTCTCTAGGCTATAGTAGGCTATTCCATCCAATAAATAAATGCAGGCTACTGTTAGATTGGATATTTATTTTCTTGCCCCTGAAATACATTTTGGTATATGAAGGTTGAAGCGAAATATATTTTCAATTTCAAAAATATATTTCATTGAGCTTCACTGTGTACAACATATATTTATCATATTTTTCAAATATATTTTGGCCAGAATTTTTTTGCAGTATGTTAAAAGATGACTTTGTAAAGCACTTTCTTTTTTTTCTAAAGTGATAGAGACCATTTTTGGCTTAACAATTAAATTCTGTTACCCAAGTTATAGTAAAAAAAAAATATTTTTCATTAATTTATGCTAGAAATGTAACGTTGCGATTGAAACAGGATCCACGTGCAGTAGTCTTTTAAAATAAACTCAAAACTTGACAAATACAAATTCAGACTCAGACTAGGGAACAGGGGCCCATACGTCACTAACTCAGTTAGCTGGATTTGATTGTTGGCGATTTGGCATGATCTTGGATTGTTTGGTTCTTCGACGCTTATCCTGGACTTGCTGTCATAGCAACAGGTCCGTGAGCTTAAACCTGCTCGTGAGCTATGGGGTGAGATTTCGGTCACAATTCTGCGCGCGCAAGATCACATTTTGAGCGTGCAAAAGGGCATTTCGCACGCGCGTGAACTGAGTTTTGCGGAGAAATGTTCGTCTCGCAGATAAGAAAATATTGCGAGCGAACGAAAATCAATTTTGCATTTAAAATAAGTATTTGGATGTGCGCGGACGTTCTCTTTCGCGTGTGCAAAGTTTCACTTTCTTGCTCCTTTCATACCAGCCGTGAGCGCTCTCTAAGCGCAGACAGCTCGCTTGCTCAACACAACCCAGCGTTACAATATGCCATAATTCCAGCCAATCAGAGATAAGACTGCTAAATTCTGATTGGCTGGCTTGAAAACCAATCACAAGACTCCCTGCATCACCGACTGCGCAAGAGAACTAGTGCAGTTGAGTTTATTATTTATGAAAAATATTCAAAAACTTCAGTGTAATTCAATGTATTGTTGGCAAATTCAGTTCACACATCACTGCTGTCCTGATGGTTATACTACAAGACTTATTTTGTATAAATATCGTTTTGCGTATTTTTTACGATTATTATTTATGAAAAATATTCAAAAACTTCACTGTAATTCACTGGCAAATTCAGTTCACACATCACTGCTGTCCTGAAGGTTATACAACAACACTTATTTTGATAAAATATATATTTTAAATTGTATATAATTGTACTCTAAATGTATAATTTTTATGATTTTTATGAAAAATATTCAATAACTTTACTGTAATTCACTGTATTGTTGCCAAATTCAGTTCACACATCACTGCTGTCCTGATAGTTATACTACAAGACTTATTTTGAAAAAAAAAAAAAAAAAAAATTAAGTTGTAAATACAATTGTAAATTTATGATTTTTTTTAATGATTTTTATGAAAATATTCAATAACTTTGGACATCAGTGATGTGTGAACTTAATTTGGCAACAATACAGTGAATTACAGTTATGTTATTGAATATTTTTCATAAAAATCATAATTATACATTTACAATTGTATATACAAATTAAAATATATATTTTTCCCTAAAATAAGTGTTGTATAACCATCAGGACAGCAGCGATGTGTGAACTGAATTTGGCAACAATACAGCGAATTACAGTGAAGTTATTGAATATGTTTCATAAAAATCATAATAATTCTACATTTACAATTGTATATACAATTTAGAATATATATTTTGCCTATAAGTGTTGTAGTATAACCATCAGGACAGCAGTGATATGTGAACTGAATTTGGCAACAATACAGTAAATTAGAATATTTTTCATAAAAATCATAAAAAATCATAAATGTACAATTGTATATACAACTTAAAATATATTTTCCCCAAAATAAGTCTTGTAGTATAACTATCAGGACAGCAGTGATGTGTGAACTGAATTTGGCAACAATACAGTGAATTACAGTTATGTTATTGAATATTTTTCATAAAAATCATAATAATTATACATTTACAATTGTATATATAATTTAAAATATATATTTTTCCCAAAATAAGTGTTGTAGTATAACCATCAGGACATCAGTGATGTGTCAACTGAATTTGCCAACAATACAGCGAATTACATTGACTTTTTTTAAATATTTTTCATAAATAATAATCATAAAAAATACGCAAAACAATATTTATACAAAATAAGTCTTGTAGTATAACCATCAGGACAGCGGTGATGTGTGAACTGAAATTGCCAACAATACAGTGAATTACAGTGAAGTTTTTGAATATTTTTCATAAATAATAAACTCAACTGCACTAGTTCTCTTCCGCAGTCGGTAATGCAGGGAGTCTTGTGATTGGTTTTCAAGCCAGCCAATCAGAATTTAGCAGTCTTATCTCTGATTGGCTGGAATTATGGCATATTGTAACGCTGGGTTGTGTTGAGCAAGCGAGCTGTCTGCGCTTAGAGAGCGCTCACGGCTGGTATGAAAGGAGCAAGAAAGTGAAACTTTGCACACGCGAAAGAGAACGTCCGCGCACATCCAAATACTTATTTTAAATGCAAAATTGATTTTCGTTCGCTCGCAATATTTTCTTATCTGCGAGACGAACATTTCTCCGCAAAACTCAGTTCACGCGCGTGCGAAATGCCATTTTGCACGCTCAAAATGTGATCGTGCGCGCGCAGAATTCTGACTGAAATCTAACCCCATAGTGAGCAGGCTTATTTCATGTTAACAGGATTAGACTGCGGCTTCATAAGCGGAGCTGATACGGGAAGTCCAGCACAGCGCACTTTCTGAGATTTTTTTTCTTTTCTCGTGACTCGTGAGATTGTCGTTTACATTATTAATTTGTTGGAAATGCACATTTATTTTCGACTTGTCGGAGTCGGACTTTAACTACAGCACAAACTGTTTGCATTGCCCTAAGATTATTTGCGAGTGGCTCGTTCCTTTACATTACTGGAGATGCGGAGAACTTGATGGAAAGTGCTGTCTGTCGTGTCATTCGGAGTTTACCTGGCGCTTTTAGGTTTAAAAAACAGTTTTAGGTTTTTTGTGGCATTTCCAAACCACTTAAAGGGTTAGTTCACCCAAAAATGAAAATTCTGTCAGTAATTACTCACCGTCATGTTGTTCCAACCATGTAAGTCTTTCGTTCATCTTCGGAACACAAATTAAGATATTTTTGATGAAATCTGACAGAATTCTGACTCTTCCATAGGCTTCCAGTGTGACCGAAACTCACCGGCCCAGAATAGTTATTAAAACATCGTTAAAATAGTCCAAGTGACTCCAGTGGCTCAATCTTAAGTATATCAAGCGACGAGAATACTTTTTGTGCGCAAAAACAAACAAAAATACCGACTTTATTCCACTATTCAATTCCTTCTCTCTGGGCCTCGTAGTCTTTTTGCGTAGCGCGTCTGTGTTGCACGTCATCACGCAACACACACATGACCTTCTTCGGCCAATTGTGAGCCTACGTGGTGACGTGCAACACAGACGCGCTACGCAAAAACACTACGAGGCCCAGAGAGAAGGAATTGAATAGTGGAATAAAGTCGGTATTTTTGTTTGTTTTTGCGCACAAAAAGTATTCTCGTCGCTTGATATACTTAAGATTGAGCCACTGGAGTCACTTGGACTATTTTAACAATGTTTTTAATAACTATTCTGGGCCGGTGAGTTTCGGTCACACTGGAAGCCTATGGAAGAGTCAGAATTCTGTCAGATTTCATCAAAAATATCTTAATTTGTGTTCCGAAGATGAACGAAAGACTTACATGGTTGGAACAACATGAGGGTGAGTAATTACTGACAGAATTTTCATTTTTGGGTGAACTAACCCTTTAAGACCCAATGTTGTAAAGCATTTTTTTTAAAGCAGTTTTTTTTTTTTTAGGCTATCATAATTTTTTATGAAGATCATGCAATCATGACCATGCCGATTACAGTATATGTCACTCAGGCTTCACTAACGTGATTGGTACCATAGACTATAGGCTAGACCATAGACTGCCATCAAGGCCTCAATGAAGAGGATTATGTGAACAGAAATGGGGGTTCACAATGTAAATGTGCAGCCCATTTACTATTGTGATTCCAGATTAGTAATATTGTATCAAATAAAAAAAAGGCAGTTGACTAAAATCTTCCATATCACAAATGTGAAAGCAAAATGGCCAGGATCTCTGCATGACTTAAGAATTTTCAGAGATTCACATTTATGAACATTATTTGAAAGTGGAAAGGAAAGTTCCACAATTAAATATCAAGCTCACTGTATTACATACACTTATGTTGATCCTAACAGAACTGCATTTTTTCATAGGTGATTATGACATGTTCCTGCCTGCAGACAGGTGTTTTATGACCCCATTCCCTGACCCAAACCAGTTACAATGCAGCTCTAGCCAGGACAAGGGCACATAATGAAATGAACTTTGGCTAACTAAAGGGAAGATTTCAGTGTCTGAAAAGTCTGAGGGGTTGCACACCTGACAGGGCCTTTGACATTGTTACATGTGCCATATTACACAACATTGCCAAAAAAAAAAAAAAAACACTTTTAATTAAATGTTTAATAAAATTTATACCATGGTCTGGGTGAATACTCAATTCTGATTGGCTGCAGGGTGTCCGTTAATAAGTGATAATGTACACCTAGGAAAGGCGTCCAGTAAATTTGCCTGATGACAGTTCTAAATGATTGCGCTGGCTCAAACTCACTGATCAACTGCTGCGGTCGGGTCGCTGTGGCCACGTTGCTTGGCAACGCCTGTATACGGGAGATATTAAATAGTGCGCTCGACTTAATAAATAAAAACCCTCACGATTTTTACTCTAAAACACATTAAAGTATTATTAATTGATTAAATATTTCTTTCTTTCGTAAGTGACCATGGTATAAGCGGGTTAATGCCCTTCGAGGTGTCCATTGTCAGGTATTAATGGACTGCGTCGGACGGTTCACGCCTCGCCGTCGTCCATTAATACCTGATAATGGACACCTCGTCGGGCATTAACCCTTACACAAATATGCTTAGTTCCTTGAGTTTTATTTCAATTGTTCTTTGTAAAGAAATGCCAGTGGTCAAGTGCCTGCAACAAGAGATATTAGACACATGCCTCATGCAACAAATAAAAAGGAAAAGTTGGCTATACACACTGCCCACCTGTAGGCCTATGTCTCCTCTGTCTGTGCAGACTCTTCTGTAGGCCTTTCTGTAGATGTGCATCCTGCAACTTATATTGCAGCCATAAAGCATACAAGTATACATTAAGTAAAGTTATTTATGCACTTGCAGGTAGGCTAGTTCCTCCATATGACAGTTATCTGAGAGGCTTTATTCACTGTCCAGTGCAATGGAAACAAATGGACATTACAAATTCTTATACTTTCTTTCCTTTGGAAAGTTAGAAAATGTCCACTTACTGCACATATTTCAGCCACCACTTTCTTGGGAACAGATACAAGTGTTGGTGTATTGTGTAAAAGTGCACAAAAGAGGAAAACACAATGTCATTACAATGAACTACACTCGGAAAAAATGTGATCAATAACTCATGGCAAAATATTTTTACATTAACATAAGTTTATCAGTTTTCACTCTCACAAGTCAAAGCAATTCATCATTACTCAAGATTTAACAGTTGAAATGACTATACGGCCTTAATTTAATGCAGCAAAAATTATTTTACAGTGTAGGCTACTAAGATCTTTTCTTTCTTTTTTTTCTCAGCCTTTTTCTTGGTTGCTTTTATAAACAGACAACCATTTATTTAACAGTGCCTTTTATAAAAGAGACTATAATATAACTAAAAATTACCATTATGTAGAATATTTTTGTACTTCACTTTTATTTGTTCCCATGTTCTAGTGTGGTGACTCTGACATTACAATGAACAAAGTAATTATGCAATTATTAAAATACAAAAATATAGGCTAATAAGTGATAAAAGACATCTAACATGGCCACTTCTAACGGATTTAAATTGTCTGCTGCTTTTTGCCTGCCCTCTCTCCTGGCTTTTGCAGACTTTGAGGTGTTCCCTGGCGTTTTGATTAAACATTAAAATTCCGAATAAACTTCCACTATTAGTTCTTGCTCTGCTGAGGAGAAAAACTGAGCCCGCTCTTTGGCCACGCTGAGCAGCCAATAGCAGCGTTGCTGATCAATGTTTCTACTATCGATACATATCTCCTTTTAAACCAGCGCATGAACGTGCAATTATCTCAGATAACTCAATCCAGCTACTAATCATATCCTGCAGGTGTGTTCGAAGAACCTAATTAGCCAGATCATGATTAGCACGATGATATCATCTTGGATGTGTAATTTGATCTCGGATGTTTTAAGCAACGTACAAAGTACGGGCCCCAGGACTCAGGAACAGAACAACCAGCATACAACATCAAGAACTCACCAAGACTGAACAAGACACAGGGTTTAAATACACAGGCAAACAAGCTTAGGATAACAAGTGGGCGTGGCTAATCAGAAACACCTGGGAAGACTAACAAACAAGAAAAACTACAAAACATGGCACAGGACAGGAAATGACAAAAAGTCCACACAAGACAGGAATGACTGAGCCCCCCACTTAAGCGGATTCCAGATGCTCCTCAGGAAACAGTCCAGGAGGGTGGTGGAGTGGAGGCGCTTTTGGGGGAGGGATGGAGGGCCAGGCCCGTGCAGGGGAATGGGAACAGGACCTGGCAATGGCGGGCCTGGACTGAGGAGCATGGGTGGACCTGGGCCGTGGAGCGTGGGCGGCGCTGGCTGTGCAGGCGGCCATGGCGGAGACGACCCCTCGGGCGGCCATGGCGGAGACGACAGTTCAAGGGGCTATTGAGGCGCAGCCTCCATGGCCCTATCAAGGGACCCATTGCCCCCCTGGAACAGGGCTGGAACAGACACCGGCTCAGATGTGTGCGCAGCCCACTCACACCACATGGCTGTGGCCATAAATGGCCAGTGTTGCAGTCACTGAGGGCTCAGGCTTAGCGGCAGCCATATCTACTGAGGGCTCAGGCGGCGTGGCGATGGCCATTTTTGCCGAGGGCTCAGTTTCAGGCGTGGCGGCGGCCTTCACTGCTGAGGGATCAGGTACGGCAGGCATGATGTGAACAGCCTCTGGCTGGGCAGGACTGACGTGAAGCTCGGGCTCGGCAGGACTGACGTGAAGAAACTCAGGCTGAGGGGATATTGTGGGCTTGTGGAGCTCCTCCTTCGTAAAGCCCACAGTAAAGGACGAACCGCTCAACAAAAGGGCCATGTCAATATATTGAATTAGCGTCCATTGAGAGGTGTTGTCAGGCATGAGGTAGTCAAGATTGTCCTTAAGCCCATAGCGAAACATGTCTTTCAAAACCTCATCATTGAAATCCACCCCATGACAAAGCCCACAAAACTCCTCTACATAATCTTCGATCGGAATCTTCTGAGGCGGAAAAGACAAATTGCTGGATCCATGTTGTGGTGAGTTCTTCTGTAATGATGCGGTTGAAACATAAGAGGAAGCAGGATCCACGTACAGTAGTTTTTAAAATAAACTCAAAACTTGACAAATACAGCCTCAGACTAGGGAACAACAACCAACATACAACATCAAGAACTCACCAAGACTGAACAAGACACAGGGTTTAAATACACGGGCAAACAAGCTTAACAAGATAACAAGGGGGCGAGGCTAATCAAAATCACCTGGGAAGACTAATAAACAAGAAAAACAAAGGACTACAAAACATGGCGCAGGACAGGAAATAACAATAACAAAAAGTCCACACAAGACAAGGGGAACACAAGACAGGAATTATGACAATAAGATTTTCAATAACTACAAAAGCACATGTGGTCCCAAACGAACCAAGTTCCTACTGAGTGACAGATTATTTTAGGCTAAATTTTCCTCTTTTTTTCTGAGAAGAATTTTCTATCTTCTTTTTTATTGGCATATGTTTTGTCATCCTTCAAATTTCATCTGTTTTTAACTAAATTACTTGGACAATTTAAACACTTAGATATGTGCCAAGTCTGGTAAAAGGGTTGCAAAAAATTTCAAATCTCATATAAAACACAAAATACTTGTGTAATACCCTATTTGTGGAAAGTTCCATACAGAATATACAAATCTGAGTTGTTATTATCTTAAATTGCTTAGTGCACGAGCGGATGACCTGTAATTCCTATAATGGCAAGCTTTAGTCTATTTGGGTTTGAGGTGAAAAGGTTGTGACTGTGGGCTGTGGAATTTTAACCTCCGCTGAAAGGCCTCAGTGTATCATGGAGGGCAGGGAAGTTCCCCTGAAACATGAGATCTCCACATCTCCCTGCTCTCCCCATGAGGAAAAAAAAAGCATCTGATGTGAGTGAAAATTCACTTAATGTAATATATTGGTTCTGTCTTCTACAGTGTTCCTTTATGGAACCCGTTGAGCATTTGTTTTATGGGCCTCACGTTGAGCTAAAATAATGTGATTTAATCACTGTTAATATCCCTGGAAATTTGAGCCTCAGCTTTATTTCAGTGTGAACTGATTTTTAATACTTGTATAGCCACTTAAAAAGCTCATTTTCATTGTGTGCCCCTAAATTGGTTTTAAAGCTGAAGGTGAACTTGACTTGATATCGCTCAGATTACTAACTTCCCCAGTCATACTCTTGGAATAAGAAGGTTCTAATGCTATCCATCTTGTCTGAAACTGGCTGAACAGTGACAAATACAGTCTGCAACTGGCTAAACTTAAAAAAAGAAAAGTGCTGACATACAGATCCCCAAGCATATTTCATTACATCTTTTCGTCCATTTTTTATTCTCTGAGCATCAGTCCACAAAACCCACTCTAGAAACCTCCTTCATACAGGGGTCAATAGTTCCAACACAGCCGGCCCGAGCGAGAGAAAAGCGAGGGACTTCTCACTGCGCCCCAGCGAGCTGCGTGCAGGTACGCAGAGGTGAATAATGCCTGATGGACTTACGGGGCAGCTTGACATCCTCCTTCATGGTACCCTGAGTGGCCCCTGGGGGACCCCTGTCAGTTATGATGGAATCACTGCTGAGGTAGTTGTTTAGCTCAATGCTTCCCTTTTATTTTAATGCTCCCAGTGGGGGCCAAACTTGGCAAACGGTTTTTTGGTGATGGATGGAGGTTGTGTAGCACAAGGCTGGTTGACAAGGTCCTGTTGGAAAAGTGGTGACCGGTTTGGGCAATGAGGCTTTATGTTGCATGTCCGGACAAATACACTGTTAAAAATATACTTTTTTTTTAAGTATTGGAGTACATTTTGCAAGAAAATACAAAACAATGTCATGGCAGTTCTTAAGTATTTTATGTTTTGGTGAACTGGTGGCTAGTTTGTGTGAATTAGGATTATCTCATTTGTACATTTTTGTACTATCTGTTTACACCCCAATGGTTGCTATGTTTAGGGGTGGACCTTCATGCTAACTTTTTTTTTTGTATTAATCATACGTTTTTGTATGATTCACATTGTATGAATGAATACGAAATTGTCACTTTGTAACATGCACCCTTATAATATAGAATATAAGGTTATATATAGAAGCTTAAAGGGTTCTGTCAGGTGCTACATACAGTATATAGAACATTTTGGGGTTCCCATCATGGGATCATTTTGGATTTAGTTCTCTAAATCTTATTTTGATTACATTTTATCAATTAAACAGCTCATAAACATGCGTTATCAATAGAAAATACTGAAATAACCTGTTAAAGATAAAAGGATTAAAGGGGACATATCATGCTAAATCCACTTTTTTAGCCCTTAAATGCATTTTGTTGTATATTTGGAGTGTTTAGAAGTACAGAAAAGTTGAAATTATTCTCTTCAGGTGCTTTGTTGATATCTTTATATTCTGTTTTGGTCATATTTTTCAACCTGTTCAGATTTTTCTGTTATCTATGACGTTTTGTGAACTATTACGTCACAGTATTTGCAGCGGAACTGCCAAATAAGGACATTGACTTCCAGCCCAACACTTCGAGCAATCCGCCATTTTTATTTCTCGCTGCAATTTTGTAGTCCAAGCTAAAAGATGCAGAAGTTACGAGAGGGTAAGTTAAAATGTTCGGTTGTTGGATGTAGTAACCCATACGCTTCATTACACCGTCTAATGTAGATGAACTGCCGCGCTTATGACAGTGCGCATGTTTAACTAAAAGAACGAGCAGAGAGAGAGAGACCCGGTCGCGCGCGCGCTCACTCTCTCTCTCTCTTCGGAGCCAGGCGAAAGTGTAAATAAGACACCGTCTCCAAACTAGACGCTGTCTTGCTCTCTCTCCCTCGCACATATTAATCAAAATAAATCGACACAGTGGTAAAAGGTCGGAAGACCAAAGTTGCATGTGTAAATACAGTAAGTAACATACCATTGCGATACATCCATATGAAGACGTTCTTCTGCAGGTTCGTCGTCTTCATTTTCATCTCGCTCCGGCTCCGACTCTGGCTCGAACATGTAAGGCTGGCTGGACAAGTCTTCCGTTGTTGACATTTTGTTAATAACGTGTGAATAAAAAGTTTCTGTGCCGCTATAATCGTATCTCTGATATTAAACTACAAAAATGGCCGAACAGGGTTGAGTTGAACCTCTGCAAACTGGAGAGGGGGCGGGGTACGACGTGTCTCAATTGTATTTAAAGAGACCGCACCAAAACGAGTTGCTCTCAGAGCACATCAGAAAAGGGGTAAAAAAGGGGCCTGTGGAGCTATAATAATGAGGAATTCAGACCCAAGCATTGCAGTTCCGCTTTATATAGACTACAAATGTATGATTTATATGTTAAAAGGAACGATTTAAAAGCATGATATGTCTCCTTTAAAGGGTTAGTTCACCCAAAAATGAAAATTCTGTCAGTAATTACTCACCCTCATGTTGTTCCAACCCCGTAAGACTTTCATATTCGGAACACAAGTTAAGATATTTTTGATGAAATCTGAGAGCTGGCTCACTCCTTCATAGGCTGCTAGGTAATTGATATCTGCCATCCCAGAAAAGTTAGTAAAGACATCGTTAAAATAGTCCAAGTGACTACAGTGGCTCGACCTTAAGTTTATCAAGCGACGAGAATACAAAAATACAACACAAAAAAAAAAAAACTATTTTATTCAACTATTCATTTTCTTCCGTGTGGGCCAAGACGCATGCGCGAGAACTGAGAAGTTGACGCAGATGGGTAGTGTAGATGGGTAGTGTAGACGGGTCTCTACCACTATATAGAACTTTTTAGGGGTTCTATATAGAAACCCATTGTTTTCCCATGAGATCAGGTTGGAAAATAGGCTACTTTCTGTTTTTCAACTTCAAAATTTCACGTTTAATTCAATGTGTTTACTTTTCTTTGTAATTGTTTGTGAAATTTACTAGCAATTTCTGAGTGAAAACTGTTTCTGCTACAAACTTGTTTCAATGTAGTCGATAATCTCGCCGTTTTGCCAAAACATGTTCAAAAACCCACATAAGAGCCAGGTGAGAAGGGGTCTTAACTTTAGCAGACAGTTGCCTGGCAACTTAATCATTAGACTGTCTTCAAAGCTTTCATCAGGAGTCTGGAATTATGTATTGTTAAACACAGTTGTCAAGCGGTACAGGATGCTTTTTGATTTGTGTGTCCTCAGAAGCCTCTATATCCTTTTTATGGACGCAATAATAGCAGATGATCGCACTTCGCTTCAGGCTGGCAAATATTTGATTGCTTTTTGGCAATGTTTTCTGGCTAATGAACACAGCAAATAAGATTGTCTCAGGATTAAGGTTTTGGTCCATCTAAACTTGATAACGGATTTAATCTCCTTGTGTTCCAAGAACACTGTGCATTATCCAAACGTAAATGTTATTGCCACTCATTTTGAACTTCTCACAGTATGTCATCCATGGAATTTAATACTCTGCTTTCATGTAGGCAATTGCATATAATATCTGCACAGTCGTTCGTTCTTTTTTCCCCTCCTTTCCTGGCTCTCTATTACAAGTAGGGCATTATATCCAAGTCATTATACTTTCTGATACTAAAAAACAGCCTTTTTCCCAAAAAAGCATTGCACCCTAGCGAGTACAATTAAATCTTTTAATCTGAATAGCTGTAAATAACTCTTGATTTCCTTTTTCACTGTGCTGAAATGTATTGGAATATTTTAATGTGGTATATTAACAAAACATCCATTGTAGTCTAATGCAAGTGAAAAACTGTGCATTCATAGTGTAAAATAAAGTCCACAGCTAAAACGAGAACGAGAGGGATGGAATTGCTGAAATCAGTTTTTTTTTTAACTGATTGATAGCCAATCAGTATCCACCTTACTTAACTGCAATTGATATTACTAATAGCCAATCCGCCATTTTTTTTTTATTACCGAGAACAATGTAAGTTGAAAGGCTGCATCCGAAATCGCATACTTCTATTATATGCGAAAAACAGTACGCGACAAAAGAAGTAGGCTTATGTCCGAATTCACTGTACCCCTACTCATAAAAGAGTTGCAAAAAGTACCAGGATGACCTACTTCCGGCGAGATTCTGAAGTGTGCATATGATGGACACTTTTCTGTCCCATGAGGCCACGGGAGAGGAATTGAAAGGCAGTGAAGCGAAACAACTGACGCTGATAGGTCACGTGAAGATGAGAGCATGTCCAATGTTTACATCCAGTTTACATTCATAATAACATACTTTTTCAGCGGTCGTGAAATAATTACTTACTCAACTATACCTAAGGTATACCTACTCAAGAGAGTATTTTTATGGTGACGAGTATCGGAATGAAATGGCTTCTTGAACAAGTAAAAAAAAAAAAAAAAAAATGGATGTAGGCTTTGCTTATTCTTTTGTATGTTCCCGTTCTCTGCCAAAAAAAAAAAAAAACGGGAAAAAATGTTGTTTCTTATTGCAGGTCGCAACAAAGAGAGAGGGAAGGTATATTAATTAAAGATTATGAGGGCACAAAAGTTAGGGTTTAAAAAATGAAACGTATGGATAAATCATGTAGGCTATTACAAATATTACAATATTCCATTAAATTTTTTTTTTTTTTTTTTTGTCAATTTGTATGTCATGGTGACTTTAAGATAATTTGTTTGTAGACTGGCTGTTTATTTATTTGGTGAGGAATCGTGTAATAGGAGTATGCTAGCCTACAGTCAACGGTCATTATAACGAAGGAAAAAAGAACTCTCATTTATGAAATTACACTATTTTATGGGCACTAATGTAAAGTGTTACCTCTGGTGGTATCAGAATAAGAACTTTGCAAAGCAGTCCTAAACTTTTCAGGGTGATCAAAAAATGTAGCCTACATAAAATAAATAGTTATTATTAGGGCTTCCACGCCACTCTCTGTAAATTAAAATGTTGTTCTTCTGCAAGAGAACTGTTGCGCAAAATAGAACACCCCCATTTTCATCAATGAAGCTGTCCACTCGCTCTCTTGCAGCGCAGACAGGTTGGTTCAGTGGGACGCTCTGGTCTTGTTCGCGTCGCGTCGCGTCGCTCGCTGTTTAGACACGTCTCATTCTGTCGCTCTCTGACCGGAGCGCTTCACATAAACTGCCCAGTGAGTTTAGACTCGCGGCTCTGCTACACGTCTTTCCCCGCTCCGCTCTCTGTCGTCTGAGAAAGTAGTGGAAGTCATTTGTTCTTATTGCGTTCGTTTGAGGATCAGTTCATATAGAAAGCTGCGCTCATACGGACTATTCCCCCGTTGCGGACTGTAGAGATATTGGGATTACACGTCACATTTCACAGAACTCACTGACTCTTTGCTTCTTCTCACCTACATGATAAGGAGGAATATTGTGACACTTCTTTTGGTAAGTAACCCATATGCTTTTCTCCATGCGCGACTCAGGTGTTCAAATAAGCAACGAAGCGATATGTAAAGCTTATATATTTGCAGTCGCCTATACAAATACTGTATCTGTCGTTCTCTTGTAATGCTTATACAAGAACAAGTGTTTCTTAAGAATTAATTCAGATCAATAGCTATAACATTTCACATGCAAAAAAAAAATATATATTTATTTTTCTCTAACACATTAATAAGGAAAACATTGTCGAAATCATAATGTATCGGCTATGCTTTCATGTGCGTTTATTGTGGAACTTTTGCTGGTGAAATCATATTTACCGCGTGGTGGTGCTGCCTCAGAGTAGTTTAGTCTGACAGAGATCAAGCTTTTGACGGCAATAAAACATCTCACGTCTTAATTCAGTATCCTGCATAAACTGCATGAATATGATTGTTAGCAGAGACAGTATAGAAAATGACTTTGTCTGCACCTTGTTATTGGCAGTTTCTTCAGTGTCTGTGTTTTTTTTTTTTTTTTTTTTTTTACTTGTGTCTTAATTACTTTTTACTTTATTTTTATGTGTATTTTCTTAAAATTCTTATTATTTCTGTCAATATTATTTTCCTCAACTGAGAGGACCTACCTTCTCTACAATAAATATACTTCACTTAAAACATTATTATAACTATTTAATTAAATCAACTTTTTATATGAACTTAAAGAAGCATATTTTCAATACATAAACGACCAGCATAGAAATAATCTAAAACAAGCTGTTGAACTCAGGCTATATATGTGATCTCATGTATGTGTATTATAGCAAAGCTGTTTGCAGTTTTGCAACAAAGCATATTTTTTGTAATTCAATATGCAGTTATCATGTATAAGTATACAGCACAATTAACTTTAATGATTTATATTCTTAATAGTTTAAGAGAAGATTTTTTTGTTATTATTGAGACTGTGGTGATGATTTAAGACAAATGAAGACATTTTCAGAATGATAAAGACTCTTGTGGCTTTTTTTATTTTTATTAATGACTGGCAAAGATTAATGACTGCTACGTTTGATTGTCTCCTGATATTTAAAGGACAATCAATCATGAAACGTCTGTGTTCCAGTTTACCTGATGTCCCACTCTATTTTAACAGCCACATTGAACCATGGCTGTTCAAGTTCATTCATTTGACCAATAGTTATATGTACTAAATAAACCTCTCTATATTTGATTTTCCAGCATTGTGACCTTTGTAGTGTCTATTATCGCTTTTATCATCAAACATCTCATTTCATCCAATAGAGAATGTGTCAGGTCATTAGGCATAATAGTATCAACTTTGGACATTCCCTCAAACGGTCAATTATTGTCAAATGTGATCTTTCTTAATCACTCTTTGGATGTAAGAGAGTAAAATGTATCATAAAATGGAAATGATCATTTGAAGTACTTTGCGCGCAAATGTGTTTGCTTAATGACTCTGAACACGTTCAGCGTTCCTGAAATTAGTGGTTCACGTGGCTTTTCTGTTCCATTGATCTCTCCAGACTGTATCATTATGTATTTTACCCATGCTGAATATATGATGCATGCAAGCGCTGGAAGATGTCCAAGTTCCCTTCAGTGTTTCTTTACTTGTTCAAAGGTTGTTACACTTCAGTATACTTTTTTTTTAAGACTAATCTCTATATAGTGCATGTGTATAGTATAGTGTTTCACCACCAGCAGGCTTCTGGAAAAACGTGACCCTGGTCCAGATGGTAAAATTACTTCTAGATCATAGCAGTGCAAGTCCTTTGAGTTCATTCACCTGCAAAGGCACGGTCGTTAAGGTCCCGTAGGACAAAGAGGCTCGGGAATGTAAAGCAAAAAAAAGTGCTGAATTCTGAAAGAGTATGATAAGGTACCTTTGGGCAATGAGAGCAGTTCGAATTTCAGTGCAGATTCAACACGGAATTTCTGGACGTGTAAAAACAGTCCAAAAAAAAAGCCTCCGTGTCATTGATTTGACCTAAACTCTAAACTCTTTAGCACTGTTATTGTCCTAAAGCGATAATTTAGTCAACATGAGATCATTGAGTTTATGGTTAACATCGATACAGATTTGCAAATGTCAGCCATTATGCCGTACACTGTTACATTGAAAGTACCTTTATTATAGAACGCCCTGTGGACGCTTTAGTAATATGAAGACTGACTTTATTCCTATTTGTAACCCAAGTTATTAGTCTGCCAGTGGCCTGCATGCGTTACCAAGGCATCCGCAGCTATTGTAAAGTTGTTAGTATGCCGTCACTAGCACCTCCACATCTTGACAACCCTGAGAGACTGTTGTTCCACTCACCTCCCCTGTTTTTATTAACATAATCAGCAGCAAACACAATACCAAAAGGGATCTTAAAGGGATAGTTCATCCACAACCTCTGTATGACTTTCATTCATTTGGAATAATGGAATTATGTTTTTGAAAGAAATATTTTATGCTCACCAAGGCTGCATACATCTGATCAAATATACAGTGTCACATGATCCTTAAGAAATCATTCTGATATTAAACAGCAAAAACTGTTTTCAACTTTGATAATAAGAAGAACCATTAATGTATAATATTTGAGCATATTAGAATGACGTCTGAAGGATCATGTGAAAGACAAGTGAAGACTGGAGTAATGGCTGCTGAGAAATCAACTTTGCCATCACAGTTGTACATTTCAAAATATATAGAAAGCAGTTAAATTGTAATAATATTTCACCATATTACTTTTACTCTATTTTTGAACAAGTAAATGCATCCTTGGTGAGCATAAGAGACTTTTTTACAAAAGCATTAAAAATGTTAATTATTCGAAACTTCTGACCAGTAGTGTGTGTGTATATATATATATATATATATATATATATATATATATATATATATATATATATATATATATATATATATATATATATATATATATATATATACATAGGGTTCAAAGTTGTTTTGGACCCCATTGACTTTCATTGTTTGTGCAAAAAATCGCTTCCTTTGTGTACCCATTTTTGGGTGAATTGTTTTTTTAAATAAGATAATTCCATTCATCATAGTCCCTCCCACACTTTTCATTTCACTTCCAGCCAGTGAATTTTTCCATTGTTTACAAGCGATTTTGTCCCTAGTCTATATTTAGCTCTCAGCTCGCCACATCTCCATTCAGGGCTGGTGCTCCGGTACTGATCACAGAACAGTCTTGAGAGAAGAATTCAGCTATGGCTGCCACTTTATTACCCTTGTAGAGTAAGTCAGGCTTGAGGAAACAGCCGGTCTGAAGAACAGACAGGTCAGGGCTAATGAGGCGCCAACTTATTCAGTCGGTAAGACGCTGAAGGGTTGCTGTGGATACGTGCAACTCAACCTTGATGGCAGATCAGACAACAATGGAGGAGAGAGTGTAACATGATGCATAATTGTCTCCTGTAAAAGTTTATTGAGGTTGCCCCAGCTACTGAAGTAGATTAGATAACTATGTTGTATGAAAACATGAGCTCTTATGTCAGGACAGGGCGAGCTGAGGTTGGTCTGGTGTGGTTGCAATTCTTTGTAATTATCACTGATTGTATTTTGACTGTGATTCATATTCTTGCTTTTGATGTTGGTGATTATTCTAATTGCTGTTGTCTGGTTTCCACACACATTATTTGCTGTCTCCTTCGGGCTGTAGAGAGAATTCATTATTCGTAATTCTTTCAATTTTTAAATATGGACAATTGAGAATAAGATGTGATCAAGATATGGGCATTATTGTAAAATCACCATGAAATCAAAATTAACAATAATTTTTTAATGGAATATTGCGGTATTTATTGTGATGCATGCACAGCATTATTAATCTATAACCAAAATAACTTCCCCTCCCTCATGCAATGACATCTCTTCTCAAGGCAAAAGTTATGAACAAACATTCTTGTTTGTTGATTCAAAGATATCTGGTCTTTAATAACGTTCTCAAAACGTTAGCACAAAAACGTTATTTATACTTCGTTCATTGGACGTTTTGTTTCTGAAATGGGACATTCATCTTAAATGTTACTTGTTTCAGAATGTTCAGAGAACATTAAAAAGTAGCATTCCCGTGATGTTTGATGAATGATAAAATGGAATGTTCTCTTAATGTTAACATAACCAAGAAAAAGTGTTTTTATAACATTTAAAAAATTTGCCATTGAAATGTTCAGAAATAACTTATGAAACGTTGGTACACTGTAAAAGTGGCTGCCTTACATTTTTAAGTACAATCAACTTGGATGTTTAAGTCATTTCAACTTAAATTACATTAAACTGACAAAAAAAATACTGTATATAACTCATATTCTCAAGTTGAAAATAGCTTAACTTATTTTGATGAGTTAAAGCAATGTAAGCAATATGTTGTCATAACGTATTGATCATATACATTTTTTACAGTGTAAAACATTCCTAGAACATATTTTTGTCAGCTAGGAATAGGGAAGAAAAGGCTATCGCAACTTCAGTTTCATGCAGACTTATAAATAAGTCTATATACCTATAAATTAGCAGCTTCAAATTTTTATTCAGAGTTGTTCGTAATAGGGGCCTACAAGTCTAAAACAAGTAGAGATTTTTTTTTTGTGTGTGTGAACGTATAAGAGAGACTCTTTTATCACACTAGAATAGTTGATTCGATCTGCAGCGCTGCCAGATTGGAGCAGGACTAGAGTAATATGCACTGCTTTGAACTTCCTCTGTTCTGCAGGTGGATGCCAATGCTTTCAGGATGATTTTTTGAGTTTTACAAAGAAAGAAAGCTGTTTGAATGTGTTTTGAGTGAAAGAGAGAGCTCTCTGCTTTGATGGAAACAGATATGCCCACATATCAGTGCAGATTAGCGCCATCTCTCCACACTGGCTGATGTGTTTACGTAGTCCTAAAACCACAAAACCTCATTACCCTTCTTTCACTGTCATTTTAAACCGCAGTCCTTATATTTAGCCCTGACTCACTGAATGTAAAACTTCACATTGACAAATCCCCTCGGTCTCTGCGTTTCCGTTCTGTGCTTGTATGAAAGACTTTTGTGCATTTAAATGAGGACAGCGCTTCAGCAGCTCTAATAGAGGTCCAGTTTATAATCCCGCCAGACCTCGGGTGTTATTTTTAGGAAAGACTTGGAGAGCATCCTGTTTATGTTTGAAACTCTGGACCTTATGTTCTTTGAGAATAAAGGATGGGTGCTAGATCAGGAGTTCTTTTTTTTTTTTTTTCTTTCCTTCAGTTTACCGTAGCTTATTAATGTGATGCCATTCCACCGGCGGTTGCTCTTCAGGCTGAATCATGAGTTGTCAGTCTTCTGAAAACGATTTTCCATGGTTTCTAGGCCCGGTTTAACAGACTCGTAATTTTTATGCGGGTGAGTGACGTTACAAAATGAGTGAAAGGGTTGTTTGAGTGATTCTGAGTTTATGGGGACACCAAACTGCCTTGAAGATTCCCGAAGACCCTTTAATCAAATCGCTGACATGTAAACGAGGATGGTGACATTTGTTGTAAAAATGAATGGATTTTTTTTTTGTGGTCCATTTATGTGGAGCTTTTAGGACCTCGTTCTTGATGTCTCAATGTATATCTTTTGAATCATGGCATAATAAATTTAATGGAGCATAAATGAATAGCCAGTGAACTTGACTGATGGTTGATCTTTTCTCATAAAAACACCAGTCTCAGTTTTTAAGAGCTAATGACAACAGAAATAAAATGAAATCATAAGTGTTAATTGCTGCATTTTAATGGTGTTAATAAACAGCGATTAACCGATATCCGGCAGGCTAATTAAATTACTCATAATTATTTAGATATATTTGCCTTTTGTTTTGTGGTCAGCCAAATCTACTGATTTATTTAAATTTATTTTGAGTAGATAAATGTTATTTTACTGTTATCGATTGTACATATGCAAGATGCATCATTTAATATGTTCAAATCATATAGTATAGCAGTATATCATATATTGGCATTATATTTGCCACTGGTCACACTTGCTTATACACATACAGTATATATATATATATAAAGTAATAATAATAATAGTTAATCATTAATAATAATAATAGTAAAAAGAATTTAAATATATTTAATATAAAAACTATATAAAATATATATATAATATATATGACATTATATATGTTATACATAATATATTATATTGAATAAAATATATATTATGTATAATTAATATATATTATGTATAATTTATATATATATATATATATATATATATATATATATATGAAGAGTTCAGATGCAAAAGCCTCTAAGTGCTATCTGAAATTTTCTTACAGAATAATAATTTTTGTCAAGCTCGTATATTTAAGTTCAATAATTTCACTTAAATGGCCATGCAAATTACCTAATAATTGTCATTTGAGTGAAATTACTTAAATATACAAGGTTTATAAAAATGATCATTCTAGAAGAAAATTTCAGATGGCACTTAGAGGCTTTTGCATCTGAACTCTTCATATATATATATATATATAAATATATATATATATATATATATATATATATATATATATATATATATATATATATATATATATATATATATATATATATATATATATATATATATATATAAAAACTTGTATTTGACCACTAATAAAAATGACATAAATGAAAACTTTTACCAACTTAAATCGTCCATTTTCAGGACTTTCCGCTGGGCTCTCCATATGGTCTGTTTTACAGAAAAGCCTCGCTTCTTTTGTAATGCAGTGTAAGTGTGTCTGATGGATTCTAACAGCATTGTGACCATAGACTGTGTGGGGAGAGCGATGCAGATAGCGAGAGAGCACTTAATATGTATTTAGGGCTTTTTCCAGATAGAGCTGTAGGCTCCCGCCTCCCCTGCTGCTCTGAAAGCTTGTGTCAGGCTGCGAACAGCATCCATCTCTGTCTGGGGTCCTGGAAACGTGGCAGAGCAGATAGAGAGAGTGTAGATTGATTACTGAAGCCAGGGGTTTGCTTCAGGGTGAAGTAGGTCTGCGTCCAAAAAGAGGCTTTAATGAGTCGCCTTGGAAGGTGGTCCGCGTGGTTCTGCTCCACAGCTTTTGTTTTAACACTACGTGACTCTCTCACTTGCTGTTTCTGTGGACTGTAGAGTGAGACACGGGTGCTTATGGTTTTGTGTCAGTTCTGCTTTCTGCACAGATAGTTTGACAGTGTTGTGTGAAAACTGTGAATGAATCGTTTGCATACAAGCTTAGACTTGCACATGTGATATGAAGTTTGTTACTCGGGTTCTGAATTATGTACTTAGCCTATAATATTACCGTCTTCATTTGAAATGTTCTTCTGTACTTGATTTTTATGCAGTTTTATGCATTTTACACATGGTCTTTCCTGATATTGATTCTTATACCTGTTCAGTTTTTCAGTTTAGAAAGAAATGCACACTTCTATCTACAAACTTGTTTATTATTAAAAAGAAGAAAAAAATGAATAAAATGGTAACTATATGCTACTGTGCAAACCACAATAAAAATTAGCAGCATTTCCTATTTAATTTTCATCTTTTTAAATATTCATGTTTTCTCTAAATCATTTAGTTGAAACATAAGTTAACATAAGTGCCATCTAAATTCAAACCCACAATTGCACATTATGTCAGAAATATAAAGCATGATTTTATGCCATTTTTGTACTTTTTGGAGCAGTTAGTTTAGTATTATTTATGTACTATTATATTATACTATTGTTAATATTTTTAATTGAATTTATTAGTTTTTTAAACATTTCTATTTCTTTAAGTTAAAGTTAAGAAAAGGCAAGTAGGATGATGCAAGCCGGACTTAAACTTGTGTCCTCAAGGCTCAGCGTGTGGGAATTCGTGCGCTAACCTTGGCTTTAAGTCAGGTCTATGTGCTTTTGAAGCGAGAGGATGACTCAAACTCTGCATTTTGCTTTCTTGACATCTGATATTTGTGATGTGTCTGCACTGTTCATCGGCGCTATCCAAATCTGAGGAAGCGTCAGGGGACTTGACATCATCCCTGACAGGTGAGAATCCGCAGGCTCAAAAGATGCAGTGAAGTCAGACGGGATGTGACAGAAGAAAGAGAAAAAACAACTGCTCTCCTCTACTTCATATAAAACATCCAACAGAGAGAATTTGACAGCTATGAGGAGGATTTTAAATATGTCTTTAATCTGATAGTGTATTGCAAACATAAAAGCTGTAGTTGTGTTTTGAAGGCCTTTAAATCTTTTGGTTGTAAGTAAAAGGATGTACTGTAAATATGTGCAGATATTAACAAACAAAGCCACAAGGTCACCGTAGAAGCGTGGGCAACCGGGCATGCAGAAAATCCCTGCCGTATCAATGAACAGCTTGATTTTATGGAAACCGAGCTCTTGCTAATCAATACAAAACCTCCTAAGTCCTGCTTAAAGCATTGAGCGGCTCTCTGAGAAGATGTCCCGCACGGCTCTCCAGCGACTGATGGGACCGTGCAACGCCATTTAACCCTCTGGGGTCCTTCGGGTCCAAATGGACCCGAAGCGTTTAAATAAAAAAATGTAAAAAATCATAGCTTCATCGGAATGGTCCGAAATTTGGTGACTTTGTTGGTACTTGGTATATGAACACCCAAAAAAATTGGGGACAGGATTTGAATAGTCTAAGTGGTTGTAAAAAAAATAGTCACACTCAGGACCTTCGGGTCCAAATGGACCCGCCATAGGAAATGAATGGGAAATTGGCAAAAATGTGACAATACAGAGTTTTTTTTGTGCGTACAATCTACAAATCAGCCACGATCCAGAAAAAAAGCACACAACAGTGAAGGGGTGAATCTATAAAACATCAAGAGTGCAAAACAGACACATCCACACACACACACACACACACAAACACACTTTTATACACATACACACTAATAAATTCAGATTACAAAGATCTGTTTAGAATTTTTAAAAATCACACCTTCATCGGAATGTTACGAAACTAGGTGACTTTTATGGTATTAGGTATGTGAACACACAAAAAATATTGAGGTCATGATCCAAGCATGCTAAGTGGTCATCACACTTCTGCTCTTTGGTTAAAAATGACCCCCATAGGAAATGAATGGGAAATTGTCAAAAATATGAAAACACAGTTTTTTTTTGTGCATACAATCTACAAATCAGCCAGGATGCAGAAAAAAAGGACTCAACAGTGAAGGGGTGAATCTCTAAAACATCAAGAGTGCAAAACAGACAAATCCACACACACACACACACACACACACACAAACACACTTTTATACACATACACACTAATAAATTCAGATTACAAAAATCTGTTTTGAATTTTTAAAAAGCACAGCTTCATCGGAATGTTACGAAACTAGGTGACTTTTATGGTATTAGGTATGTGAACACACAAAAAATATTGAGGTCATGATCCAAGCATGCTAAGTGGTCATCACACTTCTGCTCTTTGGTCAAAAATGACCCCCATAGGAAATGAATGGGAAATTGTCAAAAATATGAAAACACAGAGTTTTTTTGTGCATACAATCTACAAATCAGCCAGGATGCAGAAAAAAAGGACTCAACAGTGAAGGGGTGAATCTCTAAAACATCAAGAGTGCAAAACAGACTAAATCTGTTCAGGCAAAAATCACTAGATTCGCAAGCCTTTCTACAGAGAGCTGTAAATCCACTAGTGGTAAAAATGTGCTATTGCGTGGTAAAAATGCTCAGTGTGTCCACCAGTTGGCGCCCATCTCATTTAAAAAATTGCTTTCATGAGGCCTAGGCTTGACTCTAAAATGAAATACAGCTTTAATAAAAATAAAATAAAAATTATGTATATATAAAAAAATTCTATTATATTCAATGGGAAAAAATGGGTCATAATTATTGCATAAATATTAATTATAAATTATAAAATTATCTCAAAACACCAAAAAAGAAAAGAAAAAATATTATAAAAAACAAGTAAAAAAAAAAAAATTATGATTTCTTTTTATATATATTAATTCCGCCCTCCGGGTCCATTTGGACCCGAAGGTCCCAAGTGTGACTGTTAAACGAAGGACCCCAGAGGGTTAAACGTGTCGACTGGCTCCTCTAAGATGGATGGTTGTTCATGCAGACTATATGAAGGGATCAATAGGAGATTTGCTCTTACTTGAGGCATGTGCCATTTATTTATATTTAAAGTCTTCGAATGGTTTTCCAGTGATCTCTTTCCAGATATATGTCTGATGGAGGCGCCTCAGAATGAGTTAAGAAGGGGAGTGGGAGACAGACAAACAGTTCTCAGCGTGAGGAGGGTTGGTGTGAATCCCCCTCTAGCAGACACTGACAGTTCCTCCCTGCTGAGAGGAGCCACTGAAACTACACCAATCAGAGAACAGCACGCGTCTACAAATGAGACAATATTTTTGGCAAGCATGTTTATTTGGGATCTATCTATCCATCTACCCGTCTATCTATCTATCTGTCTGTCTGTCATTCTATCTATCTATATCCTCATCCCAGATGATCTCTCCCAGATGAAGCTCTTTTCCATCTAACATCCCACTTAGAATTTCATCTTCCTTTCCTTACTTATGGCAGGTTTCTATATATAAAATGACCCGTTAATACAGTATTGATCAATGTTTTAGCTATATTTTAAAGTGTCTCTCCACCTGTTTTTCACATCATTTATTTATCACCTGTTTTACCTCAATCAGGCTTAATGATGCACCAAAGTGATACTTAAATGCTAATTGTTTTGAAAGGTTACTCTGATAATGATGGTTATTTATGCGGAAGGAAGCACATTTTATTTCTTCTCCCTTTCAACTTTTTCAAACCCATTTTTTTTCCCGAGAAACAAGTGATTTCACTCACTGACCTCAACGTACAGTACACATTACAGAACAATTCAAATACATGATAAGCATAACAACTACATCAATACCACTATCCTTCTTTTATATTTCCTTCCTTCATCCTTCTTTGCTTCCTTCCTTTCTTCCATTCATTTTTTTCCTCTATTTTATCGAGCCTTCTTTTCTTTATTCCCATTCTTTCTTTCTTCCCATCCATCCAGAGTTGACCTCTTAATTGTAGTTTCTTGTTAAATGGACTTAAAAAGATCATGCTCTTGAGCACAATAAACAGGCTAACATTCCATAAATTCTATATCTTTCATTCTATTTAAATATATATACATTTTAATCATTATTTTAGCGTATATTTTCAACAATGTTGAAGAGTGCGGGTATGCACAAGGTAATTCTGTCTGGAGAATGACATCAAATAAAGCAAATTGACATGGAACAAAAACAGTGGGATAGACAGTAGGTGCCATGTTCGTTAGCAGCATCTCAGAGATCTCATATATAATAATTAGCACAAGTTATTACTCCCACACTTACCGTGATGCCATTAACATTAGTCCTATATTGTTGAACCAAAGTGCTATGGGAAACAAAGCACTGTTTGCCACAGTCTAAACATATGTCCATAGTTACAAAAAGTCATCTATTAACGGCCAGTGTTTGGTTGCGTCAAATGGATAAAACAGCTCCCAATACTTTACGTAATCCGTCTGACATTGTAAACATTTACCTGTGGGACGCCTTACAGTCAAGTGTGGTGACAGTTCAAATGTGCTATTTAATTTGTATTCACTTTAGATAAATGTCACTAGAGGAGGGCTAGTTAGCTGCAAATAACCCAAGACCTGTCGACCTCGAGTACCTGCCATGAAACAATCGGCATGCTGTTACTTCCTCTGTCCTTCTTTCATTCATGTCTTTGTTTCTTTTCCACCCTCTACGCTTTTCGAAACAGACAAATTCTGCTTGGAAGAGAATACTGAGTTAAGAATAAAAAGAACATAAGTCACCTGTTGTGCTTCAAACGTCTATTAAGCCCTCTTGCCTGCATGAATATAATATCAACAGGCGTCTTTTCTGTGAAGAGTGTTGAATAAGATTGAATGAATCATGGCGAGCTCTGAACCCTGCAGTGCTCTAACACACTTTCCCTCCCGGTACACAACAAACATCTGTTTTGTGATGAATAAAGCAACATTTTATAAACGCACATTTCAGACTCCACACCCTTCCTTTCCAGCTAGCACACACATACCGGCCATTCATGGTAGCTAAATGGTTTTTAGATGTTAAGCTGACAGAGATGACAGTGCCATTGAGCAATTATTCAGAGTTATAAAAAGACACTCTTGTTCCTTGAAACTCGCTCGTTTCTCATTGACCCTGCTGAGATCGGCACTCTCGCACTCCCCCATTTCACCTGCTGACCTTTTGACGGGTCTCACAGCAGTTTTCATCCATTCATTCTCTTCTGACAGCACATAAACCGTGAGCTCAACCCTGACATCCCTGAAAGCTGCCCTTCAAACAGCATGACCCAGACTCAATTAATAGTCAGAAATAAGTTCTGTTCCAAAGTCTAGCCTTGCTTGTCGCTTATATAGTACGTACTGCTTATGCAAAGTGCATGAGAGAATGGAGTCTGGACTTGCATCATACAGTATACTGGGTTAAATAAGACATAATAGCATTTAAAAGTTTTAATCAAGGAGAACAATACTTTTATTCAGCGAGAATGCATTAAATTGATCAAAAGTGACAGTAAAGACATTTAAATTGTTTCAAAAGATTTCAATTTGAAGTAAATGCTGTTCTTTTATACTTTTTATACCAGTCATCAAATAATCCTGAAAAAATGTGCCACGGTTTCCACAAAAAATACTAAGCAGCACAGTTTTCAACATTTATAACAATAATAAGAAATGTTTCTTGAGCAGCAATTCAGCATAAGGATCACGTGACACTGAAGACTGGAGTAATGATGCTGAATATACAGCTTTGACATCACAGGAATCAATTTCATTTTAAAATATATTCAAACAAAAAATTTATTTTAAATTTGAACTATATTTCAAACTATATTTTTGATAAAAATCAATGCAGCCTTGGTAAACTTAGGAGATTTTTTTGAAACATTAAACTGAGCTTACTGAGCCCAAACTTTTGAACGGTAGTGTATATTGAGATTCCTCACTTCTATGGAAAGCGCTTAGAGTGCAGAGAAAAGCGCTATATAAATATAACAAATTATTATAAAAATGTACATAAATTAAAAACTAACATCAAAACCGTTGCAGAAACTAACAAAAAGTACTCTGAAATGTAAAGTGAATTTTAAAAAAAATGCATTGCTTGCAGTCACAATGGAATAATTATTCATTCTTCTATTTTTAAACACCAGACACTTGTTAGCAGTGCCACCTAACCGGGTCCATACGGACCATTCGGCATCGGAAAATTTCATGTTAATTGAAGAGGGATAATGAGGATTATGCATATTAGGATTTCTCTCTCATGCTTATAAGGGCTCAATGTTCTTTAAAAACAATTAGTGGAACATATAGGTTCAATTCACCATGACTTCTCACCACACACATTTTTATCTACCATGCAAGATGTGGGAAGGGAAAGAGAGACAGTGATCAATGGTCAGGAGAGGTGAGAGAAAGGACTTGAAGGCATGTTCAACGGTAGTCCTGGATGATTTAGGAATCAGAGGTGTTTGGAATAATTTTGTGTTGGTCTGACTGGCCCACCTGGAGGCCACATGTGCGCTCAAGGAGCAGACTGGAAAAGCTACAGTCATCATTAAAGTGAAGGGTGAGGGGGCTCATTAAAACAGTATTTATGTGAGCTGCGATATTTTATCACCACCATACGATTTCATAGTGCTCTGTTAGGGCATGTTCTGCAGAGAGAAGAATAACTTATTGTTGGGCTTCCTGAAACGCCCATCGTTGAAAAAGAGAAGTTGGGGTGTGAGGCTGTACTGCTTCCAGTGCACTCGAGAGCGCAAAGTTCTCCATCTTGTTAGCACCTGTTTCTGTTGGTGTTTGTTTATGAACTGTTCAGGGAATGAACTCGGTTGCTCTTAAATTTAAATGGTGACAGGTTATGTGCTCGCTGTGCAAGGTTTATGAATGTGCTGCCTCAATGTTGTTTATCTGACTGGATGACTATAAAACCGTTGAGATTTTTTTTGGCATTATGTTTTTGTAAAAAGTATACTAAAAGAGTACATCTATTACGATAACTAAATTAGATTAAAATGTATTTTTAATAGTTTAATAATGAGTTTTGTTTCATTTTTGTGACATGCTCTAGAAAAAAGTTCACAATTGCCGAGACGGCAGAAAGCACACCTTGTTTGTTATCTTTATTTTACAAAAGCACAATGTTTTGCTTTGATTGTAAGTGGACACATTATGTGCGTTCGTTGACCCCAGAGGGTTAAATTGTTAATATGTATTTTATGTTTATTCATAAAATTGCCCTTGCCTTGTCCATCTTTGATAGATTTATATTTTTACTTGAATGGGATTCATTTTTTTCTGACTAAAGAAACGAGGTATCTTGGGAAGTATAAAATAATCTGAATCCTTAAATAATTTATTCATTTAATTTAAAATGTAATAAATTAATATCAGTAATAAAATAAATAAATAATTAATCAAGTTATTCAATGATTCAGCTGACTGACACTTCAACCACAGTTCATGTAGTTCCAGCTTGTCCAGCTGCACCCACTCGCTTGTCCTTCACTTCTCAAAGGCCTGTTTTCTTTCTTGATACTTTAGGGAAAATAAGGGTCCACTGCGTGGTGGGCTATTTGCGGTGAGTCCAGGTGCTGCTCACCCCCCGTCTGTCTGGGTGAGAGGGGAGAGGAAGTTGTGGTGACTCTGTAGAAGGTGAATTCATGGAGAAGTTTGAGGTGAAATCTGCCCTTGCAGTTTAGCAGATGGTGAGGGTTAGGAACTGGGCTGGCATTACTTTGGGATCTTTCAGAAAAAAGAAAAGAAACCAGGGAGTTTGACTTTTCTTTCTCTCAGTACATTTTTGCTGAATAAAATGATCAGACCCATTTAGATTTTTGTAGACATGCCTAAATCTCTCTGCTGGTAGGGTTAGCGTGACCCAGTGGTAACATCCAATAATACAGAGCCATTATAAAGAGATTGTTGTCCACATGCAAGAATATTTTTAGTTAAGAAACTTTTTGAGTCTCTTATGCTCACTGATCAAGTATTTTAAAAACTGTAATATTGTAAAATAGTATTACCATTTAAAATATGACATTTTAAATTTGATTTATTTCTGTGATGCATTTCAAAGCTGAATTTTCAGCATCTTTACTCCAATTTATCCTTAAGAAATCATTCTAATATGCTGATTTGGTGCTCAAGAATCATTTCTTTAATTTTTTCCTATTTAATGTCAACAAAAATCCACTCTACCACGTATGTGAAACAAAAATGGGAAAAGGAAGACAATATAAGTATAACAGAAGAAGAATGGGTAACCAGGCTATGTGTAAAACACAGATGAGTACAACAAATTCGGATTCATGGAGGGAATTTACTTGGAAAAATACAATAAGGTTTTTCATAAACCCCAAACTAAAATATTTGCACACTGGGAATCAAAAATGAATGCTGGAGAAAATTTGGAAATGTAATGGCTGACCCTTTTCACATCTTTTTGGACTGTAAAATGATTCATACTTACAAGCAGGATCTGAACAGAGAGATAAATGCAATAATGGGGTTGAACCTTGAGTGTAACATTAAAACAGTGTACTTGAGTATTTCTCCTTCAAAAATAACATAGAAGGACATATACCTTTTTAATAAATCACTAACAACTAGTAAGAAGGCCATTACAAGGAAATGGCTTAAGGAAAAATGGCTGTATATGAATGGCAAGAAATTGGAAATGATGTGTACAATATGGAAACTCTGATCTTTTCAGTAAGACAACAAACTAATAGAATTTCATCCTATTGGGGGAAATTACGATTATGTCGGTTACTGTATCTGGCTTTTAACCCATGGACTGTGTTGGATGTGTAACCCTTAACATTACTTTGTACTACAGACTTTGATTGAATCATGTGATCATGAATGTAAGCTAATATAAGTTATACTCGGTGACCAGCGAATGCTTCTGTATGTACTTAAGTATACATAATGTGTACACAAGAATATGTGTTTCTGTAAGGATGAGGATGTACATACAGTATGTGTTGGAAGTATATGTTTTTTTCTGTATTAGTTTGGAAAAAGGGACAAAATCATTTCTTTTTCCACAATATTTGGTGGAAACCATGATGTGCAGTATTCCTTGATGAATAGAAAGTTCAAAAGAACAGCATTTATTTGAAATATACTTTTTTGTGTTGTTTTGATCCATTTAACGCATCCTTGCTGAATTTATTTTCTTTAAAGAAAATCTTGATCTCAAACTTTTGAACAGTAGTGTATGTGTTATATAATATACTGGATAGTATGTATCACATGTGTGAATGTTGATTTATTAATTAACATGCACAGCAAAAAAACAAAAACAATATTGGCCATACAATGAAAGTCATTGGGGTCCTATGTTGTTTTGAGGCGCTGACTTTCAGTGTATGGGCAAAAACACTGGAAACATTCTTTAAAATTTCTTCTTTAGTGTTTCACAGAGGAAAGCAATACATATTTGGAATGACATGAGTGTGAGTAACTAGTGGCAGAATTGGTTGAATACCACATTTGCTCAAAAAAACAAAGGGCTACATTTCCCATTGTCCGTCTCCATGAGCGATACACATACACTCCAAGGTTCACATGGGTCCCCAAGATCTGTTGACAGCCACTGCATGTACTATATCGATACGCCAGTGAGTGCTTTGTTTAAACACTGTTATTCCACCCAAAAGTGCACTTAGTACAGCTTGGTTAGTTCTCTACAGTTCAGAAGGTGACCCAATGTAACCTGTCTTGAGTGCAATAACACAGCTGCTCAAACCAAACCAAGCTCTCATCTGGTACTTAAGTGAGCGCTGTTGGCCCAGCGCATGGCTCTCGCTGCTTACAAACACATATGAAGAGTGATGTTCTCAGCGGAACCCTAGACATCTGCTATGGGTTGGAAACTGCTCACAGATGGACCGCCCTGTTTGTCTAGGTAGTAGGGTTGACATCAAACAAATACTAGGAGCACAGCAAACAAGTTGAAGGGTCAGCATGTAAGATCAGGGCCTTGTAATGATGATGTTGAGAAAGTTAATGCCAATCTGAATTTCAGATAGCTATTTATATTAGAGATGCACCGATTGATCGGCTGGTGACCGGAATTGGCCGATTTTCACGTGATCGGCCGTAACCGGCGACCGGCCGGTCAGTCTGACAAATGCCGATTTTATGCCGGTCTAATGCACTCGGGCGCCGCATAATTAACATCGCGCAACATCAGCATCACACGTGCACACGGAGCACATGTAGAAAACCTCGTGAATTACGTCCGTTCAGACCGCAAGCGCGTATTTTTTTTCGGCGTGCATGTTTATCAATGAGTGCATTCACAACGGAAGCAGGAGCAGCGCGTGAGCGTCAAGCAGGAGCGTCGCGAGCAGTGAAGCGCGTGTTTCGGCGCCGAGTCTATTTGCTGCACTGCTCACGCTCAATTAAAGGGAAAGCACACTTTTGATGGAAAATAGCCTAAATAGGGTTTCACTAAAAAAGTGCCCAAAATGCACAGAATTTGTGTGTTTTAACAAGAACTGGAGCAGGCTATGTCAGAAAAGAAAACAAAGACTAATATTTATAGAAAATGTACCCTTTAAACTTGTTTTATTATTCAGTTTGTACAAGTGATTGCAATAGGCCTGTGTGTGTGTGCTTTGAGAAATATCTTTATACTGCAAGGCTATATTTATTTTATTTTTTATTTATATAGCCTATTATTTTATTGCCATTCCCTGTTTTCATACAGACGTTTCGTTTGCTATATATAATATAATTATTGGATATTGAATGTGAAAAGGAAATGGTTCTTCCACAACACTGCACTTTAGATGTGTGTGAACTATGCAAATTGTAAAATGTTCTATTACAGAAAAGATATAAAATAAATATTTGTGTGTGCTGTAAAGTGGTTAGAAAAAATGAAATCGGAATCGGCTAAAATCGGTATCGGCAGGTCAAACTTAATGAAAAATCGGAAATCGGAATCGGCCCAGAAAATTGTAATCGGTGCATCTCTAATTTATATCATGAATCACTGATTATACTTGTTCTCATATTATGTTGCAAAATAAGATGTTTTAGAAGAAATTAGGACTCGCATTTTGTTTTGCTTGTTCATTTAAATGCTCACTTTTAACACCTAGTCTAAAACAGTCCATAACTCGTTATGCACATTTTGAAGGTGTAGAAACAATAAGCGACCATTGCTAGCTGCATAATTGGCTAGAATTTCTGCTCAAACATTTTAATGAGCAAAATATTCTGTAGATTTTTAATGAACCAGACAAGAACCTATTCTGAGGGTTTTGCACAGATTATGTGGACTTTTGTAATTCACCTGACACTGTCTGAAATGTAGAGATGTAGAAAGTACATAGTTTTGAGCTTGCGGTTAGATAGTATGGGTAAAACAATCTTTGATCTTTGTCACCTTACTGTCTGCGTTTGCATATCATAGGCTGATTTTCCTAAAAAAGTGGTCTGTTTAGATTTGGTTTGGTCTGGTTTGTTTCACATCATAACCACATAGCAACACTGTCTCAACCGATGGTGTGAGTTTGAGGCGGAGCCGTCTGTTTATCCAACCAATGGCAGTGGAGTCTTTTGGAAGATTTTTTATTTATTTAATTTTTTTCTGTTTAGTGATGCTAATAATGGCCTTTAGAGCACACCATGTCACTTAACTTTTAGGTTCATACTCTTAAAAACGTTCCTCACATTCTTTGCTAAAAATCAAAAGAAAACTCATACTCCTAATAATAGCTCAAACATAATTCCATAATGATGATTTTTGGACATCTAATTCTGCTCACATACTACATGGCATAGTATATGAATAAGGATGCAGCCACAGCAAAACTGTGCTTAGAATAGTAATAAAACTCCAATCTCTACTTATATTATGTCTCAGAACGCCTTGTGGATCGTTTGATCTCATCCCTGGATTTGACTGCTTGATTTGACTGGTTCTAATTAGCCTGCCGGTACGCCGTATTTCAATTACTCTAACGAGGCCTGCAGGATAAAGCATACATCCCCTGTTAAAGTTTATTGTTTAAACTTCATTGTCTAATGTCGTGCAATTGTTAGACCAGCGAGTGAGAGAAAGAAAGAGAGAGGCTTGTGATTGCATTCTCATGCAAGTATGGCTAGCAAAACATCGGCAAATCGTTTAACAATACTCGGGTTTATTCACATATCCTTCTCTTTTCTCTGTATAATTAGCTGTTAGAACTTAAAGAGCTGTGAATAATGTTGCAGACAATGTATTATTTTGCAATAATAATCTCCTGCTGTACTGATCATTTTAATGTGCTTTATATATTATAAAATATTTTTATTTCTTGTCAGCTTTATCATTTTCATTCTTATTGCAGTTTCCAGTTATCTGTATTCATAGTTACCTATGTAAAGTGATTTCTGTGTGTATTTGTTTATTCTTCATGATCCTTTGCAGCCTCTATGATCCTTGTTGTCCTTTTTTATATATTTAAAAAATATTACTGCAATGTAAAATAACTATGCTCTGTTTGAATATATTTGAAAATGTAATTTATCCCTGTGATTTATACCAGCAAAGTTGAATTTTCAGCATCATTGCTGGAGTCTTCAGTGTCACATGATCTTACAGGAATCGTTCTAATATGCTGATTTGCTGTAAGAAACATTTCTTATTATTGTCAATGTTGAAAACAGTAACTTTTGACCACTTGAATCCATCCTTGCCAAATAAATGTGTTAATCTCACCCCATATATATATGTTTAATGTTTATCTCATTATAATGGAGTCTTTGAAAAATTCAATGCATGTTTTGATGTTTGAAAGTGAATCCATGGGGACAGTGTCTCATAATGCAATTATTCAGTCTTCTTAATACCTTAATTGGTTTAGATCTACATTAAAATTCATGTTGTTTTAATAATGTGCTGCATTTCAATGTGGCATACACCATCAGACTTTATTTTCCTTCTCTCTAAGATGTTAATATGCTTATTAGGCGATGTTTTTAAAGGCAAAAGCTTCTCATCAGAGGAGAAATATCTCTCTCATACACGCATTTCTCCTGACTTTGCTCCACATTTCGTGTCTCTATAGACAATGGAATACTGGTCATTAGGTATTAGGTTTATCTACATACAGTAAACAAAAGTTCATCATACAAGTCTACAAATGTCCAGAAAACATGGCTTTTGGTGAGTTTACTCACCCTCATGTTGCTCCAAACCTTTATGACTTTCTTTTCAGGAACACAAAAGAAGATTTTTTGAAGAATGTTAGATATGTTTTTGTCCCTACAAAGAGAGTCAGTTAGGTTCCACAGCATTTGCACCCTATTAATGTTCAATGTATGGACAAAAAAACCCCTGTGAAATGTTCTTTAAAAAATCTTCATTTGCGCTCCAGTGAATAAAAGGTTTTACAAGTTTGGAATGACATGAGGGTGAGTAAATGATGACAGAAATTTCATATTTGGTTTAACTATCCCTTAAAGCTATCACTGTTTCCCCTCGCCCTCCTCCTATTTTCAGTTGTTATTGTGTTGATGTCTGTCTCCATATAGGTGTTAAAATATGATCAGAAAATTGCTTGGAGGATGACAAAAGTGTGTACTTTGTGCTGACAGCACTGTAAGTGTCTGGCTGATCTAGACAGGACGTGGAGTCACCAGAGGAACCGTCTATAATCTACCCAACTCAAAACTCAGCGCTAGCTCGGCTATGCCTGCAGCTGTGCGACATGTTCGATCCTGTCAAGACGCCACGTCATTCATAGCTGGTCTGCATCACTTTGTCTACCTCCTTTTTTCTCTCTCATTCTCTCATTAGCGCCGTCTTATAGTTAACTTGTGCGACATTGTGTCTGCTTGCATCTCCTTCGTCTTTTTATGGGACAAATTACAACCCACACATGTGATTAATTGGTTCCACTGGAGCCGAGTAATTATTTACATTCCCACCCTCTGCATATCTGAAGACTCCATAAAAAAAAACTAAAAACGTCTTGACGATCAAGAGTCAGCCTTTTCCCGTATGCCGTACCAATTGTGGCACCAGTATCTTTTCACTAAAGTTGTTTTTGAGTTTAATTATACAGCAGATGAAGTAGTTCTCTTGTTATTATCTTCGTGCCATGACAACATGTACTTCTGACCTGATTTACACCCGCTTACACATTGCCGCTTGGATTTCTCAAGGACGTATGTCCGATTTCTTGGACGTATGTGCCCAAATGCACATTACTGTGTGATTACTACGTAGTTGTCCCACACTTGGCAATCAGTTGAAGATGGGAAGTTATCACCATTTTAAGTTAAACTCATTCACTACCATTCAAAAGTTTGGGGTCAGTAAAACACATTTTTAAATAATAAATACAAAGTTCTGTCATGAAACTCTAAATGCCGCAGGCTGATAGGTCCTTACTCAGTCTGCTTGCAATCACATCATTCTCTTTAGGGCACAGCTGATTGGTTCCTGCTGTATCAGTAGCCAATGAGCTCGCTGTTCAACCTTCAAATACTAACCAGCATTTGCTGTAGCAGTGCAGCGCCTTCAGAAACCCTCCACCTTCCCCAGATCCACTTGTAAAGATCTGCTACGACTAATTAATGTTCACTAAATTGTAAAGCAGGATGTCTTACTTAATCACAGCAGCGTGTCGTGTATGTATTGGCAGTAGCAAGTCCCGTACTTGCTCTGCAGCAGCAGCAACAGCAGTGTGATTGATCATTAGTGATAATGTTGTAATGTAAATAAAAACATCGAATTAATGCTGTTCTTTTTAATTTTTAGCATGCAATTTAGAATGCAGTGTATACGTTTTATTAGCTATTTTGCTAATTACATTATTATGGGTGGTCCAGACCAATTTTATATAACATGACAAATCACAGTACAACCAACTTGGGGACAACAACTATCCACCCAATCCAATGAGCAAGCACAAAAATAACAAAAAATCTTTTCATTGCAGTTATCAATTTTAATTTTGAATTAGCTAATACCCCATTTTTTGAGATCCACCTAAATGGCAAATCCTGCCTCTGTCAACCTTTAATAAACATTTGGTGAACCGCTTTTATAGGTCACTCATGAGTGTGAACCCTATTTATTCATGAAGGCGAATGGGTTCAACTGCTGAAGGGCTTCAATACTACAATGGCGACATGCAGCTGCGGAAAGTGATAGTGTAATTTGCTGCAGGTTTCACCCAGCTCTTAGAGGCCAAGCGTGTAATTAAACCTCTAAAAATGTCAAATGTTCAGAGCGACAGGCATTATGGGCCTTATCGCTGCACCTCCAGGGGGGTGTGTTTGTGTTCTGTATGCATGTGGTATATGACGGGTTAATTTGAAATGCATGCCTTTCAGGGGGAGTTTTGTGACACCTTAAGCACGTACGTAGCATTTGGCATCAACAACAGGGCACCTGAAATGTCAGTCAATCTGTGTGTTTCAGTGCGTGATTTAAACAGATTTGTACAACTTAGGAAAACATTCGATTTTTCTTGTCATCTCTTTTGAGAGCTTGTGAAGGTTTATGTCTTAAAAAAGGCTCCTGTGATGTGGGGGAGGCTCACTGCCTGTGTCACGCTCTGGCATTTAAATGTCTCCCAAAACCAAAGCTTTGTAGAGCATGTGGAAAATATTTGTATACTGTCAACTAAAAGTGGTTCACGTTATGAGTTAGAAGAATCAATAAGGCTTTAAGATAAAACAGCCTAGTTGTTTTCTAGATGTTGCTCTTTTACAGCACGAGACTTAATTTCAAATGCAGTGTTTCATTTAAATAGCAGCTTGGTTTCTCTTACAATTTTAGCAGCACAGGATGGACTTTATCTGACAATGATAGTTTCATGAGGAGATAAACGTACAGTAAGAAGAGATAGTAGTGCACCCTGGGAACCTTGATCTTGGCTTATGTGCAGATATTTCTTTTTAAAGCTTCATATGTCGAATGTACTGATGATTTATCTTTTAATCATAGGGGATATAGAGTGAGATATAGAGATATCTGATGACAAAAACAGATTATAGAGAGTGTCGTCTGCAGCATCACATAAAGTGAAACTTCGAGAACAATGTTAACTTTTTCTCCATGTTACCTGGAACGATAAATTCTCATTTATTGTCAGCAAACATCTGTCGGACGATGCAAAATATTGCCAGCTTTCTGGCAGCTGACTGCTTCAGGGCCCATGGACAGTCGAATCGACTGAAGGTTATTAACAAAACAGTTATTGTAAGAGAAGGTTCATCACTGAGAACTGTATTGTACTTTGTCTACGCTTTAAACAGCATAATAGTAAAAATATGACGGCAACAGCCTTCCTACCGACAGTCCGGCAAAGCATGCGACGTTGCTTCGGGAGATTGGGCAGAAAGTGCTCCCCATTCCTTTTCTTCCTACTTAAAGGAACACTCCACTTTTTTTGGAAATAGGCTTGAGTTTTACCGTTTTTGAATCCATTCAGCCAATCTCCGGGTCTGGCGATAGCACTTTTAGCATTGATGCTTAGCATAGATCTTTGAATCTGATTAGACCGTTAACATCTCTCTCAAAAAATCTCTCTCTCATTACTGCGTAATAATCAAGGAACTTTGCTGCCGTACCATTGGTGCAGCAGGCGCAAATGATATTACGCAGCGCCTGAAAATAGTCCCCTGCTAGGTAACTTCCAACGTGACGCTGCATAATATCATTGTGCCTGCTGCACCCATGGTACGGCAGCAAAGTTCCTTGATTATTACGCAGGAATGAGAGTATAGTTCCTAGCCATATCGGCCTAGAAAATCGCAACTTTTCATTTTCCGTCGGTCTTAGTACACGATGTAACTACAGAAGGGTCAAGTTTTAAATAAGAAAAATATCTAAACTCTTTGGTAATTTTTTTGAGAGAGATGCTAACGGTCTAATCAGATTCAATGATCTATGCTAAGCTATGCTAAAAGTGCTACCGCCAGACCCGGATATCGGTCGAATGGATTCAAAAACTGTAAAACTCAACTGTTTAACTCTAGGGGAGTTTGAAAATGAGCCTATTTCCGAAAAAAGTGGAGCAAAGCAGTAAGGGTGAATTCAGGTAAATTGAGACCCACTGAGAGGAGCAGATTGGTAGTGGCCTTGAACCAGTATATTATGGGTGTTGAAGTTTTCCTTCCTGTTTGGCAAAAGGGAAGACAACAGCCCTTTTTCTCTGTTTTGTCTAGTCAGGTACCACCAATTTCTTTTTTTTCTACCACATATTCAGCCAAGTTTAATTGAAAGCCCATTTTGTGACTCAAACGACTCTGAAATAGCCCTATAGTTCTGCACTTGTGATCTGGTTAAGAGTCAACGTAAGCTAGATTTGTTGTTTCAAGGCAAAGGTTAAATGCATCTTAACAAATACCTTTTGTTTCAATGTTTATGAGCCTGAGGCTCTTCTTCGTGCCTTTGAAAATGCTTCTGTATGGGTGTCTCAATGACCTTGTGATAACAGGCTGGCTCAGGGGCTGTTACTCTTGAAAAGAGCCACATAACTACAGAGCCTTAGTTTGCTTTCAGCATCAGGAAAGCTTTGTCTCTTATATATCCAAGGATAGTCAGTGCTAGTTCCATCAGAGGCTAGAGAAACAGACAGTTAAAAATAAAGGCTGTATACCTTGGGAGAGTTAGGGTGTGACGGTCTGAAATTGCTGGGTATGCTGTCCCAGATTTAAATCTAACTTTGTATGTGGCCAGCCAGCCCAAAACTACTCTTTAACAGCTCCAAAGCTATTGCACTGAACATAACCCTCAATATGTCAGTCTTTAAGTAGTATTGTTTTCGTAACTAGCCTGCAATTGTGGCTGCCTACCACCAACAAGTTGAATCCAGCTCCAACCAAGCCCTCCATCAATTTTGCCCAGTTGTTGGCTGTCAATGTGTGGGTGAAAGAGGGTTTTTTTTTTGTGTGTGTTACTTATTTTCTTTTTCTTTTTTCGCTTAATATTGACTTTAACAGATCAGCGTTTAAGATTTTAAGATAAGCGGCTTGCTGTTGTCCGATAGTTGACAGATGTTGTGTGCTCAGATGTGCAATCTGTTAAAATGGTGTTGGTTTAACAGATTGAGAGCGCACTGGACCCAAAAGCAGTATCAGATTTGAGATGGAAATGGTTCTGTCTGACTGAGAAAAATATCAGTTGAGGATAAAGAGGTTGCTAAAGCGGAAAATTCCATTCTCGCTTTGAAAAGTAGTAAATGTTTACCGACTGACATGCATGCGTTGCACCTGGGAAACTGCAGTGATAGTTATTTGCCCAACCAGCTATCACTTTGATACATTTTTTTTTAATGCTCAGCTTTGCCTCTTGTTGCCTCTTTGTTTGTACAGATTCCAGGAGAAAATCAAGATTTTAGGAAAATGTTATTGAATTGAATATATATGAATTACTTGGACCTTTTTTTTTTTTTTTTTTTTTAAATAACAAATTGGCTGGCTTTCAGTGTATTGTATGGTATTAAATGCCCATTATATAGGCCATTATATATTTCTATACATGTTGCTGTGATGAAATTATCTGTGTGTGTATTTGGATGGAACCGAATGTGGACGGCACTGCATCAAAATTAAATGAAAAGCCCAGTTTTTAGATGTAACACCATTCTATTTATAGATTCCATATAGCAAACATGCATTGTATAAATAATCATATTATTTCATCTTTTTTATTACAACCTTTATCTAAAATAAAATAAAAACTTAGGAAATATAAGCTAAATATAAATATAGCACTCTAATTTCAATTTTATTTTGCAGGTGACTGTGTTCACATGGTTTTAACATGAAATTACTCTTATTGGTCATCTTAGTATCCTTATATATATTTTTTTTTTTTTTTTGTAAATTTATATCTTAGTTTCCATAGTTACTCATTAGTTACTCACCTGTTCTTAGTACTGTTGATGACTCTGTGTATTTAAACCCTTAAACCTTATTCGGATGGGATTAACTTTACAAGGGTAGATGGAATAATGTAATTTTACCACAGAACGTCTGTAATATTAATGGCCAATTCACACGGGATAAGATTTCTTAGTAAAACTAGCAGAAGTGGGAGGGGTAACTCGATTTGCGCATCGCCGTCAACCTCCTGTCGTCATGTGTGTATTACGTTGCTTCCTGTTATCATGTGCGCAAACACATATAACCTATATTTATATATATAAAACAGTTATGTCCGGTCGAACGATGTATTAATTAACTTCTGATTGGATTGTGTTGGTAAAAGGCACTTACCGAACACTAACAGGTGCTTTCGATCTACTTTCTGATCTGAATGGTATGTGGAAAACGCATGAGTTTTGCCACAGACTTGTCCCAGCATCTAGAACGCAACTGAATTCCTTTTCAAGTGTCTCCATACTTGGAAAAAACGTGGAAAACTACTTTTAAACAGGAAATGACTAAATATTTACATACATATTTACAGCGGGTCTATTCGCATTAGTATTAGTATTACCTGAGGTAATTTTTCCGGACCTTTTTACTGAAGGTAAAAGTCGTCGTAATCTTTACTGACATTGTCCGTAATGATTACTGAGATGGCACATTTGGACGGGACAAAAATCACAGAGAAGCTCTGGTAATTATTACTTTACCCCACCTCTCCATGTTAAACTGGTCCCGTCCGAATAGGGCTTTAGTTTCCTCTGTTCATTATTCCATGCCATCTTAATATTATGTGATTGTGCTATTATGTTTCCTTTGTGATCTCCTGCGTGTAACCATTTGGATTTATCATTGAAGACTCTTTGTGTTGATATTCTCTATCGCCATGCATTTACTACAGCCACAGATTTGTGATAACCAGAGAGGGTCTTAGTTATTTTTTATACATTTATTATGGAAGAATTCCATTGATTCATGTAATTGAAATATATTTAAAAGCAATAAAATATTTAAGTATAAATACATATACTTATTGGGGCCCTTAGTAGCCCTTATGTTGTTCACTATATGTTCACTTTTGCTTCACATAATCAGTGCGATAAAAATGCTATTTAGTTGTTTTAATTGTTGGTCAGAGACCCTCTTCCTTCCTAAATAGTCAGTTTATGACCAGAATGGGCTATAATCTGGATCAGTATGCTAGTCAAAAGTCAAAAGTCTGGCTACAGTGTAGAGCATTCACAATGACCAGCTGAGAGTAACTCGTCAAATCACCTGCCTGGATGTCACAGCTCATTAATGTTCAATTCCTATTACTTAGGCAACCCTTGCGATCATGTCAGTTCTGACACTGATGGTCAATTAGGATATTTCTCAATATGGAGAAGACTATTTCAGACAGCACGGCTGAACCTTTTTCATTCCTCAAGAGCTTGTATGAAAATGCCCTTTTATTTATTCTTTGTGTGTATTGATGCCCGGAGGCAGCCTGAACCAGATGACCTGCGCTTTGCCTTTTCTGGACCAGATGCTGCTAATGCCTCCTCAATCCAGTTTCCTCAGGGGTGTTGGTAGAAATATCCATTTTAGTGGAGACGTCAGAGTGAAAACAGAGACGAGAAAGATTGAAATTGATCTACAGAGGAAATAAATCTGTCTGTGACTGTCTGTGCTGGTTTGTGTTTCCTTGTTGTCAATCTATAGTGTAGGAAACCTCTATTTCCTGTCTTGTCCCATTATTGGTTTCTCTCAGTTAAATCTGGAGTTTTACAGCGTATGTGTCTTGTCTGCTTTGAATATAGCCACGTTTCCACCGAAATTACCTGGAACAATTTGTCCTAGTTTCCACCGTGGTCTAAAGTATCGTGAAGATTAGGCAAATTAGTCCGGTGAAATAGGATTTCATCCTCAGAATTTAAGCTTAATAAAGCCTGAATCTCGTCGTCGGTCCATTGTCGTATTTTTTTAACTCCATTGTCGATTCGAATAGCAAACAACTGTTACTGCACGCACCGCAACAGATTTTAAGATGCGTGGAGTCATCCAATCAAAATAGGGTATGAACTCAACCAATCAGCATGTTCAGCGCCCAAGTCCCACCCCTGAATGTCCCTGACCTTTGAAAAAGTACTACCTCGCAAGCAGGGACTTTCAGAGGGGGAAATATTTAGCCGTAACTTCCTTTAGACCCTGGTTCCTGCGGTGGAAACACACCGAGTACCACCCCAAAGTCCCTAGTTCCTGGGGAAAGTTCCTGCGGTGGAAACGCAGCCTAATGCAATATGTGTGTCTTCTTCCACAAGTGGGTTTGAACACAGTTAACACGCATATGTGCAAACATGGAGAAAACACAACATGGATGTATAGTGAAGATCACATACTTAGGTCTGCCGCACAGTATGTTCATTTAAAGTGTATAATTATGAGCTCTCGCTCGTGGCTATGAATGATAGCTGTGTCAGTCAGCGACCTAGCGTGTATAGAGTCTATTGAATGTATTTAATGACACCCAGAGTTTAAGATTTTGATTTGGTTGGCCTTCAATCTGGTTTGAAATCTACTATTTCATTTTTCTTTTTGATTATGGCTATTCTGCCATAAAGAGATAGTTCACAGAAAAAAAAATAGTCATCAATTACTCATCTTCATGTCCTTCTACACCTGTAAAACTTTCCAAACTATTGCATATTTTGAAAAGAATGAAACATTTTTAAATACTTTTTGCCTACTCTTTTTATGAGTACTGTGAATTCGGACATGCTTCTTTTGTCACATAGTGTTTTTCGCCTACTATATAGTAGGGAAGTGACACTGGATGCAGCCTCAGAGACATCCGACTCATGTATGAATCATTCTTTTGAGTCAGATATTTTCAATTATCTCTTTTCACTGATCCAATGATCTGGTTCCTTCAGTTAACAATGGTGATGAAAATTAGTCTATTGTTATATAAATACTATCATATGCCTCATTCATATTCATAATCATGTGGATCACTTTTCAGGTTACTTTTATGGTGGTTTTGCATATGTTTTGAAGCTTAAAAGCTCTAGTCCTCAAACAAGAACACTATTTAAAATGTTTCATTTGTCCACTGGACGGAATGGTATAAGGGTGAATGAAATGAAGACAGAGTTTTCATTAGTTGGGTGAACTATCCCTTTTATCCATCTTTTCTATTCGGTTCAAGATGGAACCAGATTTCGTTTTATTGCGGAAGATAGTCCAGTGATTCAGCGCTGAATGTGGCAGACTGTAATATGTAGAGGATCCATAGGTTTATATAGGAGTAATTAGATCATATTGACCTCTGTGCTCTCCCATTACTTCTCTTGAATAGAGTTTAGCACATTTTAGCAGGAAGCCTTTCAGACCGCAGTGTGGATGTGTGAGAGAGAACACAGCCTGTAGTACTGGTGAAATGTTTCATCACTGTCATATACGTTGTTATTTCCTGCATGACAGACAATGGACCACAACAGGAATGTCATAAAGTCATGTGCAGCTATGATTAAAGGAAATTCAGTGCTTGTGTCCTGTCAATGACACCCTCACTAACAACCAGCTATTATATTGTCCTGTTGGTAATTGGTTAAGTTTGCAGGTACCATTTTTCTGCTTTTTATTCAAGGAAAGTAGAGAGAGAGCAGGAAATTTTTGACATGGAATCAGGCAATTGCCAGCCGGATTCGAACTTAGTGTCCATTTTGAGCACCATAACTCAATGTGTCAGGAAGCAGACTGTACGCTGACTGGTAGGCCATATCTGATCTTTTCAATTCCTGGCACTCTTTTGATTCCTTTACACATTTTCTTAGCTCTTCATGAGTTGTTAGCTGGTAAAAATACCATCATATGTGCTCACATACAACGATTGCATTTAGTCCAGCACACAGCATTGCTTTGAATGTTCCATAAGTTCCGTCTCAAAATGCACATCATAAAAGCTGCCCAATCAGGTTGTGACCTTTTGATACCTTTTATTCTGTATCTGTGAATGCTAAGCGAACGAGGACTAAATTTATCATTTTCTTTTTTGGTCAGGACCAAAAGAACATAACAAACTAAAAGAGTGAACTCAATCTTAGAGATTAAAAGCAAATTAGCTTGCATAAAACACTTCTAATGGATGTTTGCACTTTTAACAAATCAACCGCTGAGTTAGTCAGTTAGTCACTAATGTAATTTGTATCTTTTCTTTGCTTTTTTTTTTTTTTCTTATATAAGGGGGTGGGATAGTGTTTACTGTAAGCACTGCAATGAGCTACAATATGAAATGTTATCCAAAAATGTATTTTTTTCCCATCAGTTACATTCAAAAGAAATTATGGGTTTTGTAAATATTTGCACAGGAAACATTTACCATTCACAGAAAGAAAGAAATATGTCTGAATCCAATTTCTAATGTACTGTATTTTGCCATTGCAAAATGTTTGCGTGTGTGTGTGTGTGTGTGTGTGTGTGTGTGTGTGTGTGTGTGTGTGTGTGTGTGTGTGTGTGTGTGTGTGTGTGTGTGTGTGTGTGTGTGTGTGTGTGTGTGTGTGTGTGTGTGTGTGTGTGTGTTTTTGATTGATTTTCTATCAAATCGTACTGGGAATTGTTCATAAGAGAAGATCAGAAATAAGGTCTGTCCAGTAGAAAGCGGTGGCTCCACTCTGTCCAGCATCTACTAACAGGAAACTCTGTGTGCATTCAATAAGACAAGAGGATGTAAAACCCTGTTTCCACACTCTAGAGACATGAGTCTCCAGACCCATCAACAAGCCATTCAGATCTGCAGTGTGTCAGTTACTGAGTCCCTGTGGCCTTGCTGATGAGAGCAACTTTGGTCTAATCGAGTTTTGTATTGCCCTTCGCACAGACTGACTCAATTTCATCTGTACTGTCATAGTGTAGAGAGGCTATAGGAAAGGAAAGGATTTTTGATTGACAGGTTATTGCACTGCAGTGGTAGAAGTTCTTGGCTTTGGCGTGATGCTGCAAAGTCCATCCAACAGACCTGCAATCAGATCCTACAAAACAGGGACTCCCACACTTTATTATGAGTCAATACATTATTTTATTTTATTTATGTGTAATTAATTAACAGTAATTAGAGTGATTTAAAGGAATAGTTCACTCAAAAACGGAAAATTATGTCATAACATTCTTATCATCATGTCCTTCCAAAACAAAAAAAAATTCAAAAACATTCAACAAAATTACTTAAACTTTAACTGAAATGAAATTAAAATGGAAAAATATTAATAAAGAAGATATTTCACAGATACTAAAACAATACTGGTACAGTTTAACTGTCCATGATTCACTTTAAAGGGATAGTTCACCCAAAAATGAAAATAAAGTCATCATTTACTCATCCTGGTGTTGTTTTAATGCAATATGCCATTCTCTCTGTTTCTGACCACAAAAAAAAAAGAAAGAAAAAAATGTGTCCCTCTCGGTCTCGTCCAGTAAATAGTGACCAGCATCAATCTTTTAAAAAAAGACTTGTGACTTGTGCCATATATTCCAAGCATAAAGGGGTTTGGTATAAAAAAATAATAATAATGATAATACATTTAATATATTATTTAAAGAAAATCCTGACCTTGGCCCTTGGTTTCTTGTGCATGACTGCGTGTTAATGACACTATTAGCACCGCAGTTCAGTCTGACTCGTCCAGAAAAAGCACACAAGTTGTGAGAAATCAAGATCAATAAACACATGATAGGAAATACAACATCTAGAAATCCCAAAAAATTTTATCCATATACTTTCTTTTCTGAGTTGAACATCTCTGGACCAGAACACAGGTTGCTACTCATCAACGTGCAGTCATGCACAAAAGACCAATTTAATTTAATTAACTGGATTTGAATTGGATTTAAATTTTTCGGTTTGTTTTTCACCAAACCCAATCGTATACCCCCAGAACACTTGGAAAATACAACATGTGTCGCATGGGACCATTCTGTGTAGTAACTGAGTTATGGTCTGGCAAAGCTTCATTAATAACTAATTTCCAAAGGGGTGTCACCAACGGACGTCGCTCAAATGCCTCTGGGTGCAATTAGATAGACCTAAAACCAATCAGAGCGATCGTCATCGTGTAAAGCCATATGCTGCGTCCCAATTTGCCGAAGTTACACTACGCCATAAAAGTATGTACTCTTTTTGTGAAGAAAAGGTATTTACTTTTGAATGTGTAGCAAAAAAGTAGGCAAGCTTTGGGACATACTACTTCGTCATCTTTATCGGACGGATCTGTCGCATGCATCCCGTCATGTAAACTGCCCTGTCAATCATCTTGTCACAGTTAAAATCCTCTATTAAATCTAATTGAATTTCCTACCGGTTTGGAGAGAAATGTAGTAGCACGTTCATCTGCCAGTGGGTATTTCATAAAGACTGTCCTTTGCAATTTGAATATAATAAGGCATTTAAAAGTTGAACGGACGTCGCTCAAATGCCTCTGGGCGCAATTGTATAGACCTAAAACCAATCAGAGCGATCGTCATTGTGTAAAGCCCGCCCCAACGTTTCTGATTGGTGCCGCGATTTCGACGGATTAGAAATCAGCTTGAATGAGCTCTTTGCCTACTTGCAGAGCAAATCTAAATTTGCCGGAAGTTGTCTGGATTTTCCCAGGCTAATTCACTGCCATTAAAGTATATAGACGAGTGAGAGAAGGACATTTTTCAAAAAAATATTTTTGCAGTCTAAAAAAGAAAGAAGGGCATACACCAGGGAGAGTAAATAATAACTTTTTTGGGTGAACTATATCCCTTTAATATACATATATTTTTACACTTATCTAGTTGTAAGTATTTATTTATTTATTTATTTTAATGAAAAGAAGGATTAATAATGGCACGATTTATAGAATGTGCTTTATGGGCAAATATCAGATCACTACCTGAGTTCTTGCTCTTCAGCCCTGAAAACAATCTATAATCGCACTATAAGTTTCTCAGGAGTGCAAAACTACATTGAGTTTTGTGTCTGTATGTGAGCAGTGTGATGGCCCCTGTGGAGTGTGTTTACTATGTTCACTGATAGTGTAGACCACTTCAGAGGAGCTAGAGTGCAGCTCCCTGTGCCGATTCGTGGAAGTGAGGTCAAAGGTCAAAGATGAGAGTGCAGGAGGTTGGGGAGATGAATGTAATGACCCCAGCAGCTGCATTTTCTTTATCTGGCTACACTCTGTGCCTGACTCTCTTTTACTACAGTATGTCATGTTATGTTATTCTCAGAATATAGAATAACAGTATGTATATACTGAGCTTTATATGATGAGGGCCAATTTATATAATAATATTTGCTTTCCTTTTATCACTTAAGTCATTTTTTAGTATGATTGGTGGAAAAAAAATCTATACATTTTATAGGCTATAAAATGGCGTCAAGTATTCCAAGAACCCATGTAATGCAAATTACATGGGTTCTTGGAATACTTTATGCTATTTTTGCATAATGACCGCTAAACTGTATCATTTATTGATAAAGTAATGGTATTAATATTTATGTTATGTTTTTAAATTTTATGTATCTGCTCAAATTTAAAATATTTAGAAGCAATTATCAGTGATTAACTTCCAAAGTAATATACAGTTTTATCCATAAGAAGGCAAGACAACATTTTAACATTAGTGCACATATTTTAACCATGGTTAAGCAGAAGATCAAACTTTCACATGTAATTATCCATGCAAATACGATCACTGTGCATAAACAACATACACTCCAGGACTTATTTTCTCATTTTATGGTAAAAACAATGACAATTGCGATATTTAAAGATTATACTCATCCCCTTCAATCTTTTGAAATCCTCCCATCTGGACATAGACTCAAAATTCTTATCGTTAGAAGAAAAATAAAAAAACGTTTATTAAAAAATCATTTGTTCAAATGGCATGACTGGAATAATATACAGTAATAGCAAAGTCATTATTATCAGGTCCTGACTTTGAGTAATGATCTGTTATATAATGCTTTTTTTAAAATGACTTATTAATGAAGGTTATGAAAGTTATTATAAAGTTTTACCAGCAAAATCAATCAAACCATATCAGACTCCTTCAATCTTTCTCTCCTTTGCTCTGCAGATTCCCGTGGCAGATGCCCAGCACCCTATGCCCCTGCCCCAGCAGTACTGAGCAGAGTCCCTTGGACCCCCATGGCTCCCCCCGTGGAGGGAACGCCCCTGGCCCGCTGCCTAGTCCTGCTGCACAGCCTGCTGCTGCTGTTGCCCAGAGGAGTGCCCTGCCGGGGGGCCACACGGGCCCCGGAGTCCCCCTGCCACAGAGCTGAACACCCACTCATCTCTCACACAGGTCAGCATTTCAATCCCACACCACAGCATTATAGCAAGTTACAGGAGAGCTCTGTTCTTGATTTGGCATGGTAATTAATGGTGCTTGCTGAGATACCACAATTACTATCTGCTTGTTAAGCTGTGTTTGACGTATCAAATACCTTTTCCAGGTCCAGGAAATTGCTCCGTTTCAAGTAAAAATACCATCTCAACAGCTGTTTATGAGCATTTTGCATTCATATCACACCTTTAAACTAAGCATTTAAAAACTCACAGTGTACGATACAGTCTCTTGGCTTCTGAACACCAATATTTTAATGATTCTGAAAAGATGAATCACTGTCTAACCAAATGAGATTGTGGTATGGAGATAAAGGTTAGGATCATGATTTTTCTCGCACACTGCGAGTGTATATTAGCACCATTTGCTGTTTGCTTTTGGGATCTGATAGAGCGATTGGACTCGAAAATGGTGATATGAGGCATTACAACAGGCTTAACTACATAAACTATATTGACAGCATATATATTGCAATTAATCACAATTAAAAACACTTGTTTCACCTAATACCTAATAAATTCACAGTTAATCTCCAAATTAATGTAGAGACAACATAAAGACAGTATATTTTAAATACTTGTTTAATGGCATCTTTTTGTGAATGAAGCCAGTATCACTGATACTAATACAGCTATGATGTCTCATGAAAATGATTTTTCCCTCAGTTTTAAACATTAATTATAGCCATTCAATATTACAGTGTAACTGAAAGCTATACATTTTTTAACATTTATGAGTGAACTTCAAACAATCCTCACATAAACCCAAAATAAATGTCTTTTTTTACTGTGCCCTGCAAAATATACAGAAATGATCAAGTTATCAAACAGTCTGCACTGCATAAATTCTAACTATATATTTAAAGATTTATATAAATACATACCATGTATTAATGTTGACAGCCCTAATATATACTGTATATATATATATATCTTTAATCTCTTTAATCTTGCTTTTTGCCACATTTTCACATTATTATATATACTTTCACATTGGATAGTTCATCTCTCACTTTTATGCAGATGTAAAATCCTTGACATATATCCCAAAAGAATATAAAACATATAGAGGGTATGTATGTATATGTACTGTATGTACAAGCATTATTCAACTTAAAAACTGGCCATTATAATAGGATTAAATATATTATAATGCCGGCATCTCCGGCATGGGAGTACTAGCTCTTACTAGCTTGCCTCCGTTACATTCGTAAATAGTCATTGAGACTGCTTTCTGACTACAGCACTAAATCCATTTTCCCTAAACTGTGTTTAGGGCCAAATCATAGAACTCTAATTGCATTGACAAACTCAGTCACCTTCCCTCCAGCTTAAATTACAGGACTCCCTTCTGGGAGAGCAGGTATTATAATCAATGTAAATTTAGCAGGCGGATTTCAGTAAATAATTGTGTAGCTGAATGTCAAAACCAAAGGGGGTCTATTGGGGCTAATGGAGTGGAAAGGCAAGGTCAATGTTTTAGCGTAGTGATCATCAGCTCTGACTGTAAGTGAACTTGAGAACGAAGCTATCGGTAAACATGAGCTAGTGAGTATATCGCAAACTAGTAGCTAATTAACCCATTGTTTTTTAAGATGTGTCCGTATGCCAGGTCACCATCTGTGTTACTGAATGAGTGTGAGTTTCAATGTCTAACACCCTTCTCACACACACACAAACGCTAAAACACGAACCTTTTAATTAGCACCCCATTCATAAAATATGCACAGTGAATGCAGTGGTAATGGCGTTTATACCCAGCAGCGACAGGGAGGTCTGTCACACACACACACACACACACACACACACACACACACACACACACACACACACACACACACACACACACACACACACACACACACACACACACACTGTTCATTCCAAACCCATAATGGTCCATTGGCACCGTTTTGAAAATGCAATTCCTATGGTAGCTCAAATAATCTCTGTTCTCCCTGTTTGACTGAGCTTTTGATACAAAGCTTTCAGATCACTGAACGAGCCCCAGTCTACACATTTAACAGCCACCCTGCTGCAAAACCAAATACCTGCACGCCAGCTTTCACAAACAAAACCCCTTCTTCATAAAAACATTTATTCAAGGAGCACTGGGATCTGCGGGCTCCACCAAGAGTGCTAAAATAAGCCTTGAACTCCTTATGCCCTTTATGGCCTCAGCTCTTATCTGGAGTTCAGATATGCTGTGTTATCCATTGTATTTAACAACAACTACAAGCAAACTAAATTTTTAAGTATATTAAATATGTGTGTGTGTGTGTGTGTGTGTGTGTGTGTGTGTGTGTGTGTGTGTGTGTGTGTGTGTGTGTGTGTATATATATATATATATATATAGTATATATATACAGTATACTTTATAATATTTCATGTGCATATTTGAAGAGTTCAAAAGCCTCTTAGTGCCATCTGAAATTTTCTTCTAGAATGATAATTTTTATCAAGCTCATATTTTAAGTTCAGTAAACAGTAAATGAAAATGACCTATTCATTGTCATTGAAGTGAAATTACTCAACTTAAATATAAATACTTTATTTATTTATTTGTTAATTAAAATAAATAAACCATGAGTAAATCTGAATGTTAATCAATTTAAGTATTTTATTTATTTAATAAAACATTTTAAAAAGTACAAAATCTTATAGGGGAGCGCGGGGCACAACCTAACGCGGGGTTAGTTGTAACACGCTTGTTTTAAATACTTCCGCACATGCTTGGATGACGAAACTTTGTGTATTTACTAGTTGCCATATCAACACTATATAGAGAAAAAAAATTCCGCCAAATTTTTTATTTTTTTTGAAGATATCCATAGACATTTATTAAACCATAGCAAAAGTACATTTCTTACTTAAGTTAATTTTTCATCTCTATTTTTTGTGTTTATTTAAAATAAGACAAATCTGATATTATTTTAATCTCCAAGATGTTATTTAACAGTTGAGATAGCTCTTTAATGCTTCGCTAACTAGCAGAAGACAAGAGTAGGGTTTAAATCCCAGTTGTGCAGGCGGGGGCATGTTGTAACACTGCGTTACAATGTGCCCCTATTAGAAATATGCTATTAAATTCTATACTTTTATTAATTTTATTGAGAAAACGTGAGAAAAAGGTGAATAAAGACTGAGAGTCAATGTTCATGAATTACTAATTATTTATTTGATTTGAACTATGTTGTATATCTGTGTTTTCATGTGTTCGTAGTCAAAACTCAAAAATGAGTTTATATTTAATTATTAAAAATTGCCATTATTTTATTTGAAAAAGTTTTTTAATTGTATTTTATTTAGAAAATATTTTAGTTTGTTTTGTATATTCTTTTTATTCGATCAGATAGCATTTTAATCTGTCATATGGTCATGTTACAATGTGCCCCACACATGTTACAATGTACCCCACATATGGGGCATGTTGTCACATTTCACTTCCATTCTTTCGGGGTATATCCAGAAAAAAGTATATACTGTATTAATAAAACAAAAACACATAATTGTACTAGACATGTGGGAAATTAATGTGGGAAAAAATAAATACTCTGATAGATTTACACAAACTGAGAAAGTCAAAAAGCGTTACTTTGTGCCCCGCTCTCCCCTAATTTTTTTTTTATTTTATTTGTATTTTGAATAAGAGTTCTTGTTTTTATTACTTTAGAATATTTCATTTATTTATGTTAATAAAAAATATAACATAAATGCATACTTTTAAATATGTTCATTACAATTTAAATAAATATTGTATTTAATTGTATTTATTTAATGTTCACTTTTTGTTTACTTTTCTACATTTCATTTCTGATCCATAGGTAGTTTGTTTACTCATTTCATTTCTGATCCATAGGTAGTTTGTTTACTAATCATTTATATCTGAAACTTGCCATCGTACTGCAAATTCTGTTGGCTTTTATGATCTTCATTTGTATTTCGCTTAGGATAACAGTGTCTGCTACTTAACTAACTGTAAGTTTGAGTTAAATAAATGCCCAATTATCAAATGTTATCTCAATATTGCCTTGACAAACTAGAATTCAACATAGATAAAAAGGGCATTGATTACTGAAGTTTTTCACACCTAAAATTGATACTTGCCTTAATAAATACCTTCTGTTTCTTTAAAACTGTGTGCTTTGTGAAATAGTTTCCCCTGTAATTATAGTCGAACACACAGGTGGTTCTGTGCTTATCTTGACAAAGGCTTTATAGAGAAGAGTGATTGATGGGCCTGTTTTTTTTTTTTTTTTTTTTTTTGCTTTTGCTTTTATCAAAACCTTTCAGACTTTGTCATGCCACCCAGTAGTGTGAATTGAACACTGAGAGAGACATTTTGCTCTCTCCTTTAATTTGCCTTTTTGAATCAAGCCTGCAGTCTGCATTTATAGAGGAGAGCAGCCTATTTGGGAAAAAAAAAATCAATAAAAAGGGTTGAGTCACAGAGATGTGTGTGTCGATCCAGACCAGAAGAGAGACACTGGGAGCACAAGTCTGTTTTCCTAAATGGAACACCTCTGTTCTCTTCTGCAGAGTGGTGCGGTGACACGTTTCTCCGTGGACTGCATAATCCTTGTCCGTTTAGGATCAAAAAGTGGGAAGGACACCACGGACAGTCGGCTTTCCACCCTGCAGACTATAAAGAGTATAAATATACGTCCTCTCAGCTATGCCTGAACTCCAGCAGAGCTCCAATGTTAGATCTCTGTATAAAGGCACACTGGTTGACTAAAACAAAATGTTCATATCTGCGCCTTGAAGGCGTAGTGCTCTGCTCATGAGTGCCGGTTTGTACAATAATGTTCTGGACAGATGTTGCACATTCATAGTGAGTCAGGTTTGCATTTTGTTTAGGCTTCAGAGAGTGTTTTCTTTTTCTTTCTGGGAATACAATGACAGGTTTAAGAAGCAGATGGTTCCCCACAGGTACAGTACATATCTTATGATCAGTAGGAGTTTTGTCTGCACAGGCTTGCCGGAGCTTTTGCTGCATGACTTGGTGCAGAAACAAACACTTTTATGTTTGAATTTATCTTATTTTTCCTAAGTGAACAGTTTTTAAAAAGTTTCAGTTAAGATTAATTATGCTATTGATTTATACTGTATATGTGACCCTGGACCACAAAACCAGTCACATGGATCTTTTTTTTTTATTGAGATTTCGTCCCCTTGGAATTATAAGGTTCTATCTGCGTTCTGAGCAGTTTTGAGATATTGAGCTTCAAAGTTTTTGCATTACATATAGGAAAATGTATATGGGGAACAAGTTTCTTTCAAACATGAAAATAACAGGGACCCTAAATGTATTCTAAATATACAATATCAAAATCCTCTCAAATTTGTAAATGGGGATTTTTGGAATGGGTCAAATGCAGATAGAACCTTCTAATTCTAAAAAAACACTTTTCGCTTAGAATTATAAGGTTCTATCTGCCAAAACATTATTTGAACACTAAATATAAAATTATTAATGTTGTAACAATGTCTCAACATGTGTTAGAAAGTCAAATTTGATCCTTTCTATGACATTTATTTCTTATTTTTAGCACTTCCATGTATTTTAGGACATTTCAAATTAAGCAAGGTAGGTCTAAATATTTTGTCCAGTGCAGATGTTAATTTTTGGAACCAATTTGGTGGGTAATTAAACACATTATTGCAGAAATTGTTACTTTAATCTTTCTTTTGTTTAGACAAAAAGCAGCTACTGTAATACATCTGAGCAGGACTTTATTCCACCTAAAGTGGGCCAGGTAAAATGGCTTTCTCTCTAGAGACATCAGTATGGCTGAAATAACATGCTAACGTTTATTGTTGTAATTAAGACCCCATCAATTAAATTGTTGACTATTTCACCTTTAAGGCTTAATATTGTAAAAATGAAGACATTTTAAGACTTTAAAAACTGCAAGAAAACAGACATGCATCAGCAAATTAATTCATAAAGTTTAATAATCATTGAAAAATGATTCACTGACTATATAATCACAAAAAAGGTCCATTTTTTTTTCATTTTTTCAAGGTCTCAAAAACTCATTTTTTAAAACACAGAACTATAATACTCTCTGTGACTCATTTTTTAAAACACAGACTTATACTCTCTATGACTCATTTTTTGATTGGTCCTCTTCTGTCCATTCGAAGTGCTGATTGGCTCACGCAGATAGAACCTTATAGAGCCAAGTTAGAGTTCGACTTTGTAGATAGAACCTTTTTGTTTTTTCAATAAAAAGTCCCAAAATGTACACAACTTAAAAAAAAAACATCACACAATGTAAATAAGTTGTCACAGAATAAGAATATGTGAATAACTCAATTTTGACAAAAATGTCAGATAGAACCTTATAATTCCAAGGGGACGATTTATACATCATCTGAAAGCTGAATAAATAAGCTTTCCACTCATGTATGGTTTAGGATAGGACAATATTTGGCCGAGATACAACTGTTTGAAAATCTGAGGGTGCAAAAAAATCGAAACATTGAGAAAATCGGCTTTAAAGTTGTCCGCGATTGTGCTGCATTCACTCACAAAAATAAATGTTTTATATATTTACAAAATATCTTCATGGAACATGATCTTTACTTAATATCCTAATGATTTTTGGCATAAAAGAAAAATCGATAATTTTGACCCATACAATGTATTGTTGGCTATTTTACATTCATATCTACCATGCTGATGTCTACACTGAAAAACAAATTGGTGTCGAAACAATTTTTACTCAGAAATTGCTAGTAAATTTCATATTTCAAATTCAATTACATAGAGAGGGCAAGTAACACATTAAATTAAAGAATGAACATGAAATCATAATGAGCAATATTTTTACAGCATTTATAAATCTTTTTTCATGTTATTCTATGCATATACTAATATATTTTCAACATTTTAAGTGTTTAACAAGTTAATGCGAAGGTATATGAATTAACAATGAACAAAAGAATATTTATAAATTAACATTAACCTAGATTAACAAATGCTTTACAGAATGCTGTAAGTTTGATGCCTAAATCATAAACTAATGTTGACAAATTCAAGCTTATTGTAAAGTATTTCCAATTTTTGTAATTTAACAAAAATAAAATGTTTTTGAGCAGTAACATTTTCTCATTTGTAAGTCAGTTTTAACAAAAGCATCTGCTAAATGAATAAATGTTAATTAAGTCATTTTTTTTAGCTCATTAAGTGTCAACATTTGGTAACAATACACACTCTTTATAAAGTGGTTTTAGTCTCATTGTAGTCACAAGTTTGTCTTGAAATCCTCCCTGTGTAATTTTGGTTAGATAACTTGTTTAAGAGCCACTTTGTGCCAGAAGACCCCAACATTTACACAGCTGCGGCTTGTCAGATGTTCCTTCCTGTACTTAAAGAATCTTTGAAATGAGCAAACATATTAATGTCTATTAAAAGAAACAGTCCTTGACAGTTCAAGAAAACAGAAGTTTAAGAGAAAAGTTTTGACAGCCGGGGCCTTGAAAGCTTTCAATTGCTTCCATGCTGAGGATGATTTTTGGAAACTGCCTACATTGTTTTACATCTTCATGCTATTTTTATTTGACATTCATTGCTAAAGTGGCTCTGACTCCTGAGTTAAAGGTTTTTGCAAGACGATTTGAGTTTCACACATTTCGATAGTACGTACTAATCTGTTATTTTAATGAATTTGTCATGAATTGACGCCTTTAGTATTCAGTATACTGTATATGCTGAAGGACACAAAGATAAAACGAACATGAACGTCCACCATTAGCCGACATGAGTGGACTACACCTAGGTTTTAAGCTTTTAAATTACCCAGGAGCCTTAAAAGAATTCATTTACATTCTCAACGTATGAAACTGCTTCTCAGAAACACTGGAGAACCACATTGAGCGTCTCCACATTCACTTATGAGTTCCACTCTTGCTGGAGTTAGGGCTATCCCATGGAGACATGCAAGATTTATGGAGGAACATCGTGGTAACTGATGCTGTGGATCTTTGGGGAATTCTGCCTTCCTTTTGTAAGCTTGAGACACTCTTCTTCAGAAGAAAAACAACCCCATACGAGTTAGAGGAAGCTTTGTTCTTCAGTAAAGCTGTTTAACTGATTATTGAAATAAAATTGAAATAGATTCTTTTAATTAATTTACTAGACTTTTAAATTATTCAGTATGGTTTGCAAAGCACAAAGAATAATAAAGTTAATGAAATTAATACTGTCTTTCTATAATATCTTTTTTTTGAAGGAAGGCTCTTATGCTCAACCATGCTGCATTTTGTTTGATCAAAAATACAGTATAAATAGTAATACTGAAATAGCATTACAATTTTAAATAGCTGTTTTCTGTTTGAATTTATTTCAGAATGTCATTCATTTAAATAATGGCAAAGCTGAATTTTCAGCATCATTACTCCTGTCTTCAGTGTCACATGATCCTTCAGTAATCATTATAATATGCTGATTTGCTGCTCTAGAAACAGGCTGGTTAAAGTAGACTTTGTGTGTAGGCAGCCAATGAAGACCATAGACTGGCATTATGCAAATGTATTACATTGTAATGTGTAACAGGAAGTGAGGAATTGCTGACGATTCGTTTTGGCAGAATGTTTCAGAAGAGATTATATAATGTAACTTTATCTGTCATGCACTTTGATCTTTAAAACTTTGCAGACCTTTTTACATTCAAAAACAGCTATATTACACACTACATGAAAGGTAATATTTGAAAATAATAGGGGCACTTTAATGTGAAACTACACCTCAGAGCTGGGGAAAAAGGCAATGACCAGTAGCACAACTTAACAAATTATAGCATTACTGGAACAGCTAACCCAGCAGCTATCCCATTACACAGAGGTAGGTAGGCAAAAAAGATGTTAGACAGGCCAAGATTGAGGCTTTCATGCTGGGGCCAGAGGTTAATATGAAAGGCGCCACAGCAGAAGCATTTGCTATGCACACCATACACCCGCACACAAACAAACATGAATGCACTCTGGTGTCCACGAACTGAATGGGAAGTAATACAAAATATTCAACGGTATCTGTGTGTGTCTGTTCGTGATGTGCGCTAACATGCGTCCTCTCTTGTTCTGCAGAAATCGAGCCTTGGATCCATCGGTTCAGATCTGAGGGCACCGTCGATTATTCACAGCTGACTTTTGACCCAGGCCAGAACGAACTAATCGTGGGCGCAAGGTAATGGCACCTTCTTCCATCACCTTTATGAAATTTAATTAGGACTCAGTCCATGTGTCTCAGTATACGAATGAGTGTGTTTTTCGATGTCAGAGGTTCTGACAATGTGTCTGCAAAGCCATACATTCATATTTTATTATATTTTCAGCAACACTAAATTGACACCTACTGCGAAAATGACACGATTGCCAGGTTTCCCATGATTAGCCCAATACTGACAAATAATACGAGTCTTCACAAAGCCACACAATGAAACTGCAAGACTTTTGTGGCAGACAAAGAACAGCATAGACCCTCCTCGCTGACAGATACTTTCATAAAAATTGCACCATGAATGTGAGAATAGGATAGGATTTCCTATGTCCAGCTCTAATTAATGAGTGTGATGATTTCCACATAGACTTTCACACTGTCCTGCCATACATCTTCAGCCAAATTAATCTCATATTCCCGATCTGTCAGCAGCCTGGATGGTCTCCAAGCAATTATTTTGTGACAACCGCAGAAACGGTTTGATATGAGGCACTGTAACAGTTCATTCACCCACAGGGCCGAGAGCGGTGGAATAATTACATTTTCTCTGAGAAGCAAGGATTACCGGTCACTTCACTAGTGATTCATTGTATCTTGAACAGATTGGTGTTTTTTTTTTCTTGAAAGTAACGAGATGGAAAGTGTTAGTTAGCTCTCAGAACCTGCTCATAAGTGCAACACATCATTATCAAGTCTGACTCAGCTAGAGTTGGAAGTAACGCGGTTGGGATTTTTGTTTCTCTCTAAACATCAAAATGTCTTGCTGGTGTTACAAAGAAGTACAGAAAAACTCTTTTGACCTGTTGTACATTAGATGTCTTTTATTTTGGTTGGGTTTTAGAGACAGCAAACCCCCTCAAACAAGAAGGATACTAACAACTGGTGCTGAAGGAATCCAATACTCTTTAAGTGCTCTTTAGGTTCAGGTTGGTAACTAGAGATGCACAATAAATCTGCAATCATATCAATTTCAGCTGATAGATGGTACTTTTTAATATTATTAAAGGGGTCATATAATGCCATTTTTGTACAAGCTAATATGATTCTTTAGGGTCTAAATTAAAAGTTTGTAATATACTTTAATTAAAAATTCTCATTAGTATTGTAAGAAAACACTAATTTTACCTGGTCAAAAACAGCTCTGTTTTCAGCACGCCGTTTCAGTGCATGTGTCTTTAAATGATAATGAGCTTTGCTCACCACGCCCCTCTGTTCTGTGCATACACCGTTTCTAACACAATAACCACGCGTTGTTCATTATAAACGTGGGATTATGAATTATATTGAGAAGGTCGTACATAGAAAACATGCCGTAATGTACCCTGAGTGTAAACCTTAGATGCATTCATTGTGAAGCCTGCAGCAAGGTTTGCAAATTTCGCATAGATTATTATAAATACTAATATAAAGGTTAATAAAACATTACACTCACATTTTCTGGAGGTTCAGCAGGAACACGTTGGTACCGATCCGTTTTTTTCTCGTTTGTAAAGCTGTCTGGTGTGAAATGATTCGCGCAAACATGAAAGCATGGACGATCGTGGGGAATCCCCGTGAGGGAATCCCCGCGTCAATCCTTTGGGCATATCGCTTCAAAAACAAAACTCTTCAACGGCTCGGATTTAGGAACATCCAAATTACTGCTGTGTTCCTTATTTCATCTAAGAACAGAACACCACAATCGCTTAGACGCCATTCTGCTCCAGCATATCCACAATGGCGGACTACTAAGACGGCTGTCACAGCTCACTCAGGGCGGGTCTTGTGTTGCAACACAGCTGTCAATCACAATAGCGGGAGGGGCGTACGATCTTATGACGTCACAATATCGAACGGCTTGATTTCAGAGAGGGTCAAACATATAAGGAGATTAAAACAAAACCACTGGATGGATTTTTATCATGATAGGATGGTTGTGTACAGGCACTGCCAACAGACATTTCAGTGCAATCAACTTGTAAAAGTGCATGTACCATTATATGACCCCTTTAATAAGTAAAAGAGACAAGTATATTCAAGACGAGAAATTATAGACAAATTACCATGAGATGCATTATGCATAATGTTCTTTTTATAAAAAAAAAACAAGTTTAAATCTCATCAAGTTCGTGTTTTTAAGCATTTTTACATTTATTCCAAAACAATTTAAACAATGTGTGAACTGATGTTCAGCTGTTCTTTTTAAAAGTCAACTCATTTTTAGATCATCAATCATCGGGCACGGTAAATGCTGTCACAGACACTGAGATGTACCTTTTATTTCACCTAGCAGGTTGTGATTACTCACTAAAAAACCCTCACAGTCATCATGTTTTCTTGCCATTTCAAGTTTAATTTTGACGTGTCAAAGTGGTGATATGTAAGTGGTTGATTTGTTTACTTAATTTTGAATTAGTCTTCCCAATAAGAAGTCATTTATTCATTCAGATTTGCGATGCGGAAGAGGCATGAAAACAAGAGGCGGGATTAATCGCATGAACTAATCATTGTTTTATTTTTGTTCTATGGATTATTTTCTGATCCAATTTTTTGAGGAGATGTTAGACAGATGTTCACTGCCTCCTCTGAGGAACACACACACACACACACACACACACACACACTCAAGAGATACTTCGGATAAAGGAATAAAAAAACAACAGCCACATAATACAAAGACAACATGGAACAATGAACAGACAGAACTCAGGGTTTAAATACGCAGACTGGATTATCAGGAACACAGGCAAAACGCTAACAGAGAAAACTAAATACATCAGTTATCACCCTTAAAAAATACATTAGAAATATGGTTATAAGATCAGTGCATCCCTACTGAGAACTGTATGACAGTCATTTCTAGCAATTTGTGGAGGTGACAATCACAGTAAACAACACTGTTTATGCAGATCGCCCATCTTTCTGCGGTTAATGTCCTTCACTATGGATAGGATGAGTCAGGCACTGTGGATCAATATTGTTCAAATTGAGATGTGAAGAGGAAAACGAAAGTCTTGTCTTGGTTGAACTCCATGATGTTTTCGGCTCGACTGGTTGTCCCTGGAGCAGATGGGTTTTCAGTGCTCAAGGCCTCAGAAACACACACGTAGTCTGGCCTAATGGAGTGTGTGAAGGTTCTCCTGCTGAGCTGCTGCTTCATCAAGGTCACTGAGCAAAAGGGTTCTCATGAAGATACTCAGCAGTTCAAGGAACATTTCTGCCAATTACCAACACCAGACTGAGCAGACGTGTCAAAGCACAGACACTTAGAATGTGGAATATTGAGTCATGCCTCAAGCTTGCTGGACATGGAACAAAATTTCTATTAACCAAACAGATTGTAGAGATAAGGTTAAAGTTAGGGGCATTTTCCTCATAATAGGGGTATCATGGTTATGGATACATCATTTTTGAAGAGGGATATTGTTCTAGGACCAACAAATTCAAAGGATGTTGACCTACTTGGCTAGATCACATGGTGCCTGAAGCCCAATAGAACGGCATTCAAATTCAACAACAAAAAGAAATAGTAATTAATAACCTACTATGAGCACAGTATGTTCAGAATACCTCTATATTGATAGTGTAGTTGCATGGTCATTACAGAAAAAATAGCAACTGGTCTGTGAAAAGGAACCATTGATAGTGAGAAACTCAAAAAGGCTTTAACGGTAATGCAGTGAAACACGATCAATAGACATGTCGATTCAGTAAATGGGCCTTAATCACAGCAACCTGATTTACCATGTACTCTCTTATACAATAAGACAGGCTCCGCTTTCAGGTTATGTACCATATTGTTTGAGCAAATGTGTTTGTGCTTCCGTCGTTCACAGATGAATGCAAAATCATGTTGGACTGATTTGTAGTTCCACATACAGTATAATATTACAATTTAGATTAGAGTTGGCAGAACACTAGATTGCTACACTAGATTGTATACTCAATCCAAGATGTTTGGAGGAACAAATTGTGTTGTTTTTTTGCTGCCCAGAATTAAAATGCAGGCAGCATTAACAATCGTCTGCCTCTCCAAACAAGCATCTTACCCTTAGGGAAGGTCCAGCATCGGCTCATTAAAGTGACAGTAGGCTGCACATTTCGCATAAGAGGTTTTTGATTCTAACACAAGGTTAGCCTTCAACCAGGAATGCGGATCATATGAAAAATCAAACTTGAGCTGTTACGCCAAGTTCATTTGAAAGTGGATGTGTATATGGAGCATATTAATGTGATTTATTCAGCAATTAATTTGGCAATTTAGTTCTGAATCCTCTGTTTTATTTATAGACTTGTTTATCTCTGAAAAAGCTCGAATCATTCCTCTCTCAACATTGGCCAATTGCTATTACACAAGGATTCACTCTAAATTTTGCAACCCATAAAAATCTCTATTTATAACCTCAATGCCCTCCCACCTTCTGAAGCAACTTGTGTTCTGATTTGAGAGGAAATTAAAACTTTTTTTTTTGTCTTTTCTTTCAGAAATCATCTCTTCAGGCTGCATTTAGAGGATCTTTCATTGATCCAGGTGGGTGAAAAAGTGTATATCTGTGTCTTTTCTGTCTTTCTTTTCCGGAATTGCTCAGACAGCTCAAACACCCAGGATGAGACTAACAGGTGTTGCTGCTGCCATGTGTACATGAATGAATGAATGAATGAATGAATGAATGAGTGAATGAGGCATTTTATACAGCACTTGCATATGTACTACTGTACACCCAAAGCACTTTACAACCATGTCAGGGTCTCTCCTCAGCCACCACCAGTGCGCTCACGACACACCTATAGGCTATAGGTGGAGAGGAGAGAGAGTGATAGAGCCAATTCAATGTAGGGGGATAGTTAGGAGGCCATGGTTGGCAAGGGCCAATGGAGGGAATTTGGCCAGGACACCGGGGTTACACCCCTACTCTTTACGAGAAGTGTCAGGTTTAACGTCTCAGTTTAACGTCTCATCCGAAGGACGGTGCTCTTTGACAGTATAGTGTCCCTATCACTATACTGGAGCATTAGGACCCACACAGACCACAGGGTGAGCGCCCCCTGCTGGCCACGCTAACGCCTCTTCCAGCAGCAACCTAGTTTTCCCAGGAGGTCTCCCATCCAGGTACGACCCAGGCTCAGCCCTGCTTAGCTTCAGTGAGCAACCAGTCTTGGGCTACTCGGTGAAATGGCTGCTGGCTACATGCCAATTACAGTGGCTTCATAAGCTCAGAGAGAAATACTTTGCCAATTTAAAAGTTCTTAGTTCGGCACAATGCAGACGTGACTGGTGTTTGTGCCCTGTGGGCTGGCGCTGTCTGTTACAACCATATGTAAACTTGCCCTGGGCTCCATTTTGCATTTGTGTTGTTTGAAACCTAATAACAGCTCTTATTTGGGTGACCATATGTTGGTTTGTGCTAAATAAAAAAAAAAAATGTAATGCAGGCACACAATCATGTTCTTAGAGTCTCTGATACTAGCATCGTATTGCATTGATAATGTTCACTGATAAACATGATGAGGCTGATTAGGATTAGGGAGTCTTAAGGGATGTTCACACTGACTGCGATCAATTGCTGGATGTTGTTGCATCTCCTTGCTTTACGAGGTGGCGGCTCTCTCTCTCAGATAGAAAAAGGCACTTATTATTCCTTTAAAGGCACACTATGGGATTTTTTGCCACTAGAGGTCGTTTATTCAAAACAAAGGCGTAGCTTGATGACGCCTTGATTTCGAGGAATCATGGGAGTTGTTGTCTTCATCTCTACAGCCAGTGGAGAATACGACGAGACTCGGGGAGAAATCATATTCATGGATGAATGGTAATTTATTAAAGATTTATTAACGTTACGAAAGCCGTTGGAGCAGAACGAGGCTGCTGGAGCGATTGCTAATGAGAGACAAGAACGACACACGGCTCGAGAGCAGTGGAGCTTTTATTATCCCATAGACGTTGCTTCCGCTTCTTCCGGTATGAGGGATAACGCAGTGCTGTTTTATCATATTAGATACATCTGAGTATGTTGAAAGGTGTTATAATGCTACTCTGTGCGTTCACTCGGCGGCTACTATATGAGACACATGTTGCACACTGCAGTGAGCTGTATCGATATTAGGCATGGTAAATATGGTACTCGCGGTAAATCAAGAAAACAAGATTTAAACAATAAGACTTATTGTGTTGAGCTTAGGGGTGCACGATATATCGAATCAATATCATTATCGCGATATCACGTTGCTCGATATCATATCGAAAGTCTCACGATATTTATGCGATATTTTGTTTATGATGCGTCCTGTCCGACATGCACCGTTGCATTTCCCCCGACTGATTTCCTGGTTCTACTTATCTACTTTTCCTGGTTCTATCAAGGAGAGGGTTTAACTTTTCATGCTACAGATTTCCAACAGTGGTCAGAAAGAACAGGGGAGACACTTTGTTTCACTTCTCCCTTGCACTACCACACAGTCCCCACAACACACACACTTGCCAGCTTGACGCACACACCAGCGCGGAGGTATAAACATCAGGCCACCTGGCCACTTCATGCGTTATCACAGATCGGATAGCTATCTAATTTATCAAAACGATTCCTTTTACACCTGTTCACATAAATGTGTTTTTTGCAAAACGGATATAAATTCGATCTTCAATTCCCGCGCTATATGCAGATTTAATGGAGTTCACATCACCGAACATAGTTATGAGCTGCATTATATATATCATCAGCTAAAATGTCAAAATCAAATACCGCACTAATAGAGAACGGCAACAGCCCTGGTAAGATCATTTCACTTCTTTACTTTTAATGAAGATACTTGTGTGTAAAGCGTCTGCAACTTACTTTCACTTTGATTTGCGATAGTTTCGCGTTGGCTTGACCGGTAGATGCTCAGCTGCTCATGCGGTGATGCGTGTTGCAGACGTAGCGTCGTCATATCTGGCCATACCATGACATGTAGCCTATAGCACGTTCTCACACGTTTATTTTTTTGTGTTTTTGGGAGGAGTACATTTTACATATGTGGTTTCAACAACCAGATGCATTTACACTTCGTCCAGTTTCGTCTGGAATGCGGCCCAGATCTCCTCCTGAAGTGGTTTCAGCGATCAGATTCAAATCCGTCTCGTATGCGCTCAATAAACCCTATGTTGTAAGGAAACGTGTTTTATTTGTTATGAATCTATTTTGATGCGTTTTCCCCTAACTTTTGTAGTTTTACATATGTTTAAAAATATCGAAATTCATATCGATATCGCAATATTCATTATCGATATCGCAATATCACTTTTTGTCAATATCGTTAACCCCTAGTTGAGCTGTATAACAATGATTAGTTTTCTGTTGATGAATGTATCTAAACAGTTGCTCACCTGTCTAATAAAACATATAATATATTTAAGCGTCTTTGGTGTTTCCATGGTTTCTACAAAATAAAGCCGGAAATCGAGGGTGTGTATGATGTCAATTGATAGGCGACTTTTGGACACGATCCGTGTCCTGTTTAAAACTGCTTATTTCTCTGGATTTAAACCATAGACTGTAAAAAAAGATGGACGACGCCCCTTCGCTCTCTTCCATTGATGAGAACTGAAGCCGCCAGTGTACCGATATGGCGCTGACATATTGGAACTTGAGTTTGCGCAGTAGCGATCTCGGAACCAGACCTGCGCAGTAGTGAGCAGGAAGTAAAGCCGTGAAATCAACGCTCCGCCCTCACTCTCACAGAATGCACTCAGGGAGAGTACATTTCTGCACACTTTTTTAAAAATTGATTGCAGTACGACAAGAGGCTCGTTAAAATAAAGTAAACACAATCTCCTCAGTCCTCCGAAGATCCCGAAAAAAATGTCCGTTGGTGCTTCAGTGACTACTTCGCTCAGAGAACCTGTCAATCACAGCTGTCAATCATGACGTTACACCACCGCATCACGTAACTAACTAAAAAACAACTTATTTTTGAAACAGACACTTGAACTTACATCAGCGTGATAAAAACAACAGCAAATGAAAGAAACCACCTTTGGAAAAAATATATTTGAAGTGTAATTTAATTGTTTAGTTGATCTCACGTCCCGTTGAATAACACGGGTAGGCGGGGCTTATGACCTATACTAGGACCAGTCACCGGGGGGCGATCGAGACGTTTGGCTTCACTTTTCAGGGTTTGTGCGGCACGCTTGATTTAAACATTCTTAGAAACATTTGGGATAACACAAATCAACAAAATATATTACACTGATCTAGTGGTTTTTGGATATTTTTATCCAAAAATCTTACATAGTTTGCCTTTAAAAAAGCAATGAAGCAGTTTTGTTAGATTATCATGTTTATTTATTTATGATAATATATTTGTCCAATAAATCAAAGTCATGTGGTGCAACCAAAATAAGGGGAAGAACAGAACAAGAAATGTTAGAATATTCTAATATTTTAATCTATTTTATATATTAGACTCTAGCATCCCCGTACCCCAGAGAACAAAAGCAGACAAGTTAGACCTTTTTATGACAAGACATTTAAGAATTAAAACATGATATTTCTTTAAAAAAAAAACTTTTACCTTACAAATATGTTTAGAAATGATTATGAAAATGAATCACTTGGAAACGCTGCTCATCTTCAGACTGGCCTCTCCAGTTGGACCTTAAAGAAGTCCTGCATATCTCCCAAATTAGAACTTATTCCCCTACCAAAATTTCAAACATAATTACCCAAGAGTAACCGCTGTCCTGTGATAGCTGCAGCAACAGGCAAGTTACTCTCTCTCCTATTGCATTGAACATCTTATAACCCTGTAAATAACCATTCAAACATTGACATATTTGTACATTTATTTGAAGCCTTTCCCAGTGTGAAGAAGTGGACTCTTTTGAGGCCTTCGAAATAGCCAAACACTGGCTGTTTAACAACTTAAACATCATGGGGGCTCCTCAAAAAGGCTAACCTCCTGGGGAAAAGAGCAAACAGACCAGACTCAACTTCTGAGATGCCTTTTGTTCTGACCTGCTCACAGGGAACCAGCATCACAAAGATGAGCCCTGCCATTCCTCTCCAGCCAATCCTTTTCTCCTTAATAGAATTCCTTCACTTGCCTCACAGCATGGAGTCTTGTGTGTACTTTTTCTTTTTGGTCTTTTAATGCCCTTTGTCACTGCTTCAGCTGACTTTGCTGAAGGTTTCTCTGAAAAGAGAAATGCTCTGATGTGATGTTTTGATGAGAGGTTCCCAATTTAGCTTGACCCAAAGCCCAATTCCATTGCGGTAAGCAAGTACTTGTAGGTTGTTTGTGTTTTTAAAGCATTCATGACTTTTATGTGAGGCATTCATGACTTTTGTGAGGTTTTGGTTGAATATGGTTTATTTAGAACCTGTCATATTTATTTCCCCCTTATATTGTGCAACAACTTTCAAGGAAAACTGGTGATATCACAGGCGATGGGATAATATGAATGATGCCGGCAATATGGTGCGAAGTCCTGAGACCTGAGAAGGAAATGACCTAGAAAGTACTGCTTTTATCCTTCATTGATCTCACAGAATAGAGCTTTCAGTATCAATGATGCATCAGCAATAGGAAAAATAAACCCGCTGAGTGACCCATCATGTGTCTGCAACACCTCTGCTAGTGTTTAAGAGCACAGGTCTGTGAAGCATTAAAAGCCTTTTAATGGCCGGATAAATGGGGCAGCGCTGTAGTAGATGTATATCGTGAAAGTATATAATCATTATATGTACATGGGCAGGGCACATTTTATTTCATGGGCCATTGTACAAAATGGGTGTCATTTGTGGCCCTCCTGCATATGCAAAGACTTCAAAATTCAATTGCTGATAAATTATTTGATGTATCATACATAGTACTTCTATCTATGTATCTATCTATGTATCTATCTATCTATCTATCTATCTATCTATCTATCTATCTATCTATCTATCTATCTATCTATCTATCTATCTATCTATCTATCTATCTATCTGTCTGTCTGTCTGTCTGTCTGTCTGTCTGTCTAAACATAATATTATACTATAACAAATTTAAAGGCTCAGGGAAGGAGGAGGCAGGAACGGCAAACAATGAACGGCACTTTAATAATGTAATAATAAACATAAACAACAAAACATGAAGGCCTGGTCCTCTCTCGTCTTCCACTGTCGTCACTCCTCCGTGTATCCTTCCGGAGCTCTTCCATGGGACTCGAGACCGGTGTGACGCATAGGTGACGCTCATTCAAACTCGCCCCACTGGCCTCGCTCCCTTCCCATTGCTCTCGATACCCTCGCTGCTTGCCACATATACATTATATCCCAATATATCTTAAAATTATACACAGTGCATGTGCTGTTTTTATGCAGTGGTAACAGATGGAGCTGTTCTATGGGTGACTGTAGATTGAACTGTTTTTTTAGGTATAAAGCTTACCGTCTAACAATTCAAAATGAAGTTTGGCATCATAATTTACCATGACTTCAGTTTCCTGCAGGTCCCCTTGCAATAATGAAAAGCAGATCAGAGTTTGAAAAAGGCCTCTGTGGAAGATGGGGGAGGTCAGATATACTTTAATGAGAAGTGAATGTCTCAGATGAGTTTAAATTTATTAGAAATCTTCATAATACAAAAAAGAATGAGGTCCCAAAGTGATAGGCATAGTAAAATAAAGAGTGGTTGAAACTGCCAATGCAAAGGTACATGCTCATTCTGTGTATCATTTTTGTTCTGTCAGGCTGTTGTCCACAAGACTGAATATATATATTCAGTCACACTTTAGATTAGGGTCCAATTCTCACTATAAACTAATTACTAACGATGACTTTTAACTCAATAAACTTTAAAATGACTGGTAAACAACTGGTAGTTGTTAAGTTTATGTATTAGGATTAAGGAATGCAGAATATGGTCATGCAGAATAAGGCATTAATATGTGCTTTATAAATACACATTTAAAAACAGCTGAGATCCTAGTAAAATGCATGCTAATAAGCAGCTAGTTCTGAAAATTAAAGTAAACTAAAGTGTTAAAAAATTAACAAATATTGTAAAAAATGGTTATGGTTAGTTCATGTTAGTTAATACATTAACTAATATTAAGAAATGAAACCTCATAGTAAAGTGCTACCCTTGTTTTATTTTTTCACTAAAAAAGTTACTATAGCATTGTATACAGTAATTACAAAAGATATGCATTGTATTGCTTATTTGGTGTTCTATACCAGACACATCAGCAGCCTTAGAGAGACACTCACTTTGTATTATAGCTGAAAATGTTCAAAGAATATTTCCTTAAATGCACATTGCTTATTTATTTTTGTATTAATAGAAATACTGACCCCTGAAACAGTGTTAATGTAAAACATTATATTAGTTGTAATGATCTCCAACGGCAAGGAGACATAAACACTGGGCTCTTGGAAATGTAGATTCTTATATGGAGTCAATAGGGTTCTGAAACCCAGATGGACTGAACAATACAGCTGCTCTCTCTTTTGTCAAACGGCAGAGGTGCTCGAAGAAGAGCAGATCTATTGTTCACTCCTTATGGTCTCAGTCTACTCAGAGTCCACCTTGCTCAGCCGATTTTCCTCTGTCAAATCGGCTCTCCCTTGAGCATTTTGCATATTGTACAGTAGCAGCACTCCTAGGGCCACTGATTAATTTCCTGAATAAATGCATTGTAGTCACTTCATTGTATTTCAAGCTTGACAAATGAACACCAGAGTCTGTTTCCCCAGTACGCCTTTATTCAGGCGAATTGCGAGAGTAAATTGAAATCAGTTGTTAATATGCAACAGAGAAATTGCCGTCTTTATTACTGATACATATGGATAAGTTTAACACTGTGTCATTAAATAACTGAAGTATTTTATTCTAAGTGAACTGGATGAGGTCTAGCTGCTCAGGGGAATGTTTCCCAAAAGCATTGTTAGCCAGCTAAGGTTGCATGTTCTGTCGTTACCAACATAGTTCAACGATTTGGAATTTCCCGAAACCATAGTTCCACTGTTGTCCAGCTGGGGTTAGAAGCATATTTCTTGTTAATGTTGAATTGATCATGCTCTTGGGCACAATAAGCAAGATAACATTCAGTAGATTATATTAGTGATAATCGCTTTTGAAACAGGCTTTATGAAGCTTCAAACCCCTTGCAATTCATTTGTTTCAGACCAGTTACTGGAGCGCGTATCAAACTGGCAAAGTCACGTAATTTCAGTAGGCTTTGTTATGTCATAACTGTTTCTAAAAGTTTTGAAATCTCAATGGTTCTCTGCTAGGGGGCGATAATCTCTGAACACATTAACCAGTGTCTTTATGGTTTTTTAAAAGTTTTATAAATTTGTAGACATTTTTAATGACACATTTGTATAATAAAAAGGGAGGGTTTTAGTTAATAGTCTATTATTGGCGTAAATGATGGCAGAATTTTACACCACATATACACTACAATGATATGCTTAAAACTGAGAAGTTTTTCCTTTGAGTTGTCCGCGTAGAGACGACACCACTGTCAAAATTATCCTCATTCACACGTATCCGCAAAAAAGACTAAAAACGCTGTATTCTGCTGTCAGGCCATTAGATGGCGATGAAACACTATAGATTCAACGCGTAACACGCATGTGCATGACGTCATTGTTTTCAGAGATTCACGTTTTTGTTGTTTACATGGAGACACATTGAAACCCGTTTTCAAAAGTTAGCATTTTCAGGCACCCAAAACGCTGTTGTTGTGTAAATGAATAGCCCCTTAGTTGTTTCTCTTCTGTTACCTGTTTAATTTGTACTAGTTTCTCGCCACTAATCAGTTGTCATGGACATTCATTTAACAACCTCACCTGTCTGTATTCAGTTCATTCTCTCTGTGTATTTAAGTTCCTCCCTGCATTCGGTTCTTCTTCCGGTACTGTTTGTGTGTTTGTGCTTGCATGCTGTCTCGCATCATTGTGGATTACCTGAGTTTACCTTGTGTTAATAAAGACACTTTAATTTTAATCTTCTTCATCATCTTTGGACTCAACGTGACATCCACTGCCTACGTGTGATTTTGTTAATGACAGTCATTGGGCCCTATCTTGCACCCAGCGTAATTGACTTTGTACACCGACGCATGTATCATTCCTATTTTGCACCCGCGCACAGCGGACTTTTCCCTCCACAGATGCACATCGTAAATTAGGAAATGAACTTGCGCTCCCGAGGGTGGTTCAGCGCAAAGAGAAGACGTGTTCCAGCGCAAACGTTCCCTGGTGCTATTTTGCAGTTCCAGAAAACAATTCCGCCACTGACCAGGAGAAACCTAGTGTAAAGTCAGTGGCGCGTTTTCAGTGGCGCATCCAGATGCTATTTTAAGGGCGCATGCTTGGCCATAATGTAGCGTGTGCACAACGCACATACACTTTGCTTTTCTCTCATCTACACACAGTCGCAGCAGTTGCCATTTTTGCAAACCATACATAATTACAAGGAAAAATATTCCACATGAGGGAAATCATTGTTGTGTCCATGAAGATGTGAAAAAATAGGCATAAATCTAGCTTACACATTTACCAAAATTATTATATTATTATATATATTATATAATATATATATATTATTATATTTCTCCTCTCCCCATACAATGTCACTTCTCTGTCTTTTACGGTCCTGACGAGAACGTCGGTCTCCTCGGCTGTGAACCGCTCCTGGCGTGCGCCTGGCAAATCGGCCATTGTTATAGCAATCCGCCATGGAACAAGCGCGCCTGCTCTTAAATTGAATGTGTGATGTCGTTCTGATTGGTTTATTTCACGTTACGCCCAAACCACACCACACCTATGAATAATTAAGCTACTTCAGACCAACCCATTTTAGATTTCCCATTCCGAGATCCGCCCACAAAGTTACTTGCGTTTCGCATTTGATACTTGCGTTTCAGACCGTTAAATAGGGCCCATTATGTTGGTGAATCAGCGTGGTTCAAACAACATATTATGGTTGTTATGCGGCAAGTTACATCTTTGTAGGGGAAACGCATCCCAGGATAGTCTGGTTTACCTTTGGCAGGCTCAAAGGAAATGAGGACAGACGCTGTGAGGTGGCTTCTTATCTGAGTGGCTTGTTGACCGATTGCCTCAGGTTAGACTTGCATGCCCTCTGCACCACAGCTAGCCTGCTGTGTCACTTCAGTACACATGCACTCATAGCCCTGTGCTGTTCACTTACTCTCTATTTAACGCAGCAGTATAGCTCCTCAGCCCATGGCAGCTGTCTCGTTTGAAACGTACCAACCCGGACCTGCCATTTACATTCAATCCCGCAGCAAATATGGTAATCATTGTGATTTAAACCGGTGTTTAGCAGTTTGCTCCAAGGGGATATGCCCACGAGCACAATTCAACTCTCCGCTGTACTTACACACATGCACCAGTGAGTTTGGTTCAGCAGAAATAGAGCCATTACCGTGATCGATGATTTTATCACGTCAGCTGGTTGCGTGGTTTTGTTCAGCCGTGACTCTGGATCTTTTGTTCATTTTTATCTTGTTTATATTTTATTCAGTGGCACCGGAATGGTGAATTCATGAATATTAAATAACACAAACTGATGTTGCAAGTTAATATTCCTAGATTAAGTCCGATTTATATACACAAATTAAACTATCATATTGGTACTATTCATAAAGTGATCTCCAATGCAAATGTACTTGAATTGTACAGCATTGAAAAACAATATCAAGCAGGGATTTTTTTTTTTTTTTTTTTTTTAACAGATGTTTTTTATTCCGGTTTTTTTTATATATATTTCATTAGGAGATTTTATTTTTTTGGTGCCGTGGATTCCTGTGAAAATTTCCAGTGGGTTTTTAGAATAGCATTTTATGAGTAAAAAAATAGTGTCTGTGATTAAAATTACTTGAAGAAATTACATTTTTTGTGAAGTGAATTGCATAAATTGCACACTTTCATACCTCAAATGTAAAGTTTTGAAACTATTGAGTGCTTCAAAGTTTCAAACAAGTTGCCCCATAAGTGATTTGTTAGTAAGTAAAAGCGCACAGCTGATTTCACATTTGAGAGTAGACTCATAATTTTGCATAATTAGATTTATCAGAGATTATTATCCGCTTGATTTCACGTTTTCAAAAGAGTAGGAGTTCATGAAAAGTGTTGTTAACAGCATTTAGCTGTGATATTGACTTTGGCACGTTATATCATTAACTTGCCTTTTATAAGCAATATAATACCAATTTAAAAGAGACAGATTGTCAGTCATGTATTTCATTAACCTCTCTTACTCACCGTCACTATAACAATTACATGCACTGATCAACAGAACACTTGTGCTAATTTCTGAGGGCGGCTGTTTCAATTGCTTCCAGTTACTCAGCCGTTTCAATTCATGAAATAATGAACCAATGAGCTCCCCTTCAGCGCTCTATGTACTCTAACTCCATCAGATGTTTGATTAACAAGGGACTAGGCTTGGACTGTGGTCTTATATACCAATTACAGTCTGATAATGGCTACTTAGCAACATACTTCAGTAAATGCTGCTGGGATATTTTCCATTTACATATATAATGAGTGGAGATGTATTGGGTTTTGGTAAAAGATCACTTTTGGCTAGAATTTCTGTAATAGAGGAGATTTCAATCTCATTTAGGCCATAGTTGCAGGGCAGGATGAGATCACCTAAAATTTCCACACTTCAGTTCACTGTAATTATGAAAATGCACACTTAATCCAATTGAGGAAGATGCAATACTTTGGCATCTGTTGACTTTCGCCTCATGAGCCACTTTACCAATTGTTGAAATGAGCAGAATTCGTTGAATACTCAAAGCGTGCCTGTGGTTGCATTCTTCATCTCTGATAATACAAGCATGCACAACAGAAATGCCTGCAATCATTTATGCATGCCTTGTTTTGTTTTGGCAATGTAAATTCCAGGCAGAACTCTGAGAGAGCCGTGTGGTGGGCGACTCAACCCACACAGTGCTGACTGGCTCTCTTTGGCCCACCTGTTCCTGACAATGACCGCTCAGTTATAGGGTCTGCACCCAACCATCTGGAACAATGGTGCAAGTCTACCAAGCAGAAGCGGTGAAACTGTAAAGACAATAAAGAGTGCTTAAATAACTGCAGATGTTGTCTGTGTTCCGCTGCATGGTGACAGTTATGTTGTTTAATCGTCTGTATAACCTCTTTAAAGAAAACAAACTGTTGAAAACAAAAACTGAATTTATAGAGCATTGTGTTCTATACCATGTTTCTTCTTTTACTTGTTCCCTTCGTTGTGGTGCTAAATACCAGTTAAATTCAAAGTTAGTTCAAATATTTCTTCTCTTTCAACGAAAATTATTCCAAAAGAAGCCAAAAAATCAAGTAAGACACAAAATGGATCAGAATATGTGAGTGGAGCAGGGTGACAGCAATTTCCCTTCGGCTCACAGCGTTCTGTAATAACTCCGGTCAAGCTCCAATCCATGTTTTTCATTTCCTTAAACCCACAGGATATATGCAGGTCATATTATCAAAGTCCCTTTAAGGCAAGTCATTTCACTCTGTGGCCATCTTTGAAACTCCTCTTGGGCAGCTTTTTTAGTCATGCAAGTGCAGCTCCTATCTCTTTGAATGGTGAACCCTCAAATTCTCCAAAGCTGTTCAATACGCATACAATTCAATTTCATATTTAAAAATCACCTATGCGATCTGACAACAACTGTCTCATAAATTTTGCTTCTAAATGCTCAAATCATGACAAAAAAAATGCTTTTTTTGGGCTGGACCAGTCAATGCGCATGTGCAGTCATAAGCGCCCATCTCAGAAAACTGATTGTTTATGCAATAAACAATTCATGGCTTTATATCTTCCCGTTTAGACTGCTGCAACTCACTCTACCAGGGTATTAATAAGTCAATTCTAGCTCGGCTGAAACTAGTCCAGAATGCTGCCGCTGGACTCTTGACCCGCACATAAAATTATGAACATAATACTCCCATTCTTGCCTCGTTGAAATGGCTGCCTGTAAGATACCGTATCTATTTCAAAATTCTGGTCTTGGTATTTAAGTCCATCAATAACCTTGCTTGGAGACCTTATCTTGCAGACCTCCTCGTAAGTCATTCCCTCCAGATCACTTAGATCCAGTGATCTTGCACTCCTATCCATCAAAACACAAGGGTGATCGTGCATTTGCAAAGTTAAAAACGTACCTACTCTCTTTGGCATTTTAAAAATGGTCTTATGATTGTATATTTGCTTTAAATTTGATTATTACTATGTTGATGTATTATCTTTTGTGTCTACTTTGTAAAGCACTTTGGTCAATTTAACTAAAGAAACAGAAACAGATTGTTTCTACAGCAAACTGAGCTTTTAAAGGCAGCTACAGTGACACAATGATTTTACCAATTGGTGATTGGCTCTTTTATTTACTTTCTCCCATTCATAAGTGCACCTTCTTTGTATATCAATTTGATAGATAGATAGATATATATATATATATATAGATAGATAGATAGATAGATAGATAGATAGATAGATAGATAGATAGATAGATAGATAGATAGATAGATAGATAGATAGATAGATAGATAGATAGATAGATAGATAGATAGATAGATAGATAGATAGATAGATAGATAGATAGATAGATAGATAGATAGATAGATAGATAATTTGTTAATTGTTGCTAAAAAAAATGACCAAATAATTCAGACTCATGGAACATCTGAGATCCCTAACAAACATTTCAACCTAATATTACAGAACTGCTCCTACCGTTTCTCTCTTTTGATTATTATTAAAGTATCATGAGTATGAGAGAAGTCATCTATCATTTATAGCCTGAATCACTGAATCAGTCAGTCAGTTGATTCGTTCAACAACACTGAATCATTCAGGAAGTAAACACAGTGTGTTGTTCTGAGAGACGGTGGCTTTTTATGGAACTATTTTAGGTAGCAGGGCAAAACAATGTCACTGACAATATTGTGTCTAAAATGTAAGTTACTTATTTATTGAATTGTTATAATAAAGCAATCACAGTCGATTGTGCGGCCTCATCACACAATCTCAGAAAAAAATAGGTATAGGCTGTCACTGGGGCAGTATCCTTTCAAAATTTATCCCCAAAGGGTGCAAATTAGCACCTTAAAGGTGAATATTAGTAGCTAATTAAAGGTTAGTGTACAGATTAGTATACCTAAATGGTACATATTAGTACTTTTTGAAAGGGGACCGCCCCACTGACATTTTTTAAGAGTGCAGTCGCCTAGTCACAGTCATGCTTAAATTTAATTAAGAAAAACAGTCTTGCTTTTGTGATGTTGCTTATTATTAATTTATTATTATTAATTTCAAAAGATATCACAAATGATTGTCAAAATACTGACAAAAATGCGTTAATTTAGATAGATGTGATAGATTGTTGACAAGACAAATTTTAAAAGACACAAAAATAATCAGTTAAACTGGAGCATATTTTACTGAAAAAATAAAATAAAAATTTATGCTGTGTTGGTGTCTATCTGCCTCTTCCCCATTATTCACCTTTGAAAAATCCATCCATCCATTCTCCAAACCACTTTTTCCTTAAAAAATTTATTGTGTAAAAAAAATTGTTAATGGCCAAGTTCATGTTGGTTAATGGTTACGTTCAGCATTATTACATCATTAAATAGCTCTACTGATGAATGATGCTAACTAACGAATGACATTTTTCAGACTATCCTGGAAATTCATAATGCAATTTTCCAAAGCGTAATTTAACCTAATTTGTCAAGTTAATGGTTTAGTAATTACATTTAATTCACGTGTTATACCATTTTTGCTGAGCTAAACGCAACACCTCGAGTGGGCGACTACTACCTCTTAGCAATTTGTGCTGGCACACAGAAAAAACTGCTTTAAGACATCTTAATGCTGTCCTCGCACTCTGAAACATTCTGCTGATGTGCAGTTTGTTTGTATGAGTGACTTTCCTCAAAATAGCTGGTTTCTAGCCTGGGATATAAGAATGAAGTCTGTTCCTGTTCCTTCTGTGACTAAAGCTTACAAAAGTTCATGAAATGCACATTTCTTAAAAAAAAAAAAAAAAAAAAGTAGTGCTCTGCCTCAGTGCCACTCCCTAGCTATAATTATGGCATATGACAATACATTTTGAAGCATGAAAGGCTATAGTATTCTTTCCTCAGCAAATGGCAGCGTTTTTTCTGCTTCTTCCTATCATTCTGCTGCTGTTATGTCAGGCAGAAAGTGCTATATCAGTTGCTAATGGTTATTTTGACACATTAAATCATCTTTCATGTCACCCTGAATGTGAAGGAGCTTCCCCGTGTCCCCGTCCCCTCAGCCTTTTTCTCTGCTTTGCGGTGGAGACTTGGCATGAATGGGGCCCACAGGGAAACTCATTCAGCAGCATGACTGAGCGAGACAACAGATTTTCAGTCCTGCATTTGCACATTCACACCCTGCCTTTTCCTAAGTGTCATTCGTAAGATTCCTCATTGGCCAGAGGGAATGAAAAGCTGGATTTTTTTCACCGCTGTATTAAAAACCCTGTAAAACCTTTGGTGTTCCTGGTCAAAAATGACTGGCCTACAAGAAAATAGCTTAGAAATCTCTTGTTATGCTATATTATCACCAAATATTGGATTCAATCTTTTTGTCAACTTGTTTTCTTTTAATTAGGACAGGTTTTGTATTTATTTTTGAAACTGACTGATTGTATGTCTCATTGACCTGAGCTTATATTTGTCAAAAATGACCATCCATTGAAAATTAATGGGGGAGTACGAAAATAAGAGAAATGTTTAGCGTTCAGGAGCATGTTCACATATGTACTGCTTGCTTGCAAAGATAAAGGCCTCTGACAAAAAGAGTGAATCCAATATTGGTGATAATATAGCATATCGAGAGATTTATATGCTGTTTTTTTTTTTTGTAGGCCAGTCATTTTTGAATGGGAACACCACAAGTGTGATTTTGTTCCAAATAAAAGCATTTCAAAACAAACTTCATGGTTAAACATTAAGGCACATTAATAGCGTGATAGACAGTGCAATTATTTTTCCATGTTGTTGATTACTGCAAAATTATCCACAAATTATTTCACTGAAAAAATGAGGTAAAGCTCAGAGCAATGAGGCCCATGATCAATCAGTTCCCCGATCCCCGATCCCCCAAAAGTACAACAATTATCAAAAAATGATGTCAAAATACCTGTCTTTTGAACCTGACACACAGTTGGTCATGTCTTAAGTGGACGTAAAATTTTGAGAAAAATGCATATCTGTCACAATCACCAGCTGGAGTGCCGTGGTTGTCCACTATAGGACACTTCTCTCTTGTTCATTGCCATTCATACATTTCCCAGAACTCACTGCCCAGACTCATCATCCCTGATTGCCGTCAGCTGTGTCTCATTAGCTCACCCTATATAAGCCTGGTCAATTCAGTCATTCATTGCTAAGTCTTGTAAGCGTCTGTACTGCATTTCTGAGCATTCTTCTAGTTTCCTGTGTCTTGGTTTTTGATTCTCTGCCTGTTCCCTTGGACTTCTCTTATTTGCCTCTGCCCTGGACTCTGTTATTGTTTGGACTGTTTTCCTGTGTTTTGACCTTTTCCTGTTTTTTGGATTACGATTGTGGATTACCCTTTTATTGAATACTGCATTTGGATCCTCAACCCATGTGTTTCGGAGCAGTATATGACAGTATCATTATATTCAATTCATGTATTCGGTCTTAAAGTGACAGCAGCCTTATATACCTGCAACTGTCTGTGTCATTAATGTTAATCAAACAACAGAAAACAAAGAGAAAGTCACTCACAGCTCTTCACTGAATAACTTTTGTAGCTTTAACAAGAATTTATCTCTTTAATTTACAGAGTGAAGAATTTGCAGTGTTATTTTAAATTTGATTATTTAGTTTCAGTTCCTGAATACTTTGGTTAGAAATAGCTGAAAAATAGCCCTTAAACATTGTTTATTTCATTTGTAATGTTAATGTTTGAACTTTATATTAGTTAGGATCAGGGGTGCCGCCAGAAATTCTGGGCCCTATGGAAACCAAAATTTCTGGGCCCCCTACATTTTTTACAGATAAAATTTAACCCAATAAACATGCCCTGTATACTTTTTAAAAAAGATACTTAGCACATTGCGTAGATAAATGTCTAAAGATGAGTACAAAGCCTACAAAAACAAGAAAAAAAAATCATATTTGTATAAGTCAAACACACGTAATAACCATATTATTTCTGTTGGCCTATTTAGTTTTCATAATATAAAATATTAAAATATCTATTTTGCAAACTCCTTATAGCCAATGGTTACTACAGACACATGTTTTATTCAGTTTTTTATATTATTTTTTTCTGGGGCATTTTATTAAGAACGTCAAGTTTGACATAATCGATCGTAGCAGCAGCACTGTCACTTCACAGAGCACACGACACACACGGCAAACTGATTTTGTGATTTTTGAAGCGTATAGATTACTTTTTGTTTTGAAAAAGTTATCATCATGTGGCGAACACAGTAGATAAGACGTGTTGAGAGGCTTCAATCTTCGTGAAGTTTCGCGCTCAGGCTCACCTTGTTCGGCTGAAGGTCCTTGCACACTGAATCCGAAATTTTCGCATGCGTTTTCGTATCCGTCATTCTGTGGCTCTAAACTGTCAAAACACCATTCAAACCCTTGTTACGGATGCGAAAAACGCAGAAAATCGAACCCGATCCGATTTTTTTTTTTTTTTTTTTTTTTTTTTTTTGACGGACGAAAGTTTCGGAGGCAGTGCGCAAGTGTGATTGACATAACGTAAGGTTGTATTTATTTTTTAACGTGCTAAAATATCGTACGCGAATTTCGCACGGGGGGAGAAGGACGTGGGTGTGCAGCAGCCGCTGAATCTGTGTAGAGCTATTTTTTACAGTCTATGGTGTAGAGAGTCATAACCCAGAGATGTTATTATTGTTGGATGTAAATCATAATTCAGTAATTATTTTATTAAGCTAGCTAGATAAAAGCCGGTCATGTAGCAACAAAAATAAGTAACTCTGAAAGTTTTGGAATACAGGAATAGGGCAAGCTACCTTTCTTTTTGAAAAACTGTGTGACATACTGTCGACTTCGGCGTTCTCTGTCTTCTCTTTCCTTTCCTTTTTTGATGCCCTAACTTTTGATGTGACATGCCTGCGTGAGTCACTGTCTGCGCTGCATCATAGCAAGTGCAATAAGCAAGAGTCCAAGAGACGTTACACTAGCGATCGTAGCTCGGAGAGCGCAGGTGGAATGAACCATTGTAAGGGGGAGGGGTGTGACTGAAACAGTAAATACATTATTTGTTTTTTAAATATTAAATCTATGGTCAAAACGGACAAAATACACATTTAGTACATGAAGGGCCCTAGCACATTTAATGTATAAAAAAAGAGAAAAGAAATAAGAAAACAAAAAGAGGGTCTGCTCTTCTGGGCCCTAAATCAGCCTGGGCCCTTAGAATCGTCCTAACCTTCCACCCCTTTACGGCGCCCTTGGTTAGGATAGTAGTTTTTGCTATGGTAGCTATCGACATTGGAATTTAAGAATTGTGAATTTTCACATGTATCTAAAATGTTGGTGTCATAAAAAGCATGTCATTAATAATGTCAAAAACAGCGAAAGCAATAACTGATTTATTTATTTATTTGTTTGTTTGTTGTTTGGTTGATTGGTTGGTTGACAGGGCCAGTGAACATTTTGGCATGCAGGGCAAGTCAAATTTTGGCCCGACTGGGCCAGTAGAAATAATCCTTAGGGTTGAGCCCTGCTGTTTCCAAAGGGATTGAGTGCACTATGTCCTGTTCAGCCTCGGGCCAGTGTGACATACCAATCCCTTCACATAAAGCCATGATCGAAGGCTCTCCAGACAGTGTAACATCTCAGCCAGCAGCCACAGGGTTTCTGCTTTGCTCTAGATCACTTCAAAATGAGGTTACTGTCTAGCCGAAGTCGTGCCACCTTGGGGAATGATAATTTCTTATTAATTTTTCAGTTCTGAAAAGCATAAAAATGGTTGCTGCGCCTCTGTAAGGGATTCCTTAATTGTTTTTTGATCGTTAGCAGCCTGCTTTCACTTGGCAAGCTTAAAGTCTCACACGTCTGGTTCCGAGCCAGAGATCTCATGGTCAATATATGCGAGGAGCTCATTTGATATTAAAATCCATTTGGAGGCAGTTTCAGACACCAAGCTTGGCATTATCCAGCAGTTCAGTGCCAGCGGTGAAATGTGAATGCAGCCATAGTCTGCGGACGCTGTCATTGTCTCCGGGACCCTCATCTCTCAGTGAAGGACGGCACACACGCTTCCTCTGAAAAGCCTGTTGTTTTCCCAGAATGCCAGGGAGCTGAATACAAGTGATTATCATCCAAGATCTGCCTGCTTTCTATAGCCAAGTTCATTTATCCTCCCTGTGACAATCGATAATACCTAGCTAAACACAGAGATTCGATTTAAAAAAAGAGTTTCTTTTACACTATATTCCAGAGCTCAGTAAATTCAAGGATCATTTTAAGCATAATTCAATAGTCTGATGTAGCAGATCTGTTTTGTCTTTTATTAATGATGAACACACACCATTTCCCAATGTTTACAGGAAAAAATATAATTTCTCTAATGTTCTTCTTCGTGTGTGTCTGCTTACAGGAGGCAGAATGGCATTGCGATGAGTTTACCAAAGGAGCCTGTTTCAGTCGGGGCAAATCAGAGGTTAGTATCTGTGTAAACTCCCCAAATATTTCACATTTTGGTTGAATGTGTGAATTATGAAAGGAATTTTTAGGGGGATCCATTTTTTGAGGTAATTTTGGAAGCAAAATATGCAAATGAAATTGAGTTTAAATTTGTAGCAAACAGGAACTACACTACCATTTAAAATTTTGAATTTGTTTTTAAAGAAAATAATACTTTTATACAGCAAAGATGCATTAAATGAATCATTAAACATATTTATGATGTTATAAATGATTTCTGTTTTAGATAAATGCTGTTCTTTTAAACGTTCTATTAAAGGACAAGTTCGGTATTTTACACTTAAAGCCCTGTTTACAGATCGTTTCTGATGAAATAGAACGGTTAAGATAAAATTTTGGACAAATGCTGCTGTCCCGAGAATTTTAGGTTTCTTTCGCTTTCCCCCCCACCAGTAGACTGGGTGTATAGGTGCACTCGAACACTCCTTCCTAAAACACATTAAACTTTCGTTTACAAAGACGTGAAACTCACCGAGTGGTCAGGGGTGTCCACTGATATGCTCACACAAAAATCGCTGCAAAATATGCTTTCCAACAGGTGTTTTACCATTCGCTGTAAAACTGTGGAGCTATTTTTCCAAACGTCTCACACCCGTAGATTCTTCCGTGTAGAGCTTGAATAATAGACACTCCAGCCCAGTTGGTGGCGATAATGCACCTTTGCAAGCAAACCACTGGCATTTCATTGTTTGTGATCCGCCGAGAGAAAAAAAAAAAAAAAAAAAAAACACGAAGAAGAAGAAGAAAACAACCCCTGAACCCCATTTCAGTTTCCGGCGGCGTAGTATACTGTGCTGTGAGGTACGGTATTATAATACCGTACCTCACAGCACATCCAATGCAAGTCAATGGAGTTGGACAAAAACTATGATAAAACCTGTTGGAAAGCATCTTTTGCAGCGATTTTTGTGTGAACATATCAGTGAACACCCCTGACCACTCGGTGAGTTTCACGTCTTTGTAAACGAAAGTTTAATGTGTTTTAGGAAGGAGTGTTCCAGTGCACCTATACACCCATTCTAGAGGTTTTGGGGAAAGCGAAAGAAACCTAAAATTCTCGGGACAGCAGCATTTGTCCAAAATTTTATCTTAACCGTTCTATTTCATCAGAAACGATCTGTAAACAGGGCTTCAAGTGTAAAATACCGAACTTGTCCTTTAATCAAATATTAAGTGGCACAACTGTTAAATTGATAATAATATTAATGTTTTTACTGTATTTTAATCAAATAAATGCAGCCTTGGTGAGAATAAGAGACTTTGACATAAAATAAACATAAAATAAAAAACAATAGTGTATAATTGAAATTTGAATTTAAGGAAGTAGAATTAAAATAATTTGTAATTCAAAGAAATTAAAATAACCATAATAAGAAAAAGGAAAGACAACCCTTAAAATATATAACCTGTTTATGTTTTGTTGATATATAGTCCAATACTGATCCTTACAGAAACCTCTCAAGCAGCATCCTGTTGCTATAGTAACCTCCTCAGGCAATGAGATTTCTGTGTCCATTTCATGGAAATATGAGCTAACTAACTAGTAATCTGACCTTTGTGGTTGCTGAAACATGTAATATATTTCAGACCTTTTGTTTTGACTTCCTTTGTAGGGAGCTGGAAGTGAATTCAAACCTCCAAGCCCCAATGTAATTCTCAGCCAGAATGAAGGTTGTTTTAAATGTTAACTGTACTTAAGAAAGTAATCGCCCTCCTAAAATAGCAAACCCATTATTTATGACACTACTCTTGCTCAGGCATTCCCATGTCTCTTCCGCTTTGCTATTGAGTCATTTCCATGGCACTATACAACACTGACTCCCTTGTGTTTTGAAGACTGACTGAATCAGATCAGATTTGTGCTACAAAATGTTTCTTAAATCTCCTTAATATTTCACTTTCTCCAGCTCTGTCAAACATGAGACGTTGGGTCCCCCTTTGCTTTATAGTATGCTACACTGAGTTAAGCCATTCTAAGTCATATGGGAGCTGTATAGGGACTGTGTTGCAGACCATCCTTCCAGTCTGGGCTGAACCCCAAGGTGTATTTCTAGTAGCCCTGTGCGGTTTCAGCCTGTGCAAACGGCCCCACCAGTGTTTTTTTAATTCGCTCGTAAAAAGTGTGCTGAGGCCCATAATAAGATGGATTACTCTGACCAACATTAGATTGTAATTCAGAATTCCAGGAGGTGGCTTTTGTAACTTGCTTGCAATTGTGAAGCCTTTCCGTATTATCTGCACATGTGGTAGCTCAAAATATCTTTAAAGTAGTAGTTCATCCCCCAAAAAAATTACATTTGTTTCCAAAAAAGTCATTCCAGACTTGTATGGCTTTCTTTCTTCTGTGGGACACAAAAGGTGGCATTTTGAACAATGTGCTGGTTGCTCTTTTCCATGCAGTTACATGGAAGACTTTCAAGCTTTAAAAAGTACACAAAAGCACCGTAAAAGTGCTGTACTCCAGATGATTTTATCATATGATAGCTTTGTGTGCCGAACAGACCAAAAATCACAAATCTTCCCCTCCAGTGAGCTGTTAACCATTATGACCAGATCGTTGAACTTGATAACCCTGTATCATTCAGACCAGTTCTGTGAACTGAATCAACTGAGTCGTTCAAAAGTTCTAAATCTTTTTTTTTTTTTTTTAACTTCTCTCGGGATTTCACAAAACTATGTATGGACAGAAAATTTGAATTGTAGCATGTGATTTTTATTGACCATTTTTAAGAAAGTCATCTGACTTTTGGAATAATGTGAGGGTGAGTTTTCTACTCCTTTTAAGACTACATCACTTTTTGATTATTTTACACATCACAAAACAATATGAAACTTTTTTGTTTTGTTTTTTTCAACAAAAATTGAATTTTAATTGAATTCTATGTGAAATTGTCTTTTTCAACCACTGCATCTGGTTTCTTTGAGTCTGTTGCTTCAAGAACCAAGGAAAGTGTTTGATGGAGTGAATGCTGTTCTGTCGACTTCATTTTGTTTATAATGCAAACAACAGCCACTATATTACGCTGTGGAGTGAAGCCATCTGTCAGGGGTTTTCATAAACATGTCACATTGTGATGTGCTAGGCATATTTAATCTCAGTTTATTTACACATACAGCAAAGCACTGCCCCCAGCCAAATTGCATTAGCAAATGTAAATCATCCTTTTCTTTTCAAGACTCCGCTTAGTGCAGGGAAATGAACGGTTTCACGAGTTAACAGCAATTCTGATGAGGAAATAAAGTTGACCCCCTCAAGCACTGCCTTGGAACACCTTTAAATCAACAGAGAGAGAGAGAGAGAGAGACGGGGTGACAGGGTTTCAAGTACTTGAGACAAATGTGATTTACTAGCTCAAAAAGCCTTGTAAAAGCACACTGAACTGAAGCAGTATAGTTCAAGAAGCCCTGCAGCTGGTCTAATATGAAAAAATATATAATACAAATGTAACATAGCTTCTGTACTGTATGGGCTTCGCATTTCTGGAAGTTTGCCCTTTAAAGTCCCCCTGTAGTCAATACATGTGTCCCTTAAAACTCATCTTTGATCACCAAAATTACATATTTAAACTTGAAAAAAATTATTCATGCCTTAAAATAGCTTGAATGTAACTACACCCTTGCCTCATTTAGTATATGTGGTTCTACTGATATGCAAATTAGCCCTGCCTCTACTCACTCACACTAGCTCAGATCCACTCGTTGACGACGTGATTGGTTACAACTTACAAGGTGGTTTGTGACGTCAGAAACACCAGCGATTTCAAACCGTGTTTTTGAGACTGTCTTTAGTTCATTGCCGTTTTAAGGAGAAAATACTCAGCAATGGTGTTGACTGATGAATTTGTAGATTGTTTGAAAAACACCACATAGACATATTAACAACATTAAAAGCTTGATTTTCACCACAGGGGGACTTTAAGGAAGGCAGTTCACTCAGCGGCCATCTTGGAAACAACGCAGGCAGCTATTTTTGACGTAGCTGATATACACGGCGTAAATAAACACTAGCTAATTGATACTTTTATTCAGCAAGTATGCAATAAATTGGTCAAAAGTACAAGTAAAGATATTTATATTGGTGACAATGATTTATATTTGAAATAAATTCTGTTTCTTTGAACTTTCGATTCATTAAAGAATCCTGGAAAAATGTTATCACAGTTTCCATAGAAATATTAAGCAACTGTTGAAGGTCATGAGACCGAAACATCGCTAATAAATATTTTTTGATACTTTTTGCAAGTATTGATAGTGTGCGGCGTTTCCTTTTGTTTTTTTCAACATTGATAATAAGAAATGTTTCTTGAGCAGCAAATCAGCATATTAGAATGATTTCTGAAGGGTCATGTGACACTGAAGACTGGAGTAATGATGCTTAAAATTCACCTTTGCTGTCACAGGAATAAATAATTTTTTACATTTATTAAAATAGAAACACATATTTTAAATGGCTATAATATTAAACAATGGTAGTGTAGCCTCTACTTACTACAGTGGAGTAAGACAGAAATATTCAAAATATTTGTCAAGATTACATTTTGAAATAATGCAGAATAATGGTCTCATATTTTTTGCTTCATTCAATGATTTCACTCATATAAATATAAATATAATATAAATATTATATTAAATGAATATAAATATTTTTGGGGCAAAATTTTGCATTTGTGATGCTAATAGTCATCAAGGTCATTTTGAAACAACTCAGTTAACAATTAATTAATGCTTAAAAACTGTATTTTTCAGACTGATCCAAAAAGCTTTAGAATAAACAAACTCTGTCAAAAAGCTGATTAGCTCTTTTAAAAGAAAGGTGGGATTTCTATTTGTAGTGTGTTATGATGAGTTGACTTGGTGTAAATTTGTATTTATTTATTTCTTTTTTTTGCTAATTCTTGTATTTGCGGTGTTAATTAGATGAGACACTAAAACGCCTAAACATATCTTCCCTTATGTCCTTTCACAGGAGGAGTGCCAGAATTACATCCGTGTTCTACTCGTCAACGGTGACAGGCTGTTTACATGCGGAACAAATGCGTTCACTCCCATTTGCACCAATCGCACGGTAATGTAAATGCAACAATGCATTCAAAATAATGCAGAGGCTTCCTGACCTATTACACATACTGTGTCCCAGCTTTCTCTCCCCCATTGACCTCTTTTGACATTTTCATCACCGCGTGGGCAGTGTAGCATAGCATGTGGTATTTCAACCAAAGCCTGTGGTTTATTTCAGAGTTTTCTTCATGCTTCATCTCAATAGAAGCTTTCTTGAGATCTTGACACAAACAACAAATAAGCCCTGTTTTTCTGATAAGGTGGGAACTTGTAGCATCTCTAAGTCCTGTGTCCTTTGTGGAAAGTTCACACTTGTTATGCAGGTATCGTCCAAGCATTTGCACTTTATCTTTGATAAAAAAAATTCCAACGCATGGGTTGCAGAATAGTTGCTATAAGTGCCACTCAATGCAGCTGATTGAAAGATAAGCATCTCCGCCAAGCACATTTACTGACATCCCCCATTATTCCTCCTCACATCTCCTAGTTTTCATTCATGCATGTAAGTCTCTTGTGCTCGAACCCCTGAATTTGAATGACTGGATTGTTTGTCTATCCTTTCCTCAAACCTGATAATGATGATGACAGTCGATTCGCGTACGATGGCCTTTGAAGGATGGCGGGAATTATTGACTCAAAGCTAAATCACCCAGGGATTTACCACCATGAGTACCTCGTGCCAGCAGGAAAGGACTTAGCGCAGCCAGGAAGGCACGGGTGAAAAGTCTCCATCGTGTCCTTGTAACGCCGCCAGTGAAGCTGCATCTTTAAACAAGCGGCTATCGAGACGGTGTATAGCTCAAAACACAGCTGCCGGTGTCCTGAAGAGGAGTCTTTCAACCCTCTCCATTAATGTGCATTATGGGTAGCGTGTCCATATCTACGAAGGCTTCCGAATGTCATTTGTCAGAAGGTGTTCCATCAATAAACGCCTTTCATCTTTCTTCGCACCCAAGAAAAGGCACATCCGTTCAGGCATTGGCTCGGGCAGAAGTATCTCCCTGGCACCGGCGCTTCAAAAAGACTGCCTCGCCTTGCCAAACATGCAAATTTGCCTGACTTTATTGCCAGCTAAATGGGCTCGGGGGTCCTGAAGGAAGCCGAGACACTTCCAGCCATTCGCGGAGGTTTTCTTCGAGCCAACATCAAGGATAATCCCTCTTTACATTGATTACACAGGGCAAGTGTTGCGGCCGTCAGCTGCATGTAAGATAAAAGCATTCAAGAGAGGCCACACAGGATCTAATCCGCCTTCGGGACAGACCAAGCACAATGCAGTATGTCAGATTTCCTGCTACAAAAATAAGCAAGTCACTGAAGACATGACATTTCGGGCTGCATAGATAAATTCACTGCAGCTTTAGATGCATTGCTCAATCCCAAAACCATTCACTTGTCATTTTTCTGGTAACAGATTCCAGATGCATGTAAGGTAGGAGCGTCATTATAACAGAAGCTTTAATTGGATTTTTCAAATGTGTTTTTGATGCTAAATGGTTTTAATGGCATTACTGTACACATTTAAAAAAATGTTTTTGATGAACAGCATTTGCCTGCTTTCAAAGTAACCAAACTGACTGCTCAAATTCTTTCCCTTGTGAAAAACAGAAGCAGTCCTTTAAATCAGTGCTTTTGACTTCAAGGCCCCCCATTGTCCACAACGCTATTCCAAGGCCCTATGATTTTTCCAGTCTAACATGATTTACTGGATTTTTTAGAACTGCAAAAAATGTATATTCATTATAAAAAGTGCCCATGACTTTTTAAAATTTTGAGAAATTACAGTATTAAAATGAGGCTTCCTCGTATATATCCAGGTTTTCCAAGAAGCGGCAATCCTGGTTTTTCAAAGACATTTACCTTTACATTTAAGCATTTTGCAGACACTTTTATCCAAAGCTACTTTCCATTCCAGGTACACATTTTATCAGTTCTTGCTTTACCTGGGAATTGAACCCATGACCTTGGTGTTGCTAGCACCATGCTCTACAGTTTGAGCTATAGGAAGACAAAAAACAATGAATTAAAATAAAAAAGGTCTTGTTTTGTAGTTGTTTTGGCTTTTTGAAAACCGTTTTAAAGCCTTCTTTGAGGTTGAGTCCAGTTGAAAACACCGCTTTAAACCGATGTGTTTCGCTAATGGCTTCTCTAGTGGTTTAGGTGGAGTGACTTTCTCGGTGTCTCCGTTAGCCTGCATGAAGGAAAACAGAAATCGGTTTAAAAAAACATGGACCAGCACGAAAAGTCAAACCCACTTCCTGTGGTGGCATATCCCTTGTGCTTATTGTATACAAATGGAAATTACCTCCCTGTCATGGTAGCTTCCCTTTGCTGGCTAAATGTCACGCTAAGCAAGAATCAAGACTTTGCCGTACTGCACATAAGGACAGAACGGGTGTGTTGCGAACGATTAGCATTTAGCCATTGCAGTAGCCACTAGGCATGACAACCAAGTAATGAGATAAACATTATTGCCGTCTCACAAAACAGCACATGACACGTCTGGAAGTAGGCCGAGCGTTTCCACAGTAATAGATGATTCGAACGGTGAAATCATTTTCACTGCCACATCAGCTCCTTGCATATACAAAATTAGAACATCTTCGAGATTTTCGCCATAGAAACGTTTGGACATATTTTCTCTGCTCAAACAAACTAATACTGTGGGCAAAAGAATTATAGGTCTGGCTAGATTTTTACTCTATATTTACTAGCATTTCAGGTATAAGAATTGCAGTCTTTCTGAATTCAATCTCTTTGTTTCTCTGCACAGCTGACAAACCTGACCGAGGTTCATGACCAAATCAGTGGAATGGCACGGTGCCCCTATAATCCTCTGCATAATTCCACCGCCCTCATCACTTCCAGCGGGGAGCTCTATGCCGCCACTGCTATGGACTTTTCTGGCAGAGACCCGGCAATTTACCGCAGCCTGGGTGGACTCCCTCCTCTGCGTACTGCTCAGTACAACTCTAAATGGCTCAATGGTAGGCCTGAGCTATTGGATGAAAAATGTTTCATTGAATTATGAAATTGTAATTGATATTACAAGAAAAAAACAATAGCAATCAAGTGACTACTTGTGGTTAAAGGTTTTGGGAAAATGGCATTTCATGAAAATTTGCTTCTCTAAAGGGATAGTTCACCTAAAAATGAAAGTTCTGTCATCATTTACTCACCCTCATGTAGTTTCAAACCTGTACGGCTTTCTTACTGTAACACAAATGGAGATTTAGGTAGAATTACACTTTCATATGGAAAAAAGATGTAATGATATAGGGGGAGTAAATGATGACAAGTTTTTTTTTATTATTATTAATTTGGAGTGAGCTGTTGCTATAAGTACCACATCTTTTTTTAAAGAACCCTGGTTCTTTCATTTTCCTGTGCCGTGTTATAATTTACAGAAATCTGTAAGAACAATATATAGACGCAAAAAATAAGATGTAACTTAATAAATAATTGTGCATAGTTATGAAAGGAAAATAAATATACTTATGAACTTTCAAAATGTTGTTGTTGACTTCAAATAGTGTGTTTCAAATCAAGCTCGACAGTAATTCAGTTCTTTAAATAACTTCATCAGTCATTTTAGCTAGACAAATTAGGCTTATGCCGTCAGGAATGAGTTGTGCAACATGCCCTCATCCTCAAATCCCATGAACACTACACAAAAGTTAATTCAATTTGAATGTTTTTAGTCAACGGCTGACTTTCAAAACCAGTTAAAAATGTTCAATGTTATTGTTCAAGAATATTTGCTTTTGCCGCAAAAAATTGGGTGAATCATTTTCTCACCCTCATTTGATTCCAAACCTGTGGAACACAAAAGAAGATATTTTAAAGAATATTGGTAACCAAACAGTTTTAGTCACCATTGACTTCCATTTTATGGACAAAAAAACACAGTTTGAGAAATGTTCATATTTTGTGGACTTTTTACTGTAGAGCTTGTTCTTTTCTCAAAACCTAAACATCAATGTCCAAACTGAAAAAAAATTGGCTGAGCTGATGAGGTTAAAAATTATTAAACATGAACTTTTTTCCTTAGCAAATGTGCTAAGCTCCTCACCACAAAAGAAAATGAATTCCCTGTCAATCACCACCACCTACTCACTTTGATTCTTACAAAGTTGGCCATGACAGTTGCTCTTTTTGCTTTTGAGAAGCTTGTGCTTTCATGTGTTTTGAATGGGGAACGATAATTAAACGAGTGAGCACGCTTTGATCCTTTCTCACCGTAACCTTTCTCTTCTCCCATGACAAATGAGTTTGTCCATTACCTAAGCACAAGATTAATAAACGCATCTCGATGGGCCAGCGGTTCTGCTCCATGTGCAATCCGTTATTAATCACTGTCATCCTGTCCCCCGTCAGAGCCCAACTTCGTTTCCTCTTATGACATCGGCAACTTCACCTACTTCTTCTTCCGTGAGAACGCTGTGGAGCATGACTGCGGCAGGACGGTGTTCTCTCGCGCCGCCCGCGTCTGCAAGAACGACATCGGGGGCCGTTTTCTGCTGGAGGACACCTGGACCACTTTTATGAAGGCCAGGCTGAATTGCTCAAGGCCGGGCGAGATTCCGTTCAACTACAATGAACTGCAGGGAACCTTTTTCCTGCCCGAGCTTGAGCTCCTCTATGGGATTTTCACCACTAATGTGTGAGTAAAGCACTGTTTGATCACAACACAGGTTTTAAGATATCTGTTGTTATGTTCAAAGGTTTCAACCCACAGAAGTCAGCTTATGACCCATTATTTTCAGCAGGACTTCAATTTTGTGATGTGCATTGCCAGCAAAAGGTTAATGATTGCCTGTGTGTGTGCGTGCGTGTGTGTGTGTGTGTGTGTGTGTGTGTGTGTGTGTGTGTGTGTGTGTGATGTAAAAGGGGTCACTATGATTTTAACTATTTGCTATTTTTTCTTTCATTTTTTGCTTACCTGCTGTTATCTCTCTGGTAGTGTGAGATCTGTATCACAGTCAGCCGTGGACAGATCCATTTTTCACAATATGATCCACTATGCTTTAACGATTGTCTGTGAAAAAGTGTTGCATGTAATTGTGTGTTTTTGTGTGTGTGTGTGTGTGTGTGTGTGTGTTGTGTGCTGACTGCCTACTTCTGACTCTGTTCTCAGTAACAGCATTGCCGCATCAGCAGTGTGCGCCTTCAATTTAAGCGCTATTACCCAAGTGTTCAGTGGGCCTTTCAAGTACCAGGAGAACTCACGCTCCGCTTGGCTGCCTTACCCCAATCCCAACCCTGACTTCCAGGTAAGCATCCAGCAAATGACAGCCACTTTTACGGGCAGTATGCATTCGCTCCATCTGCTTTAAAAGTTAAGTGGCACTTTCCACAAATAGGGTACAGAATAGGGCCTGAAACTCTCAAATGGTCAATGAAAGAAGGTGCTTAACCTTCAGAGAATGTTGATTATCATCCTCATCAAAGAGTTTTATTTTCCATTAGTTAGATTAGTTCAACCCTGTTAAAAAAATTAGGGAGCTTGATTTGTGTGATTTTTACCTAATAGTAAACATGATTATTTGTTCTATTAAATAAAAAAATTCCATTCATAAGCATTCAGACAGTGTTTTTAAAAAGGTTTAAAGCTTAATGAGGAAATTTAGGAGTTTTAATATTGAAAAGCAAATGCTGATAGTTGTGTATAAATCACTCATTGAATCTGTTCTCACTTTTAACATTGTATCCTGGTTTAACTCTCTCTCATTAAATGCAAAAGCAGACTCTTAAGGATAATAAACATGGCTGGTAAAACAGTTGGTGAGAAACAAGTACCTTTGTGCGATCTTTACACTGTGGCAGTAAAAAGGAAAGCCTCCATTATTGTGACAGATTCTTCCCATCCCTTGCATTGTTCATATCAGTTACTTCCATCTGGTAGACGGTATAAAGTACCTTTGGTGAAAAAGGCCAAGTTTAAAAAGACCTTTATTCCAGCTGCCATTGTTATTTTAAATAGGTTATATAGAAATAAGATTCATTTTATAGTTTTTTTTTTTTTATAAGAGTGGTGCGGGTTTCATGTGATTTTTATCTTAAATTGTTGTTGTGTGGTTGTTTCGGTTTTATTGAGCCTTTATCCAAAGACAATTTTAGGCAGATTTTTTATCAGTTTTCACAAAAATATTAAGCAACACAACTGTTTTCAACATTGATAATAATCATAAATGTTTTTTGAGCATCAAATCAGCATATTAAGGCCCTTTCACACCGGATGCGTAACGAAAAAGCGAATAGTTCGTGTGCGAATAGTTCGCGTCAAAACCCATCACATGAGCTGCGTAAACACGGTCTCTATCTCTATCTTTGACGATTAGCTTTCTATCCCAAATGTAGTTTAGCCTTCTAGCCAACACAGCACAGGACTATACAACGACGAAAACTATCACACAACATACTCAAAGTCGTGATAACCGAGTTGGTTGGCAATGCTACGCCACACAATCATTGTCCTTGTAGTATGCGATTGGCTGAAGCCTTTTCTGTCGCCGCAAAAGTAAAAAAAAAAATCGACATCGAAGCGAAAAAAATAAAAGTCGTTTTTTCGCCGCAGCACATTCGCGTTCGGTGTGGAAGCGCTCATTACACAAACAGCTGATCAAAAAATAAAACCATCGCGCGAATTATTCGTGCGTCCAATGTGAAAGGACCTTTAGAATGATTTCTGAAGAATCATGTGGCACTGAAGACGCTGAAAATACAGCTTTGAAATCACAGGAATAAATTACATTTTAAAGAAGAACACAGTTGTTTTAAATTGTAGTAATATTCCACAATAATAGTTTTTGATATTTTTGTAGCCTTGGTGAGCATAAGAGACTTCTTTCAAAAACATGAAAAAAAATCTTACCAACCGCAAACTTGTGAACAGTAGTTTAGCTTGGGACCAAATGCCGGTTTGTAAATTTCAAATTGGCTTAATATTACATTTTCGGTCTTTAAAATGAGTTAATAATATTAATTTTTTTACATGATTTAAAGGGGGGGTGAAATGCTCATTTTCACTCAATCTCCTGTTAATCTTGAGTACCTATAGAGTAATATTGCATCCTTCATATCTCCAAAAAGTCTTTTGTTTTATTATATTTTTAATTGAAAGATAGGCTGTACCGAGTCTTTCCGGAAAAAAACGAGCGGCTGGGGGCGGGCCGTATGGGCGAAGCTTAGCTGTGCTTACCCGCCGAGCTAACAACACACAGAGACATTTGTTCAACAGTTTTACTCACCGTTCCAACGCACGACCGCGAACCTTTATCATTGTGACTGCTCGATCCTTAAGCATTAGACGATCTGCAAATCCGGCGATCTGGGCTTTGTTTATAAAACAATCATCGTCGAAATGCAGGGAACAACAGTCTTACACAACTCCGTTTATGCTCAGGAAAACAAACTCCATCCACGGGTTCCTTAACGCTGGGTTCTTTGGGAATCTGTGCAGGGTTGTCTTGCCCTGGCAACCAAAAACACACTTCTTTGGTGACATTGACTTCCCAAAAGCCGGGCAGGGCGCTTTGATGGCGAACTGCTTTCACTCTCTTGCTCTGGTCTACGAGTGCGCGCGCGCCCGCGATCTTACCGGAGAAGTGCCCTTAGGACCCATATAAGGAAATTCCGCTCTATCTTACGTAAGACAGAGCCATACTCGAAAAAAACTTTCCGAAACTTGTGACAAACCGGAAGGAGGATTTTTGGAACAAAAATACTCCTTCAAACGTACAACTTAGTTTTTGAAACTTTGTCCATGTTTAGCAAGGGAATCCAACTCTTTACCAGTGTAAAAAACTCAGCATGCATGAAATAGCATTTCACCCCCCCTTTAAAAAATTTGTTAAATATGGCTTTAACAGATTATGTTAAATTATGATTTTAATTGTTTAGTACAATTGAGGACTTCTCATAATATTTTGGGTGGATGCTTTATATTGTAAAAACTACCTACATTTCATTCTAGGTTAATACTAATAAAAAATGTGGGATTTGTTTCTCTACTGCCAAATAGAAGTATATTTGTGAAGAGTGCCAGGTCTCTCTCTGTTGGCAACACTCCAGCAGTAAACAACCAAAAGAATAATTTACTTTCTCACCTCAAATACCACCTATGCGCGCCCAATTAAAACGAGGTGGTGACTGATGTTTTGGGGTTTTATTGCCTCATGTTTTCACCTGATTATTCTCAGGAAGTAAAAAAAAGAAATATGCGAGGGGAATTTTTATTTATTCTGAACAGTCCAATTATCCAAAGCCCACAAACACCCGAATCTGATATTATCGATGATAGCGAAGAGGAGACGGTTCGTGCCACGGTTCCTCAAGTCTCTCTCACAGTCAATCATTTGCCTCCATTTCCATGTCTTTGTAATGCTCACGGATTTATTAATAAAGTTGCCAGCTTATAGCATTTTTGGCAGGACATAACGGTAAAAACTAATAAAGCCTGTTTTCATCTCATGTGGAGTATTGCCAACTTCACCATGACTGAGTCTGAAGTGCATTTAGTTTTAAGACTCTCTTCAGAAATCTAAAGTCATGGTCAGTGATCAGCATGGAGGAATGTATCCACGTCTGAAGTATCAACCTTAAATTGCGGGTAATTGCTTTATAGTCAGAGGGTTAATCTATGCGGGTTAAATGTGTTTTAAATCAGCGTGAGATCCATGACCAGGCCCATATGGAGACTTTTTATTTACGTCTCCTATGCTGAATTTGGGTGAAATTCTCCGGAATGAATTTAAACTCTGTAAATTGTTTGGAAACCTGTTCGATTATATGCTTCACCTCTAATAACAAACACACAATGGGCCAGATGCTCTGAATGACGTGTTCAAATTTCCTCAAGTCTTCAGAGCTTTCTGTGGAATTGGGTGCAGATTCTATGTGGGCCTGGTAATGACCCCATTAAAATGACTTGACTACCATATCTAAACCATTTAAAAACTGTCTGATCAGCATGGACTTCTTTTTTGGATCAGCTGAATCAGACTTTCTCATCTAGCTTATTGAAGCCGATATCTGTGACATGATAATTAAGTTTTTGAAGTCCACGTAGGAAGAAAAAAGTATTTTACTTTATTCTTTTTCCCTTTCAACCACAAGGATTCATGATCTACAGGAGTTCCACTTTATCTAGCTTGCTGTGACATCTTCATCAAGCATTTGTCTATGTTGTTGAGGCCAGATTTACGAGCTTCAAATTTATGGCTTCCAGCGTTGATGGAAAATAGCTTGCTGTATATTCTGTTCCTGAAAGACCAACATGCACCCCATTTGAGTAGAATTACGTCTGCGTTGATCTCCAGCTGATTGATGTTGATTATATGTGATCCGGGAGAGAGTGCAGGTTTTGTGAGGCCTGCTAATTTGTTTCTTCAAAAAATATCTTATTCAGGGTGGAAAACAGTAATTTAGGGGAAACAACTGCACTTTTCTAAATCCTTTCCTATATAAAATGATCATGATTTCACACAACAAGCAACTGCAATCTGTGCTTGTTATTTGGGTTCTTCAGATCAACAGCTTCAAGTGAATTTTGTGAATTTGTATTTCCCAGCAGACTGTTAATCCTATTTTTTCTCATCATCGGTATCTCCCTGTTTGTATCTCTCTGGTTCTTTCTCAGTGTGGCACTATAGATTACGGCTCCTATGTGAACTTAACGGAGAGGAATTTGCAGGACGCCCAGAAGTTCATTCTGATGCATGAAGTGGTGCAGCCTGTCGTTCCTGTGCCGTACTTTATGGAGGACAATGTGCGCTTCTCCCATGTGGCCGTGGATGTAGTGCAGGGCAAAGACATGCTCTACCACATCATCTACCTAGCAACAGGTATAGTACCACATCACGTCTGCATTGAAAGAAAGAGAAGGTCTGTAAGTAGTATTTACATATAAATTTAATATAGTCGAAAATAAGTACCGCATTAGATATACCTTACTGATGAAGGTTAATGGAGTTGCAGCATAAGATGCCCTACTAATAGTATGCTACTTGCAGAATTGCTAATGCAGTCCATTAATTGTGGCTAATAGGAGCAAATTTGGAATACATGTTTTGCAAACATGGGAGAGTTATTTTCTGAGTGATCTAATTAGTATAGAAGCTTGTTTCCCCAAATTCAAAAATAAAAGAGATAACTTTTAAGGTAATGTTAAAAAGTAAAGTCACAATTGTGAGGAAATGATGATGGCAAAGCTGAAATTTCAGTAGCCATAATGCATGTGTGTGTGTATATGTATGTATATACACATATATACTCATATATACTCATGTATTATGGCTACTGAAATTTCAGCTCAGCTTTGATTATATATTAGTGCTGTCAAATCGATTAATCATGATTATCAAACATACAAGTTTTTGTTTACATATATGTGTGTATATACATTATATATATATATATATATATATATATATATATATATATATATATACAGGGCCGGCTCTAGACATTTGGAGGCCCTAGGCAAAATTCATGTTGGAGGCCCCCCACCCCCAATAAAAAACACTTGAAACAAATATGATTCCTAACCTTTTTATTTATACAACATTTAATTTTAAATTTTGTATATTTTGACTTACACAGTACATTTGGACACATTACTATTTTTAATGTTTTTGAAAGAAGTCTCTTATGCTCATCAAGCCTGGATTTATTTGATCAAAAATACAGAAAAATAATATAGTGAAATATTACAATTTAAAATAATGGTTTTCTATTTTACTATAAAATATATTTCTGTGATGCAAAGCTGAATTTAGTGTCACGTGATCCTTCAGAAAACTTTATAATATTCTGATTTATTATCAAATGTTAGAAATGGTGCTTAATATTTATTTTATAACATGTGATACTGTTTTTCAGGATTTTTGATTATTAAAAAGTTGTTTTAAAAAAGTCTTCACTATCACTTTTATATATTTAACACATCCTTGCTGAATATTCCTGTTTTTTTCTGTATTTTTGATCAAATAAATGCAGGCTTGTACAGCATAATAATAAACTTCTTTCAAAAACATTAAAAATAGTAATGGGTCCAGACTTTTTACTGGTAGCAAATTTTATCTAAGGTAATCTCTTTTTTGTTTAATGAAGATGTTATTGTTGTTGTTGTTATTGTACTGTTTTATTCAGTTTATTCACAGTTCCAGAATACCACTCCAGTAGATGAACATGAACGTGCTTTTATAATTTTTTTCATAGCTGCGTTATGGGCAGGATTTTTCCCTCCCATTTAATCAATATTGACTGCAGATATTGTCATATTATTAATATCATTAATATGTTATTATGTATTGCATTGCTACCTTAAATATGCTATACACAAATCAAGTGGAAGAGAAAGATACGATCGCTACTGAGCAGAAAAAAAAATCTAAACTAATATTCGTATAGGCTATGATGTCAGGGTATTATGTAATCATCAGCATCAGAATATAGAAGATAGACCCATAGATATGAGATCCTTTATTTGAAACATTTAAAAATGTTGCAGTGTGTTAACTTTTAACTTTGAATACAGACGTCTTGTCTTTTAATTTTGTAGCTTTTTTACTAGTCAGCTCCCAACGCGATGTTATTCATTGTACGCGCAAATTCAAAGCGTCGCGTCTGGGCACGTTAATGACGCTCGCGCTCTTTTAAACTCGTAGACTAACAAAGCGGTGAATGATTTTTCCAGAAATGACGCTGATCTACAGTAGCCCACAAGTTTATATTTAAAATACATTCCAATCACTCCAAAATCGATGACCTGCATTACGAGCTACGCTTCTTTGCGTGCCTATTTATCTTGTAGATAGGACATTTGTACATTTTTTTTTTTCCCTCTGTCTGGGCCCCATCCCGCCAATCGGGCCCTAGGCACGTGCCTAGTTTGCCTTTGCGTTAATCCGGCTCTGTATATATACATACAATATATACACCTGTGTGTGTGTGTGTGTGTGTGTGTGTGTGTATATATGTATACAGTGTATATATATATTGTCGCGGGTGAGGAATCACACAACAAGGTCGCTCGGTGAAAATTAGCCCCGGAGGGTGGATTTATTGAAATTACTTCAACAAAGGTGAAACGGTGAAATAAGATGAGTGCTGTCTTCAGGTGCCGTGCGTTGGTTGCCAGGGCGACGCTGACATGCCCAGAGAGACTCGTCACATTCCCCCCCCTAAGCTTCGTTCTGGCCCTGGGAACGAGAGGAGATAGTAGGGGTGAAATAAGGGGTGGGTGGGGAATGACCCCTGACAGACCTGAAAAAGCTGTCCACATCCGTGAGAGTCCATCGGCGTTGGCGTTGGCGGCCCCGGCCCGATGTCGTACCTCGAAGTGGAAGTCCTGGAGCGCGAGGAACCAGCGGGTCACCCTGGCGTTAGTATCTTTCGCCCGGGCCATCCACTGTAGAGGGGCATGGTCGGTCAGCAGGGTGAACTTACGGCCGAGGAGGTAATAACGCAGCTCCAGGACTGCCCACTTGATGGCCAGGGCCTCCTTCTCGACGGCGGCGTAGTTCTTCTCTGCCTGGGACAACTTCCTGCTGATGTAGAGAATGGGATGCTCCTCACCTTCCTGGACTTGTGACAGGACGGCTCCTAGTCCGGTGTCGGAAGCATCCGTTTGCAGCAGGAAGGGGCAGCCGAAGTCAGGGGCGCGGAGTACCGGAGACGCTGGAAGTGCCGTCTTGAGTTGGGCGAAGGCCTCCTCGGCGGCTGTCGTCCAGCAGATCTTCTCGGGCTGCCCCTTCCTGGTCAGGTCTGTCAGGGGGGTGGCTAGAGAGGAGAAGTTGGGGATAAAACAGCGATAGTACCCCGCCAACCCCAAAAAGGCTCGTACCTGGGCCTTTGTCTGTGGTTTTGGAGCGGTGCGTATGGCTTCCACCTTTTTCTCTTGGGGGCGGATGAGGCCTCGGCCGACCTGGAATCCCAGGTACTTCGCCTCGGATAGCGTTAGGTGGCATTTGCGGGGGTTGGCGGTTAGTCCAGCCCGCCGGAGCTCCGAGAGCACCCTCCGCAGACGTTCCAGATGTTCATCCCATGCCTCGGAGTGCACCACGACGTCATCCAAATACGCGGCTGCATACGCTTGGTGGGGCCTTAGGATGATGTCCATCATGCGCTGAAAGGTCGCTGGTGCTCCATGAAGGCCAAAGGGAAGGGTCCGGTACTGCCAGTGGCCACTAGGGGTAGAAAAAGCAGTCTTCGATTTAGCAGAAGAGGTAAGTGGTACCTGCCAGTATCCCTTGGTGAGGTCCAGGGTTGTGATGTACCGGGCCCTCCCCAGGCGGTCTAGCAGCTCGTCGACCCGAGGCATGGGATAGCTGTCGAATTCGGAGACTTCGTTCAGCCGGCGGAAGTCATTGCAGAAGCGGAGGGTGCCATCCGGCTTGGGTACCATCACGATAGGGCTGGACCATGGGCTGCGAGATGGTTCGATTACCCCCAACTTCAGCATTTCCTGGATTTCCTCCTCAATAGCCTGCCGACGAGCTTCTGGGACTCGGTAGGGCCGTTGCCTGACGATTACTCCAGGGGGCGTCCTGATGTCGTGGTGGATGACGTTAGTCTGCCCAGGCCTAGAGGAGAACACATCCAAAAACTGTCTGACCAGGTGCTGCAGCTCGGTCTTCTGGGCAGCCGACAGGTGGGGATCCATGTCGACAACCACGGGATCGGTGAGACTGAGGGCGACGAGCTGGTCTCGGGTCCCTTGCCACTTCTTCAGTAAGTTGATGTGATATAATTGCTCTGCTTGTCTTCTTCCAGGTTGGCGTATGCGGTATGTCACTGGTCCAACCTTCTCCACAACGGTATATGGCCCTTGCCACGATGCCAGGAACTTACAAGCGGAGGTAGGGACCAAGACCATGACCCTGTCTCCTGGCTGGAATTCCCGTGGTTGGGCTGCCCGATTATAGTGGCGTTGTTGGGCCTGCTGTGCCTTGCTGAGGTGCTCCCGGACTAATGGCATGACGCGGTCTATCCTCTCCCTCATCTGTGTTACGTGCTCGATGACCGTGCGGTGGGGGGCAGGCTGCTGCTCCCAGGCCTCCCGAGCGACATCCAGCAGGCCCCGAGGCTGGCAGCCGAATAGAAGTTCGAAGGGGGTGAAACCAGTTGAGGCTTGAGGGACCTCGCGGATGCCGAAGAGGACGTAAGGGATCATAAGGTCCCAGTCCCGCTTGTCCTCCGCTGCTACCCTTCGGAGCATCTGTTTTAGGGTTTGGTTAAAGCGTTCCACGAGTCCGTCGGTTTGTGGGTGATAGACGGTTGTCCTCAACTGTTTCACCCCCAGCAGCCTGCTGAGGTCAGCCATTAGCCGGGACATGAACGGTGTTCCCTGGTTAGACAGGATTTCAGTCGGGATGCCGACCCGGCTGGCCAACAGAAACAGCTCCTGGGCGATGGCTTTCGCTGTAGCTTTCCGCAGGGGGACTGCTTCTGGATACCGGGTGGCGTAATCCACGATGACGAGGATGTGTTCATGTCCTCGGGCAGACTTAGGCAACGGCCCCACCAGATCCATTCCGATCTGCTCGAAGGGCACCTCGATGATGGGTAAGGGAATCAGCGGGCTGGGGGGAGGAGTCCTGGGAGCCGTGCGTTGGCAGGTCGGGCAGGCTTTGCAGAAACCTTTCACGTCAGCCTCCAGGCCTGGCCAGTGAAAACGATCCCGGATCCGCTGGATGGTGTTAGCTGCTCCTAGGTGACCTGCCATTGGATGTGAATGGGCTTACTCGAGGATGGTCTCTGTCTTCGTCCGAGGGACGACTAGAAGTTCCTTCTCCTCCCCCCTTCGCTGGGCGACACAGTATAGCAGACCGCTTCGGACTACAAAATGCGGGAGAGGATGGGGCCGTGGGAGGACGTCTTTGCCGTCAATGGCTCTAACTTGACTCCAACAGTGCTTCAGACGATCGTCCTCCCGCTGGTCCTTGGCAAAAGAGCCCCCCTCGCTGACATGCTGGAACACATCATAGAAAAGGTTAGTACTTAGCGAGGGGGACTCACCATCTCTCCCGCTGTCCGAAGCTAGCAGCGCGACCGGCGGCGGGGTCCCTGTGGCCGGCGACGACGGCGACAGTTCCGTTCCGGGCTGGCGGGCTGAGCGGCGGCGGCGAGCAGGCGGTCAAACCCCGGCCAATCTCTTCCAAGCAGTAGTGGGACTGGTAATTTTTTCACCAATCCGGCTTCAACGGGCCAGACGCCATGGGCGGCAGCGATGTTCACGCGGCGAGCTGGAACTTGTTGGGTGTCTCCATGCACACACGTGATCGGTAGGTAACTTTTTTGGCCAGGGTGAGGAGGGCACAGATGGGCCTGGATGAGGGTGAACGCGCTGCCCGAATCCAGAAGCGCCCGGACGGGCTTGCCGTTCAACTTGACGTCCGCCTCTGGAGCCGCAGGTGGAACGCGCTGATGGACGATGCAGCCCGCCAGCCAGGTCCGCGGAGGCGTCGTGGGTTCAGCGGTGGGCATTGGCTCGTCCATGGGAGACGGAACTGTCGGTCTGCCAACTGCGCGCGAGGTGCCCTCCGGCGTGCGTCGCTCCTGGACCACCCTCCGGGGAAACGGCGGCGCTCTCTCTCCAGCCTCCCGTTGGTGGACAGCATCCGGCAGCTCGATCGCCTCCACCAAAGCGAGGACAGTGGCGGGGTTCCTCATACCCACCACCTGACGATGGGACCGAGGCAGGGCGCGGAGGAGGCGATCGATGACCACTCGTTCCACTAGGAAAAATAAGCTCGTTGAGCTTCACCAGTGAGGAGAGGTGCCAGCGCGGAAGCCCAGTCTTCTATGGGCCATCCCTCACGGTTAGCAGTGGTTTCAAATATTTGTAGGTATGCCTCAACATCGTCGTGAGCCGTCATTTTGGGCAAAAGCCGGGTCGCTCGCACTCGGGGGTCAGGTAGTGGAACCGGCTGGGCAGCCTGGGCATGGAGGGCAGCGATGTCTTCTTCAGCTCTGCCCTGCCGAGTGGCCAGATGTTCCATTATCTGCTGCTGACGGATGCTTACTTCTGTGAGGCGGTGCAGTAGTTCATCCATCTCCATGAGGAGAGAGAGCGCCGATCGGTGCTGGGGGTGGTGAACAGAGAGAGAGAAAAAAAATATTACTGTGGTGAACTGCAAACACTTGTGTGTGATTTCTCATGCAGTTGCCCGCATTCTCCACCAGATGTCGTGGGTGAGGAATCACACAACAAGGTCGCTCGGTGAAAATTAGCCCGGAGGGTGGATTTATTGAAATTACTTCAACAAAGGTGAAACGGTGAAATAAGATGAGTGCTGTCTTCGTGTCTGGTGCTCCTGTGAAGTCCTCGTGCTCGTGAAGGTGGGTGTCCAGGCGTGCTCAGTCGGGCTGTCGGTCACTCGCTGCCTTCTGTTAGGTAAGAAACAAAGGATTAGTACCAGCACGTTCAGCATGAGACGGGGTGTCTGTCGAAGTGAGAGCAGTGGCGGCTTTTACAGCCGCTTGATGACGGGCTTCAGCTGTGACCGATCGTGCGTTGGTTGCCAGGGCGACGCTTACATGCCCAGAGAGACTCGTCACAATATATATATATATATATATATATATATACATATATATATATATATATATATATACAGTGAGGAAAATAAGTATTTGAACACCCTGCTATTTTGCAAGTTCTCCCACTTAGAAATCATGGAGGGGTCTGAAATTGTCATCGTAGGTGCATGTCCACTGTGAGAGACATAATCTAAAAAAAAAAATCCAGAAATCACAATGTATGATTTTTTAACTATTTATTTGTATGATACAGCTGCAAATAAGTATTTGAACACCTGAGAAAATCAATGTTAATATTTGGTACAGTAGCCTTTGTTTGCAATTACAGAGGTCAAACGTTTCCTGTAGTTTTTCACCAGGTTTGCACACACTGCTGGAGGGATTTTGGCCCACTCCTCCACACAGATCTTCTCTAGATCAGTCAGGTTTCTGGGCTGTCGCTGAGAAACACGGAGTTTGAGTTCCCTCCAAAGATTCTCTATTGGGTTTAGGTCTGGAGACTGGCTAGGCCACGCCAGAACCTTGATATGCTTCTTACAGAGCCACTCCTTGGTTATCCTGGCTGTGTGCTTCGGGTCATTGTCATGTTGGAAGACCCAGCCTCGACCCATCTTCAATGCTCTAACTGAGGGAAGGAGGTTGTTCCCCAAAATCTCGCAATACATGGCCCCGGTCATCCTCTCCTTAATACAGTGCAGTCGCCCTGTCCCATGTGCAGAAAAACACCCCCAAAGCATGATGCTACCACCCCCATGCTTCACAGTAGGGATGGTGTTCTTGGGATGGTACTCATCATTCTTCTTCCTCCAAACACGTTTAGTGGAATTATGACCAAAAAGTTCTATTTTGGTCTCATCTGACCACATGACTTTCTCCCATGACTCCTCTGGATCATCCAAATGGTCATTGGCAAACTTAAGACGGGCCTTGACATGTGCTGGTTTAAGCAGGGGAACCTTCCGTGCCATGCATGATTTCAAACCATGACGTCTTAGTGTATTACCAACAGTAACCTTGGAAACGGTGGTCCCAGCTCTTTTCAGGTCATTGACCAGCTCCTCCCGAGTAGTTCTGGGCTGATTTCTCACCTTTCTAAGGATCATTGAGACCCCACGAGGTGAGATCTTGCATGGAGCCCCAGTCCGAGGGAGATTGACAGTCATGTTTAGCTTCTTCCATTTTCTAATGATGGCTCCAACAGTGGACCTTTTTTCACCAAGCTGCTTGGCAATTTCCCCGTAGCCCTTTCCAGCCTTGTGAAGGTGTACAATTTTGTCTCTAGTGTCTTTGGACAGCTCTTTGGTCTTGGCCATGTTCGTAGTTGGATTCTTACTGATTGTATGGGGTGGACAGGTGTCTTTATGCAGCTAACGACCTCAAACAGGTGCATCTAATATAGGATAATAAATGGAGTGGAGGTGGACATTTTAAAGGCAGACTAACAGGTCTTTGAGGGTCAGAATTCTAGCTGATAGACAGGTGTTCAAATACTTATTTGCAGCTCTATCATACAAATAAATAGTTAAAAAATCATATATTGTGATTTCTGGATTTTTTAGATTATGTCTCTCACAGTGGACATGCACCTACGATGACAATTTCAGACCCCTCCATGATTTCCAAGTGGGAGAACTTGCAAAATAACAGGGTGTTCAAATACTTATTTTCCTCACTGTATATATGTATATAGAATGGCCGCTGAAATTTCTGATTTGTTGTCGCAGATATTTTAAAATATATTAAAATACAAAAAGCTATATTACTGTTTTACTGTATTTTTATTCAAATAAATGCAGTGTTGGTCAGCGTAAGGGACTTTCAAAACCATTTTAAAAATCTTACCAACCACACACTTTTGAAAACATATAGATATGTCTGTTATTCTATTCACAAATAAGAATATGAATAGTGGATAGTTAAAAGAATAGATCTAAGCCAAGAATAAAAATCTGAAATGAACATTAAAGCTTGTAATATGAAAGTAGTCAGAAAATCCCAGGTGGCCGACTTCTCATTAAACCTAGCTTATTATAATGTTACTTTTACCATAAAAACTTTGTCGAGTGAAGACTTCTGCATTGCCATAAGGAAGTCATAGGGGAAAACTGACTCTAATAATTGCCGGTCCACTTGAATCAATGGTCTTTGAAGCAAGCAACAGTTGGTCACCAGGCTGAATAAAGGCATTCGATACATAGCAGTGATGAAACATCAAAGGCAGCATGTACTTACATAAGGAAAAAATGTTCTGTAAAGCGGCCATTTGCTATCCAGATGCACACCAGAGCCTGGAAAGCTCCAAGCCTGTCTGCTCTGGCCTGTGCACTGCTGAAAAACACTGAACAGCTAGTTACCTGTCAACAGAAATGAAATTACTGAGACACTTGTTGTTAAAGAACTGTGTAAAATAAACACTTGTTAAAGGGAAGGACACACTTGTTAAATTGTACAACATAAACACACAGGACAGTCAGGGTTTAAAAGCTGTCTGGTAATTGGGCAAGCAGCGCGTCTTTGATTTTATTTCTGGAATACACCAACTGTTTTCGAATATTGGCAGGAGTCAAAGCCTCATGCTGATTCAACAGCATTCACATTGTCTGTCTAGTCTGGCAATGAAGGAATAAAGGAAAGGTATTAGAAAAAAAGAAAGAAAAGAAAACATTCACTCCAAAAAATGTCATTGTCAAAATGTCATGTCATTTCAAACCTGTATGACTTTATTCCTTTGTGGAACAAAAAAAAAGGATTTTTAAGGCCAAAAAGGCCATTTAATGTTTAACAGCAAACGTTTTGCGAGGGAACGCAAAGTTTCTCAGGGGAACATATATTATATTATATTATATTATATTATATTATATTATATTGTATTGTATTGTATTGTATTATATTAAAAAAAAATCCTATCTCATATTTTTTCGATCACCATGTCACTTTTTAGGGGCTCCTTACATGCCACATATTCCAAGTTGTCTAGAACTCAAAAACGTTTGTGAAAGTTCAAAAGAATGATTCAGTGACAAATTGGACATCGCTACTTCTCTCTTTGACAAATAAGGCCTGATATACCAAAGGTTGATATAAAGATTTTCAGTCAATAATGACTATCATTTTGGAATGTGTTTTTGTCACTTTATTACTTTAGTCTTTTTTAAATATTTCTATTCAGCTTTAATCTATATTTATACATATTAGCACATAGTATAACATTAGTACAACTTCAACTTAACCTTATTTGTATCAGTTAGTTTGTCAAAGCAACATTTCTAATTTTCATTTAAGTTAGTTTTTCATGCAGTATTTGTATTTTGTTTTATTTTAGCTTTATTTATTTTTTTATGTCTATTTATTGCTATATATACAGTATATTAGGTATAGTATATAGCAGCATATATATATATATATATATATATAGTAGTTTTAGTTCAAAATAACACCACTGGTCTGTTTCTCACATAAACCTCTCAAATGACTTCAAAAGTCTTGGAATATTGCGCGCACATTGGATGGATCACTTTTATGATATGTAAATGGTGATTCTTGCCAGCTTTAATAATGTAGTTGTTTGGAAAATAGCATCCGCCACAATTCTTCAAAATCTCTCCTTTTGTGTTCCGTGAAAGAAAGTCATACACATTTGGAACAACATGAGGATGAGTAGATGATGACAGAGTTTTAATTTCTGGGTGAATTCATTATTTAAAGCATCAAATCGCAGTCTCTCGCAAATCTCTCACGGACTTCAGGATAAAGTCGTGCACTCAAGATCAAAATATTTCAGAGGTGCTGTGATATAAATCCTCTGGTATGGCAGTTACTCCTTTATGTGCCATGTTTATAGCGTTAGCCTAAATTCAATTCATGCCAGACAATAATAGCTTGAAGTGTGAGGAACGTAGCTGGAATTTTCACAGTTGAGTGAAATGAAATAGAGCACTGAAGCCTGTTTTGACAAGGGCAGGGACCTAATCAGAGGCTCTTTTAGTATCTAAAAGTTTGACTTGTATCAAATATCTGACAAACAGCTTTGGCGTGAACAGAAGTATAGCAAAAACTACTCCAAGGATAAAATAGATATTATATAGCTTATTGAACCAAATCAGGTCACTTTTTGTGACATTATGAGACCAATGAATGTCCTCTGTGGAACACATGCTCCAGAGAGGGATTCAGCCGATAATTCTGTTCTCCTTTTGATTGCACAAATGTCACCCTTTGGAGAAGATAATGAATCTTCTCTGGAGAGTAGTCCGTCACTGTTTGCCTTTTCTGATCCAAATAGCACATCCAATTTAAGTTTACAGCCCAGGTGGCAGACTAGCACTTTATAGAATTTTCATGTGATTGAAGAGATCTGAGGTCATTCTCCATTCCTGCTTCTCTGACATCATTTCCTTCCAATCTCACCAGGTCATCAGATATGCCCCACATGATCACCTAAACTATTTTTCTCTCTCTTACCTTCTCCCTTAAAGTCTAACACACTTGTTCTCGAATTCCTCTTTCTAGATTACGGCACCATTAAGAAGGTCCTCTCCCCGCTGAACCAGACCATGGGCAGCTGTTTGCTGGATGAGATTGAGCTTTTCCCTCAGAAGAAGAGGCAGCCAATCCGCAGCCTGCTTATTCTTCACAGCCGCAGTGAGCTATTTGTTGGAGTCAGAGAACAGGTCATCAAAATCCCCCTGATGCGCTGCAACTTCCACAAATCTAGAGAGTAAGTACTTCAACTTCTCAGCAGACAGATCTCAAGGTAGAAATTCATAACTACTTTCTTAAAGAAAACAGCTCACCCAAAATGAAAATGTCTATGTCTTTCAAAAACCGACTTTTATCTTTGAAATGAAAAAGGAGTTGTTTCTTGCATGTACAATAAGTGAATGGTGACCAGTGATGGCCAGCACATTTTTCATATGAATTTAGATGACTTAGAGTATAGTCAACAAGTCATATGGAATATTAGGATGTTTTTTTGTCCTTTTTGGAGCTTGACCGATCCTACTTCCACTTTGATTATACCCTTTCATCAAAAAACATATTAACTTTCTGCACCAGACACAACTTTTCTTTTCTGTGCACTTTACCATTTGGACGTTAAAGAAAAGTACAGTATGTATCCTATTTTTCACAATCCAATCTATTCACAAAAAGTAAAACCAAGTCCCAGCTTACTCTGTAGCTGACTATTTTGTTACGCCGCTGAATTTTTTATTGGTAATTCTTCTCAATAAGATTCTGTTTGTTAGCTTTAGTTAATGAATTAGTAATCTTGAACTAACAACAGACAATTTTTTCAGCATTTAATAAATTAGGTTGATGCCTTAATGATATGTAATTACACTAATGTTTTAATTGTTAATTCATGTTCGTTCATAACTAACGCTAATTTATTAAATTAAATAGAAATTAATATGATCCTAAATTAATAAATGCCGTAAATGTATTTTTCATTGTTAAACTCATTAAAACAATGCATTAAACTTAATACCTAATGCATTAAACTTAAACTGAACTTCATTGTTATGTGTTACCTGTTCGTTTCCCTTGCAAATGCCACATTTTATGTCAGAAGTTAAATGCAGATGCCATTTCATGATGGCTTTTAATAATAACAACATTTTGATTCCTGGCAAGATAAATCATACTTCTAATCTTACCAGGGTGTACATGCCTGCAACTTAATTTTTCATTGCACCAGAATAAACGTAATGTCACTAAATTCGTCTGCCAGAGGGCAACAAAGAACAATCACCATGTTTGACATTGTGCCTCCAGGCCTTCATATCAAGAGCTCTTCTCTAATCTTTGCTCATAAGGGGAGATGGCAGCCTGTTCATCATCTCTCTTCATTTGCATTCCAATGAAAAGCGCTGAGTTACAGTATGTGAATATGAGCTGAGTTTTGCCTGATGCGCTTTTTCTATCCTGTTAAGCGGTTTAAAGATTGGGAGAGATCAATTACTCACACCTCTATGCTTTCTGACACAAAAGAGGAGAGCTTATGCAAACTTTTATTTTATTTTTTATAAACGGACACATGCCACAACTTTTAAAAATGACTGGTTTACTCTGCTGACATTTACATTCCTGTGTCACTGTACAGTGTACTTCAAACTTTCCGTAACTGAATGCTTGGCTATATCTTTCTGTCTGCTCTGATGAAGTGTATGATAGTCCTCAATGAGTTTGAAAAGCTATTTGGTGTGTCTAAGGGCCGTTCTCTGTTTCTGATGAAAGTCATCAAGACTCAAGGGAAATATTGCCAGATTAAGTTATGCCAATGCAAGCTATATTTATAATAAGAAGCATGTGTGCACTTAAAGGTGTTTAACTATTTAAAAGGCTCATATCGTGTGGTTTTATCATTCCATAAATTTCCCTGAGGTCCACTTATAAAATTATTCAAATTTTTGTTCCACTTAGTGTCGTAATGTAGTTTACAGCAGTGTTTCCCAGCCCTGTTCCTGGAGGCACACCAACACTACATATTTTCAAACTCTTCCTAATCGAACGGACCTGATTCGACTCATCAGCACATCAGTAGAGACTCCAAGACCTGAAATAGATAGGTCAGATAAGGGAGACATCCAAAATTGTGCAGTGTTGGTGTGCCTCCAGGAACATGAGGAAATACTTTCCAGGAACATCCTTTCTCTGCCTTTTAGAGGTCAACTGGCTGTTTTTTTGATGCTGTGCCTTTAAAGGTGCTCTAAGCGGTGTCACACGTTTTTTAGGTCAAAACATTTTTTGTCACATACTGCAAACATCTCCTCACTATACGTTAGCTGCCTGTCCCCTGAACACACTGTAAAAAATGCACTGTCTCTGTTGACAGCCCAGGCTCCACAAACGGCAACATAAACAAACTGGCCCAGCCTGGACCACAAAACATAACAAACAGTGTTCCAGCCAATAACCGACAAGAGTGATTTGGGGGTGGGGGTTGGGGGGTTAGTGCGTGCACATGAAGGGGGGTGTGGGGAGTGGGGAGTGGAGGAGAGAGAAGCAGGAAAGAGGGAAGTTAGTTAGAGGAGAGATGTCCTAGACAACGACTAACGTTAAAATTTTATATTCTTGAGAATTTTGATATGGCCGACACACGACCAAAGAGACGACGTTCCGATGAACAAATAACAAAGAATAGGGAAAAGGAGAAGGAACGTGTGAAGTCCCGATTTACATTGGAAAAGTGTTCAAAAGGTGGCTAGAACTCCGCCGGCAAAAGGGCTTCCAATTTGACATTTAGGTGGCTTTGTTTTTGCTGGACAGGTGGGTAAATCCAGTTTTTTTTTTTAAATGGTTCATGGCTGTTTCAGGAAGCACGGAAGGGAGGGGGGGTGGGGGGACGTGATGAGGAGGAGAGAGTGTCGAGCTAGCCTCGGTTTTGTTTGACAATACTTTGAACGTCAACAAGAAGTGACGTCACCCAACATCACTTAGAGCACCTTTAAGATTTAAAGTCCCCCTGTAGTCAATAATTTGATCCCTTAAAACTCGTCTTTGATCACCAAAATGGCGTATTTAAACGTTTTCCCTGTTTCTTTATTTCTTAAAATAGCTTAAAATAAAACTCTACACCATGAATATGCTAATAAGCCCCGCCTCCAATTACACAAGCTCAGAGATTCTCTCGGCCAACTTACTGAGATAAACACTGCACAATGGTATTGCTTTTTACAATGACGGACACATAACGGTAATTAATATGATTAGCCTTTTTCTTGACTACGTTATCAAACAGCTAATAATGTGTTGCTAATGTTACACAAAACCATGTTCCCATTCGCCATCTCAGAGTCAGACAGCTGCCTTCTAACAATCATCAGAAACGCTTTGAACAACTCAGAACGTCAATGGAGAAAGGCATATAGTTGATCATAACATCGCAATACACATCATACACCTGCTACAGTATATTAGTAAATCTACCCGATTTTTCATATCAACAGAAATATATAATGGGATAACCTGGCTTCTCGAGACTCCCCTGATAGTTCGCTGTTAATGATATGCTAAAGCCTGCCGTCAGGTTGACGTGATTGGTTACAAGAAAGTTTGTGACGTCAGAAACACCAGCGATTTCAAATCATGTCTTTGAGACTACCTTACTTACTTACTCTCTTGAGTAGGTACTTGTTTTGAACAAGTAATTACTTTGTGACTGCTAAAAAAGTTTGTTCTATATACTATGATTGTGTGTAATATGAATGTAATCTGGACATACTACATTCGGCATGTTTACGTTACCAACCAGGCACTACCAGAGTCAGCTGTTTCGCTTCACTGCCATTCACAAATCCTCTCCCGTGGCCTCATGGGATAGTCAAGAGTCCATTGAATGCACACTTCAGAATCTCGCTGAAAGTAATTGGTCATCCGGTTACTTTTTGCCTTCTCTTTTATAAATACTGTGAAATCAGAAATACTTGTTCGCCTTCTATATAGTAGGAAGTATGCAATTTCGGATGCAGCCATGGCCTTTTCAGAAGGATGTAGAGACCTCTAGGTGCTTCACACAGCTAGGAACAGCACAACTTTGGTGGCCTCTTACAGTTTATTAATAATAATAAGATTTTTTTTTTTTTTTTTTTTGCTGGTGTTTAATATACCATACTTGCACCTTGTTTCACCTCTACTGTCTTCAAGTTTCAGATGTCTGAAAGGATTCCATAAGCCGTTCTTTCAGTTTAGTGTCAATAGATGGTGTTTTTTTGACTGGGGAGGAAATTTTCAGTGTTGAAACATACAGTATGCTTTAATAAAGGAAAATTGGATTTCTCGTTATATGACCTCCTCACTTCTGCTCTTCTTTTGTCTTCTTTCAGTTGATTAATGTTGCCATGAACTTTTATATCACGGTGAGCATCTGCTCTTTCTCTCTCTCCGTCAGTGCCTGTGTGGGGGCCAGGGATCCATACTGCGGCTGGGATCTGGTGCTTAAGAAATGCACCACCCTGGAAGAGAGTGTCAGCATGAGCCAATGGGAGCAGAGCATCACACGGTGTCCTGTGAGTATCTAGAATGCACTTCAATCATTCACGCAGTGCCTCGGCTCTCAAAAGCCAAATGTTTTTTTTTTTTTCATATCAAGACTCTTGATGCTGATCCAGTCTGTCGGTGAAGAACAGTGACAAATGTGGCTGCTTCAACCGTAACGTCTGTCTTGCAAGATCAACTTTTTTTCCCTCATAACTGCAGACACCCTTAGAGGAGTTTTATAACAATGTTGAGGAAACATTGCAGGTGCTGAGACAATGCAGATCTGATTTTGCTGCTTTTGCAGGAAAACTAACTTTTTATCCCTATGTACTCAAAAATAAAATTGAAGGTCAACTGCGCATGTGCGCAAGGAAACAAAGCGAAGCACAAATTGCTGTCAGCCATGGTTCTTTTGAGTGGCGTTCTCTGGTAACTTGGCTTCATATTCCCACACTCCTTTGTGCTGACATGTGCCCCTGCCTGAGGCCTCCCAGCCTGTAGATCACTCCCAGAATGCTTTGTCCAATCCATCAGGTCTCTCCCATTTACAGTGGCTCTGAAAATATTTGGACACTTTTTCTTCACGTGGTTTCATGTTCTAAAGTTTACATGCAGCCTTCTGTGAGATACCACAGCTCTGAAAACATGATCCACACACACACATCTGTAGACACGCATACTATATACTATATCAGGCATTTTTTTCTCACAGGGTCTTTAGGTAAGAGACCTTGTAGCTGTAGCTGAGAAATGACATTTTGTGTAATAGCAAGTTGCCTCCCACACTGCCTGGAGAAAGCAGCATGGAATTGTTGAACACGCACAGGGAAGTACAAAAGTGTGGGAGGCTTCGCTCTCAGAGTCACTAGAATGCAAGATTTAGTATTGATTTACTTTCACACATGTTGTTTAAACATATTGGTTACACATTTTGAGGTCCAGATTTCCTTTGTTGTTGAAAACAAAAATCAAAAATGTGCCCCAAAAAGGTTAAGCCATTACGTTCATGTGGAAGATGCAGGTTTGAATCTTGCCTGCAAAATATTGGAGAATTACATGATACCATTTTTTTGTGTCATTCTATTTCCCAATACACAAAATGACTATAATAAACCTTTTTTGTTTAATTTCGTTTTTGGTTGGACTGTAACAGCCCTAATATCGTGTTATAAAAGTTTAAAAAAAAATCTGGAAAAAAAAAAACAATGAAATTCTGGTTACATAATTAAAAAAAAAGTAATTAAAAAAGGCTGAAAAATGTTTTAGTATATATTTTTTTAGTTTTAAACTATGGGCGTTTGATGTAGTTTTGTTTTAAAATGTTAATCTTGTGTCAAAGTTAGTAAGTTTCTAAAAGATATCAGATAATTCAACCATCTGTTGACTTAGCCAGATTAGTTCATGTTGTCAAATGTGATATTCAATATGAAATTTGATATATACTATTCATGATTCAAAAAGATAAAATGACTGCATACGATTGCATAATGATGCCATTGTCCTTTGACCTATAATTTTTTGACCTATCAAAAAACAACCATCACAAAAACCATTTACTTAGGTGTTGTTAATCAAATGAAATTCAACCATGAGAAACAACTGTTTTTGTGCTTGTATCACTCACACTTATAAGGCATCCCACTCATCTGACCTAGTCCTTTTGGAGACTATATAGCAAGGAATCTTGTATATTTGTCCACGGGGTGTGATTGTGTCCAGGTGTCTGAGGTTGAGTGAAAGGTCTAAAATGACTTCAGTAGTAGAGCACATTAAGTCTAGATGGAGATATACTTCATTCACAAAGCCCATCTGGAGGCTGACACAGTATGGAAATAAACAAAGAACCACATTTGTTTTCTCTGGAAAAAAACGTCAACTCACTGTATCATCCCCCTCTTAAAATTGGCAGAAACCCCATCTATATTTAAAGGAAAAACGAGGCCTTTGAAAATGAGGTTTGTTTTTACTTTTCCACCGCATTGGAAACGTGACTCTCTTATGCGTTTCGGTACACAAAGAGCACAGACAATTTCTCTCCACACAGAGGTTCATTTATTCTTCTCTATTCATAATGCAACGACAATCTTTTCCACAGAACTCATCGTGTCTTATGCGTTAGACAACATTACCTTCTCCTTTTGTTCACAAAATATGTTGTCCTGTATCTGATACCTCAGATGTTAATAACCAGAGTGCAATAACAAAATTACATTAGCTATTCATTACCGCATTCTCATATAATGCCTCAAATGAAAATATTTGCTTATTGTAAAGTGTGTTCATTTTTCAAACGGGAGCCTGTGATATTTTCAGCTATCACAAATCTAATATGCTGAAAGCTACAGTATATTTTAGTTTGGATTTATCTAATAACTGGGAAATGTGACCTTATCTGCACATTCTGCAGTAATAATTTATTTTCATTCAGATTTTGTTTACTTGTTTCTGTGGCCATTTACTATTTATGTGCTTTCTTTCTTGTGTGTTTGTTATGTATGTGTGTGTGTATATGTCTAGGTGAGGAATGTGACTGTGGATGGTCATTATGGAGTCTGGTCGGGATGGAAAGCTTGTAGTCATAGCGATGGCAGCAGTGTTGGTTCATGCCAGTGTCGGACTCGAGCCTGTGACAGCCCGAGCCCTCAGTGTGGAGGGCAACTGTGCCAAGGAATCAGTGTTGAGGTGGCAAACTGCTCCAGGTATACAACGTCCTACAAATGTACATACAAAAGCACAAACAGGAAGTTACACTTTAAGCATAACAGATAGCTTGTTTATATGGAAGCTTGTTTCCTCTTCAAAGTAAAAAAAAAAAAAAAAAACTGGATATTTACAACATTGTTTTGGGGTAATTGCAATTTTATGTCACAATATAACTTTATATCTTATAGATTCAACTTTATTTCTCTTCATATGACACTTGCAACCTTATGTCTCACCATTTTTACTTTATTTCGACAATATCTCACAATTATATTTATATCTCATATTTGTTATTTTGCATTCCACAATGTGACTTTTATATCTTGCAATTGCGGATTTAATTCCATCAATTGCAAGTTTATTGTAATGTGATTTTATATCTCGCAATTGCGACTTGATTTCTTGTAATTGTCCATTTAAATTGGCGATTTCATATGACAATTGCGACTTAACTATATTTTTTATTTTTAACTATTATTTTATATGACTATATTTTTTCAATTGTGCCTTGATTTTTATTATAATTGTCATTTTGTTATTTCACACTTCTGATTTTATATCTCTCAATTGCAACTTTGATTCTTGTAATCCTTGCAACTTTATATATCACAACGGGACTTTTTGTCTTGCGATTACGACTTGAATTCTGGTTATTGTTATTGTAAATATTACAGATGTCATTTCATATATCACAATTGTGACTATCACATAATTTTGACTTAATATCTCAAATGTACAACTCATCAAATTAGTACATTTATTGTAGCTATGTGGGTGTTTGGCTATGTATTCGTCGACTGTACTTATTCAAAGAACCAGTTCTTTATTTGCAATTGCATTGCAAACAAGCAGAAAGAGGTGAGTGGAAGTTAAGAGGTTTTACTGACAGTTTGGAGATCCAATGAAGTTATGAGGTTTAGTCAAAAGCTCTTTTTAATACTTTTCATTGGTTAAATATTTGTAAAACCCACTGACAGACTTAAGGGGTGACCAACAGTAAGGATATATAGAAAAAAATTCCAATGACAAAATAAGGAGATACAAGGTTTCTGTCCAACAGTGACGAACTTTGTATCTCATATTTGTTACTTTACCCCCCGGTTTCACAGACAAGGCTTAAACCTTAACTAAAATCATGTTTGAGCTGTTTTAATTGAAAGCAACTTGTACTGACATATCTTAAAATATGTCAGTGTCATTGTTTTGTCTTATGATGCACACCAGTATTTTTTTTTTCCAAGGCATGTTTATAAAAGCTACTTAAATGTCCTCATTGAACTAAGGCCTAACCCTGGCTTAATCTAAGCTCTGTCTGTGGAACCAGGTCTACATCTCACAATGTGACTTTTATATCTATTATTTCCCTCAATTGCAAGTTTATTGTAATGTGATTTTATATATATCGCAATTGTGACTTGATTTATTGTAATTTTCATTTCAATATGACATTTTCTCTAAATTGGAAAGTGTATCGCAATGTGATTTTAAAAATCACAATGTGACTTTATTTATTTTATTTGACAATTTCCTGTTTTAGTCCTTAGTCTGAAGTGGAAATACCATAATATGAAAGAGCTGTTTCTGAGAAACCAAAGTTACTGTGTGATTCTAAGTTAAATCGTTTCATACAGCTTTTTTTCTTTCCATATCACAGTGCTTAATTGTAAACAGGCTTAGAATGGTCATAACTAAGATCCTCAGTTAACAAACTGAAGGTCAGATTGTAGCAGCCAGCTGTGCCAGCGTTTGATTAGTGATTACTGCTGTAACGTATCCATTCTCAGAAACGGGGCATGGACGCCATGGACGGCCTGGGCTCCTTGCAGCACCAGCTGCGGGATCGGATTCCAAGTTCGACAGCGTTCCTGCAGCAATCCCACTCCCCGCCATGGAGGACGCGTTTGTGTGGGCCAGAACCGTGAAGAGAGGTAAAGGAAAAGCAAGATAGCTCATTGCATATGCAGATTCATTGTATTTATGTTTTTTTTTTTTTTTTTGAATTTACATTCAAAATCCACTTAGCTCAGAAATGCGAGGGGGCACGTGCCTGTTTGATAGGGCATGACGCTTTTTTTGTTTGTTCCTTTCATTCTCACCTGCTGCATGTGCAATTGCTGCTGTGATTTCATGGCAGTTGACAATAATGAATGATTATAGGCAGCTCATTTCATTGCTTTTTTATTACTCATCCTATTATGCAAGGTTCATCTGTAGAAAGCTTGTTAGTGCATAACTATCAGCACACAAACCAAATGTTTGAATGGAGGAGTGAAAGAGGTTCTTCTTTATCTGCCCCATAATTTGCGTGACTGACATCCAATTAAAAATAAACATGCTAAGGCTTGTTAATTACAGGGACTGCGACCACAGACTCCACACACACACTCAAACATTGTAGGTATGATGCAGCGCCGTCTAATCATGGCAGAATTATGTTTAAACTACGCTGCCCTGAAAATGTGTGAGGTTTCTAAGCAACCATGCATTGCAGCTGAAAAATTAGACCTGAAGTGGAGGGATGAAGAGAAGACGAAAGAGGCGTCTGTTTAAAACCATTATGGTCCCTTCATTGGAGGTGCCAACTTCCCCCGACTCGCACTTTTTTCTTCAAACATTTTTATCCCACATTGAAAACATTATTGTGCTAATTGCTAATTCCCTGAAACTCGGCAGATCCTCTGACGGGAAATTAAAATACGAGGAAATGGAAATTATCTCTAATATCTAAGTTGTTTCTCCTAGACAGTGGTTATCAACTGGTTTTGTTTCAGGACCCAAGTGGTGACCAACAATATCAAACAAATTGGTAAACAAAAGTAAACGAAATAGAACAGTTTTGTTTACTTTTGTATGGTAAACCATTTAGTTTGATTCTTAAAATCAGTTGAAATTAGTAAAAACATTAAAATATTAGAAACATAGCATGAACTGCATAGCCCCAAATATATGCAAAATGATTAGCATGACTTAGTTAAAGGTAGGGTAGGTAGGATTTTTATAAAAAACTTTTTTTCAAATTTGTTTAAACTGTCTTTATATACCAATACATAATTAAAATCTAAGTGCTCTGAAAAAGAGAGTATAAAAATCGAGTGACTGTAGACCTTTTAATCTGCAATAAACACAGCTCATTATTTCCATTCGGGACGAAACAATTGATTGGTTTGGGCGACTGTCACTCACTCTCGCAACCATGGCTACCACCCCTGTTGCTAGATCTGCCCATATGCGCGTGCACCCGTTTGATTTGAGGAGTGCAAGAGAGGGGCGGAACCTACGAAGAGTAAAATTATGGCAGAGAAAGAGCATTCAAAATTCAAAGCACCTGCATATGCAGTCAGCGAAGGCAAACAAGGCAAAAACTACTTCCTCGGACCCTGGTCGCCCGCACTCTTGAACGACTTCCTCTGCTTCGCCCTCAACCCCGGACCTGTCCTCGAACCGACGAAGCGGTAGGCTACTTGTCTCCGGAGTGTAGTCCTCATTAAGTCAAGTCAAGTCATCTTCATTTATATAGCGCTTTTAACAATGTAGATTGTCTCAAAGCAGCTTTACAGAGATAAGCGTATAATTTAAGGTAACAGAGATTGTTTCGGCTCTACAGCAGAGTTAAGTTATTTCCATCTAAAGTTAGTTTTAATTGATTTGGTTCCGTCGCAATGATCATTTGTTATTAAATTAGGGGCCGCTAAGACGACACCATTCCCTCTACACAGACTTTAAACGCGAACCTGTGAGAAACGCTGATGGCGTTCACATGCGCATTTAGAATGGGTTCTATAGTTATGTGCGTTTGAATATACGCATGTTTGGAATTCCCTACAAGCCAAGCCTAAACAAAATACTTGTCTTTCCTTATAAATTTTGATAAGGAATTTTATTTTATTTGTTATTAGAGTCAACAATGTTTTCATCATGGAAACTCTTACATGCATAACACCGTATATGTTATGAATATTACACGAAATTCACCTTCATCACAGTGTAACTGATGGTAATGGAAAAACGTGTATCAATGCAACCTGTTTTTAGCTTTGCCTTATAAATATAGCTCGTTACCTATAAATATAGCTTGTTACCGAATCAAACAAAGTATATTTTAAACTTTACCAGTATCGATATGCTAGCTTGATAGTGAGTACTAAAAGAAATCTTATTTGTTTATATTTATAGTGATAAAGTTAGGTATTTTATTACATGTGATTCTGACATGATGTCACTGCATGCACTGCGCTCCCTCCTCTCCACTCGTCTCAGGTAAATAAATGCATCTTCCAGCTGAGCCTGAGCGTTTGGCGTCGCGCGTTCATGTGTTTTGGGGGCGTGGCTTTGGAAGGAGCCCAGAAGGGAGGGGGTGGAGTGAATGGAAATAATTAGCTGTGTTTACAACAGTCGTGAGAGGTCTACAGACACTCGATTTTTATACTCTCTTTTTCAGAGTACTTACATTTTAATTATGTATTGGTATATAAAGACAGTTTAAACAAATTTGGAAGTTTTTTTTTTTTTTTTTTTTTTTTTAAATCCTACCTACCCTGCCTTTAATCTAATTAGAAATTAGATTTGAGAATTAGAAATTAGAAATTCAACACTTTTGAAAATGTACAGCACTGTGCACAGTCAGTTCTTTTTTTCAGCAGGGATATATTAAAATGACCAAAAATGACAGTAAAGATTTTTACTGTTACAATTTTTTTTTCTTCAAACTTTCTATCAATCAAAGATTCCACAAAAAAATATTAAGCAGCACAACTGTTTTCGACATTGATAATTATAAGAAAAGTTTCTTGATCAGTCAGCATATTAAAAGGATTTCTGAATACCTAAGAATGCCAAAGTTATGCATGATTAAAAATAAATACATTATTTTAATATTCATCTTTTTTATTTTAGAGAGATTTTGAAAATATGACAAACAAAGCTTGGGTTTGCCAAGATACAGTACTGAAGTCTGCAGTCTCACTGGAAAAAGTTATGGAATTCACCCAAGCTCATGAAAAAAAAATGAAAAAATCTTGTTTATTTCAAAATGTTCATTTTAGGAGCAACGTCTGAGACAAAGTTGACACCCATTTGTTTCATTTAAGTGTTTTGACCTGTGAAGGAGCTAGAGCAACTGCTGAACAATAACATTTTCAGGACAGAACATGCATGCCGCTTGCCGCTTGCCGCTTGCCGCTTGCTTTTGAGTCGCCATAGAAACACAGACATGGCCATAAAACACGAAGAAGGCTTCAGATTGGTATTTTTTTCTGCAGGTGACTGTGAAGCAGAGGATTTTTGCCACTTCTTGCATTTTCCATCTCCTGCCCCCCGCTTACACTCTTTATCCAAGGCGCCGGGGCACTTGATGCCCTTAGGTGTCTGAGCATAAAGGCTGTGAATAATCAGCAGAAAAAGTTCTGGTGCAAGCTTTGAGTTTGGATCCAGTCTAGCTAGTCTACAAGCCCTTGCAAGTTTTTCACACCACCCATCCACTTTAATACAACACCTCGGCCAGCCCAACGGTGCATAATGGCTGTGAAAACATATCCGGGGAGCGCGTCAGGCCCTCAGTTTTCATTTAAGGCTGAAGGGAGCTGAATTAATGGCTCAAATGTGCTTTGTCATTCCCTTTAGCAAGACGCTGCTTAGGACCAAAAGAAGAAAGCAACATTCCTTTTTTTGTTCCATTTGGACTGCTGCAAATTCTCTATAGTTTGGGGTCTTTTATCTGATATTGAAAGAAGTTTGGATTCACTTGTTAGTACTGTGGGGAACTTTTTTCTTTGTGTCCTGCTTAGCCATTGGGCATCTGTTCAGAGTTATTCAGCTCATATGTACAGTCACACTTTATTCCCTGTTCACCGGACTGCTGCCAGATGGCAAAGTCTTCAGCACTCCGCTGTGGCTCGGTCACCATGAGATGTCCTCCATGAGGGTTAGAGAAAGAGAGAGAGAGAGAGTTAAAGTAAAATTAAAGTAATGGTATTAGTTAAAGTAATACTAAAGTCAAATATGCATATTCTATCATCATTCTGACTCTGAAGGGATTCATGCATGAATCAGATATCACTACTTCTCTAATGAATTCCCATGACTGATTGCTTTTGGTGAAATTATCTGAAGTTATAACTAATACAATTTAAATAATAAATAAATATAATTCAAATAAGTTAAAATATAATTAATTTTTAATTATTTTAATTGTATTCTTTGTGCTGGTTGCTAATGCTGGCAAAATTCAGCTTTGCCATCTCAGAAATAAATTACGTTTTAAAATATTCATTTTTGACAGTCTCAGGTCATGCAACCTGAGAACTTAGAGATGCCTGACAGTGGCCCGGTCCATAATCCAGCCCTGGTCCAAAGCCATATATCTATCCCGGCACTGGGTGTCTGTAAACGCAGAACCAGCTACTTCCATCATTTGTGCTCAGAAACTCTCCAAAACAAGACAGAACGCCTGAAGGCAAAGAACTGTTGTTGCAACACTCCAATACTTTGTTCTGCCTGAAATCCATTTGATAAATGAATGTGTTTTTTACAGGCTCCCTCATTCTTTTCATACACCATCTCAAATGTGCTATTAATTACCACTTTTTTCTTTTTCTTTTGATCGTTTGTTTCTTTCTCCTTTTTTTGTGCCAGAGCAGGGGCAAACTTGTTAAACTTAGCAAATCCGATTTGAATGAACACTATTTGCATATGCAAATTGGCAGTGGGTTTCCTTTGGCTATAAATCTTTCTTATATGAATGTCTCGACTTTTTTATTGCCCGCTACATCATTCACAACAAGTTGCCGTGATCAATCGTTTTCCAATGGGAATGTGTACTCCTTCCTATTTTTAAATGCTTTTTCTTTTTCTTATTTGAATCTGATTATAGTGTCTTATTTTCTAATTTGCACATATGCACAGATCATCAGACATCTTTGTTGAAGAAAGCGGTTGCACTTTTAATAAGGTGCAATCTACAACAAGCATAATTTACATTGAAAGGATGTGTTTTGTAGTGAAAAGAATGACAATGACTTAATGTAAATACTCCTACAGGGTATTTTTGTTGTATTGAGAGTTTGAGTCTTAAGTAGATCTCTATGCACAGTCTGTCTTTAAGCCATTTGTTCTTCATCCAAGTGCTAAATCCCCACTTTTACAAAGGTACATTGTCGAGATTGGTAGTGATGTATGATTTGCTACGGCTGTGTACTCTGCACATAAACTATCATATACATGCTACTTGTGTGGATGTCATGTCTTGACCTTTTATGGCATTTTGCCTGTTAGAAATACATGCTTGGTTTTAATGTTATTTTAAGGTCGGGTAGGTTTAATTTCAATTAAATGAAATGCAAAACTCGTGCATGTACCCCCTTTATCACCTCACGTACCCCACTTTGGGAACCACTGTCATATGGTTGCCACGATTTTGCCAAGTAAGACATGTTCCTGGATCAACATCTTTAGTCATATCCCTATCCCTACCCCTAAACCTAACCCTACCCATAACTTATACCTAAAATCAGAGGGAAATTATAAGTTATTAAGAATGGTGTAGAAGCCCCTAACCCTTGTTGAAAGTCTAAACTTGACATTAACTGTAAACCGGTTCCTCGAATCTGATAGGTTGATTGAAATGTTGTTCCAGGTTCAACAAGGATGTAAATAAGGTTGGCTGGTTTCTGATTTCTGTTTTAACAATGCAATATTTTTATTGTGATTTTCATGAATTTCTTAAAATAATGCACAATGCACAGAACAACATCTGTATTCTTTTTTTTTTCTTTTCTTTATTGGAGTCATCACAGGCTCAGGATGTTTGAGGTCATTTTGTTCTGATTATGACCATATCTTCAAAAGGAAGCTTTTAAAGATCCACTGATTGCAGTGAGACCACTTGAGAGCTGGAATGATTGACTGTGTGTGTCCAATCATCATGCTTTATACCAGTTACAACTACCTTTCAATTACAACTACTTGTACAACCCACGTGTCTAGGTTTGCAAGTGGACAGACGGGCCCAGAAAACCTCCTCTCGCTCTGCCTGCAGACCTCATTTAGATAAGACACAGTTCCATCATTGCTCATTACACTAAGGTTAACCTAGGCATTTCCTGCCCTTGGAAACCTACACATCTGCTAGCCAATCAGTATTGCATGTTTGCAGTTGCTACATAACTTTGCAACTACATATCAACTACTGTCATGCTCATTAATTTACAACTACTGTATATATCAAATAACTCAGAGTATGTTGGCAGATATTAAGCAGTCTGCTATACTATAGTGACTGAAAGATGACATGTAGTTGCTAAGTTACATTTTGGTGGAAAAAAGATTGCTATGTTGAAGTGAAACTATTTGTGATCTAATCATTTAGGCATCAGAGGATTCTTATTCTATTATCAAGGCCATTGTTTTTATGCATAATCAGAATGGGTGAAAAACTGGGAGATGGGTTTGTGAAAAAAAAAAATCTTTATTTGCATGCTGAGATGTTTGTTTTAATCTTTCTTAGATATTGCAACGAGCACCTGCCCTGCCCCCCGCATGTCTATTGGTCAGCATGGTCTCCATGGGAACGCTGCACAGTTCCATGTGGCGGTGGGATCCAGTCGCGACGACGAATGTGCGAGAACGGAAACGAATGTCCTGGATGCAGCATTGTATGTCACATTCATTTTACTACTCAGCTTGTTTATGAGACCTTGAACTGAGCACCTCATGAAATGGAAAGTGTGTGTTCAGTGCTTATAAATAGGTTCCATTTCTACAATATTACAAGAAGTAAGAGCATAAGCATCATAGAATACCCTATGGTGCGCAGAATAACTTAATCATGTGTATCATATATTTATTTTGCATGGTTAGTACCCAGACAGCAACATGGTGTCAGCCCAGATCCGGCCCACATCTGGGCCGTGTGGAATCCACATGTACCAAATGTGGGGCGGATCTGGGCCGACACTACTGTATGTCTGGGGCAAAAAGTGTTTAAAACAGTGCACAAGTTGCACCTATTGCAAGCTTTTTTCTATGGTGGACTACATCTACACCAACACTCCTATTCGGAAGTTTGGGGTTAAACTTTTTTGACAGAAATTAATACTTTTATTTAGCAAGGATGCAGTAAATTACTTAAAAGTGACAGTAAATAATTTTACATTGTTGAAAAATTCAAATAAATGCTGTTCTTTTGAACTTTCCATTTATCTAAAAATCCTAATAAAAAAAGCATCATGGTTTCCACAAACATTTTAAGCAGCTGTTTTCAACATTGATAATAATAAGAAGAAATGTTTCTTAAGTACCAAATCAGCATATTCAAATATTTTCTGAAGGATCATGTGACACTGAAGACTGCAGTAATGGTGCTGAAAATTCAGCTTTGTTGTCAGAGGAATACATTTTATTTTAAAATATATTAAAACAAGTTTTAAATTGTAATCATTTTTCACAATATTTTCAATCAAATAAATGCAGGCTTAGTGAGCATAAAAGACATAACTTACAAAAATCTTACCATCCCCAAACTTTTAAACGATAGTACATGCTCTAACAGTCAAGAGCATCTTACAATCCTAAAATACATATCCTCCTTTGGAAAGCTGGGAGGAACTTGCTGCGTGTGTTAGCCTTGCTAGAGTAAGCTGGGATTTTCCAGGCCATGAGCAAGCTGTGATATTCTTACTCCACTTTTAAACCAGTCTCTCACTCGTTGCTAGTTTAGAATAAGTCCAGCTCACATGACCACGGTTCACTTTCCATGCCATTCGTGGAAGTGGTTTGAATCATTTAAAGAATCTGGCACAGCTATGAATACTTCATTTAAACTGTTTTTAAGGAATAGTAACATCTGTCCAGTTTTAGAAATCAAGCCAGTCAACCTTTTTTGATCTTCGCCACTTGATCAATGGCACTATACACGATGGCTTAAGAGAAAGTTCAGACGTTCCTGTAAATCTTAATGGTAAAGCTCTGTCATATTGTGTGCATGTTTAGCCTCAAGGTCAGCTGCCTCAGATCTATCATCATGTAGACGACCAAAAACACCAACACACCAAAGCATCATAGGAATGCCACAGAGACTGCAAGGGCTGCGACGTCATGCTGATGTATATAATTTTGGATGTGTGTGGGTACCAGGGTGGTGCGTTGCCCGATTTGGATTTTTGTGCTATTTTTGTGCCCTGTGAACACGAAGATACATATCTGTTTTATCTGTACATGCTCTAGAGGTAATACTGAGAACAGATGCTTTAAAAAGTAAGCTTCATATTATTTTCTTTTACTGATGATTGCCAGACTTTGGCAAGGGCCATACGTGCAAACAGCTGTTAATCGTTTTATGAAAAAAAAATCCTTTGAAATACTAGTTGGTGGTTGTTTTGTCAGACACAATAAAAACATGATGTGTCATTCAGCTGGTAATTTTACACGGAGATCGTTTGTCACAGTGGTTGTAACCTCTCTCTAATGATAGTGATAAAGCTCACAAGAATGTTGCCAGATGTCAGAGTAGACAGAAAATTAATAATGAGTACCTGGAAACCCTTAATTGGTTGTCTGTTTGTGAGATCCTTCATATGTTCAGTGTAATTATGCTCTGATAATAAGACTCAGATATTACCATCACTTTGTCTTAGGGCAAGTGTATTTTCAGAATCAACACAGCTGATATCTGTGACAGGCTTGAATCTGTGAAGCACACTGATCAGTGTAAAGATTTACTTTTTTCTCTCTTTCTTAGTGTTAATTAGGAATGTTTTGTATAATGGAAAAAAATAAGAAGGTGTCTTATACCAAAAATATACTCTTCTCAAAGTGTACATAATGTCAGCCAACACATTCACAATACTACTTTTTTCTTCTATCCACTTTTAATCCACCAGTTCAGGAGTGTTGCAACTGGGTATCTGCAGTATTTTGATAGACTGCTCATCGCAGATATGTCTTATGCATTTTATATCATAAGGCATTATAAATGAATACATACATAATGTGAGAATCTGTAAATTACAAATGTATGTTTATATTTATATAATAAAAAATATTTTGAATAAGTAATTACTTCATGACCAGTAAAAAGTACGTCCTATATAGTATGATTGTGTGTAGTGTGAATGTAATCTGGACGTACTACATGCGCCATGTTGTCATTATCATGTGACTTACCAGCGGCAGTTACGTCACTTCTCTGCCATTCACAAATCCTCTCCCGTGGCCTCATAGTACCATGGTAACCTTAGTGTCCATCGTATGCATGTTTTTGCCTACTATATAATAGGGAAGTATTCGATTTTGGATGCAGCCCTTGTCATTCACCGAGTGCGCCTTTAAGCGTGAAAGATGTTCCAACTGTCACTGTTGAGACTGGGCCAGTGCTGCATGGTCACAAAAGTACAGGTATATCATTTGATTGCATTTTCAAGCCTTGCCATTTTAGCATTCAAGCGAAGGATACGCAAAACTGGAGCACAATTTATCTCAAAATGCCCACCTTGGAGAGTATCCTAGTAAACATAGTCGGATATGGCTTAAAGTGAGCATAAACAGTAGAGAAAGACAATGAATGTGTATCAGTATATTGGATCTGTGCATTAAGGCCCGTTCACACCAAGGACGATAACTATAAAGATAACGATAAAGATATAATTCTAAAAATCGTTCTCCATATTAAAGAATAACAGAGTTCACACCACAACTTTAACGATAAAGATATGAGGAACGATATCGTTGGGATCACTTTCAGAACGATTTTTTTCCAGCTGTCGAACGATAAAACACTGACAGCCAATCAGAATCCATTCCAATTTAAAGGTCTCGCGCATTTAAAATGGATCTGGATCATCCGGGCGCGCGCGTGCTTAGAATAAAAAGACCGTTATCGGTTGCTGGTGTGGACACATATATAGTTATCTTTATCGTTATCTTTATAGTTATCGTGCTTGGTGTGAACGTGCCTTTAGTCTTAAAGTGACAGCAGCCTAATATTCCTGTCTGTTTTTAATGTTAATCAAACCATAAAAGACAAAGAAATCACTCACTGCTCTTCACTGAATAAATCTTTTGTTAACTTTAATAAGGATTAACCTTTATTAAATTTCTACAGTGAAGACTATATACAGTGTTGTTTTTAAATTTGATTACTTTATTCAATTTCTGTACCTGAAAAACTTGAAAAGCACTGATTATTTCATTTGTATCTTTGTTCTATTGTATTTATTTATTTGTGCTGTTGCTTGTAGTTTGATTATTTGTTCTTGTTCTCCAAGGCCTCTTTTTGGATGGTTTGTCCAAATAGCATGGTCATTAGCACAATTATTCTGATGGAGTCAAAATGCACTCAAAAAGTACACACACTGTATAATAGACTGCACAAGCAAAAAAGTTTATTTTTTATTTTGTCAAGGCCGTTGTGTACCTTGTGTGCGAGTGTTTAGTTCAGGGCCTCAGAAGTTTTATCTCTTATGATCCCATTTGGGCGGTCCTCCGAGAGTTCTTGAGTTTATTAATTTCTTCTGAATATATTTCAAACTACTACATAAAACCATCCACGACCCATAAAATCTCTGCATCCCATTTCTCTACGGTGACTGTGCAGCGTGGGTATTAATTTAACCGACGCTGTGGTCGTAGAGAGACAAGTTTTCTCCAGGGAATTTGAACATTCCCAAATGACAGCATTTTTCATTACACCCCCTGACTGAGTGTATCATGCTTCGTAGTCTTGCCTGACTGATTGTGGGCTTTTCTGTACTAATAATTGAGACTATTTGTCTTGGTGGTCCATTGTGGAACGGCCAGCTGACGTGTCTCAGGTGAACCGCTGGTAATGAATGCAATTGCCAACACCTGTAATGGATTGAAGTTTGTTGTTTTCAGAAAAAACACACTAAAGGCTGCTATCTCTGTGGAGTCGGGGGCATACAGTGTCAAAGTTGGGAGCCGAAGAATGGCCAATTACGTTCCAACACACACGCTGCATTTTTTTGTGTGGACACAAAGGATTGAGGATTGTGTGTGTGTGCAAAGTGGATGTAATGATGTTAGAAAGCTCCAGAGAGCGCGGGTGTTATTACTCATTAGTCAGCAAATGCCTAGAGATTGAACAGGGACTGGCAGAGCTTCATACAGGGCATCCCCTAATCCCTGCCTTCGCTACCCATAATGCATTAGTGACGGACGAGAACCGTATGTAATACAGTAATTCTGAGGATGAAAAATATACTTGAGGAGTGCGAAGTCTGAAAAAGATGGAGAGAGGAGGGGATAATGAATAGATTGTCGGCGGGAAAAACAAGAACGGAACAATAGAGAATTAGGGAAAGGAAGAGCCTGATAAAGTGAGATGGATGGAGAATTATAGAAATGAGAAACGTGAGCAGGATGAGTAATGATGGAGCGGAAAAAAGGAGTGGGAAAGAGAGCAAACAATCCGAGAGGCTGTATAATATAAACACGTAACATCATTATCAACGAGGAAACATGATTGATTTTGCTCGGTTTAGGTCGTGTCATGTTTTCACATTTCAGACATCACGGGAGGTCCGGTGCACAAGCATCAGGCTGCGTACTTCAGTGTTAAATCACCATTATAATGTGCTGCACACATGTAGGCATCCGCCCAGCTGGTGAGAACATCGACCTCATTGAATCCAATGTAGCATCAGCACCGCAGGCCGATGTGTTTGAGTGCGTTCTGCTGCATTATCACTTTCACTTAATTCCCTCGAAAAAGAGATTTTTGCAGTCATGCTTTGTAGCGAATGGAAGTTTATGAATTTTCTGATGGCTGCTTATAAGGTGTTTCATTGGAAACCAGGAAGTCTATCAACATATTTGTTTTTTCACGGATTGTTGAGGGAAGGTGTGATATTACTTTTCTAAGTGATCAGACTTTTAAGATCAGACAATTTCCTCGCCGATAATACTGAATTATAATCTATTGTAATCCACATTCTCCAAAAATATACACTTTATAAATATAAAATAGATTTTTTTATATTTTATATACATTTGTATATTTTCATATATCATCATCATCATACTTTTATTGCAGACTCAAGGTTCAAATGTAAAAAACAAAGACAAGCAACAGATAAAACAAAAATTGAACTAAATATATATTTATATTTATGTATATACAGTGAGGAAAATAAGTATTTGAACACCCTGCTATTTTGCAAGTTCTCCCACTTAGAAATCATGGAGGGGTCTGAAATTGTCATCGTAGGTGCATGTCCACTGTGAGAGACATAATCTAAAAAAAAAATCCAGAAATCACAATATGTGATTTTTTAACTATTTATTTGTATGATACAGCTGCAAATAAGTATTTGAACACCTGTCTATCAGCTAGAATTCTGACCCTCAAAGACCTGTTAGTCTGCCTTTAAAATGTCCACCTCCACTCCATTTATTATCCTAAATTAGAAACACCTGTTTGAGGTCGTTAGCTGCATAAAGACACCTGTACACCCCATACAATCAGTAAGAATCCAACTACTAACATGGCCAAGACCCAAGAGCTGTCCAAAGACACTAGAGACAAAATTGTACACCTCCACAAGGCTGGAAAGGGCTACGGGGAAATTGCCAAGCAGCTTGGTGAAAAAAGGTCCACTGTTGGAGCCATCATTAGAAAATGGAAGAAGCTAAACATGACTGTCAATCTCCCTCGGACTGGGGCTCCATGCAAGATCTCACCTCGTGGGGTCTCAATGATCCTAAGAAAGGTGAGAAATCAGCCCAGAACTACACGGGAGGAGCTGGTCAATGACCTGAAAAGAGCTGGGACCACCGTTTCCAAGGTTACTGTTGGTAATACACTAAGACGTCATGGTTTGAAATCGTGCATGGCATAGAAATGTTCCCCTGCTTAAACCAGCACATGTCAAGGCCCGTCTTAAGTTTGCCAATGACCATTTGGATGATCCAGAGGAGTCATGGGAGAAAGTCATGTGATCAGATGAGACCAAAATAGAATTTTTTGGTCATAATTCCACTAAACGTGTTTGGAGGAAGAAGAATGATGAGTACCATCCCAAGAACACCATCCCTACTGTGAAGCATGGGGGTGGTAGCATCATGCTTTGGGGGTGTTTTTCTGCACATGGGACAGGGCGACTGCACTGTATTGAGGAGAGGATGACCAGGGCCATGTATTGCGAGATTTTGGGGAACAACCTCCTTCCCTCAGTTAGAGCATTGAAGATGGGTCGAGGCTGGGTCTTCCAACATGACAATGACCCGAAGCACACAGCCAGGATAACCAAGGAGTGGCTCTGTAAGAAGCATATCAAGGTTCTGGCGTGGCCTAGCCAGTCTCCAGACCTAAACCCAATAGAGAATCTTTGGAGGGAGCTCAAACTCCGTGTTTCTCAGCGACAGCCCAGAAACCTGACTGATCTAGAGAAGATCTGTGTGGAGGAGTGGGCCAAAATCCCTCCTGCAGTGTGTGCAAACCTGGTGAAAAACTACAGGAAACGTTTGACCTCTGTAATTGCAAACAAAGGCTACTGTACCAAATATTAACATTGATTTTCTCAGGTGTTCAAATACTTATTTGCAGCTGTATCATACAAATAAATAGTTAAAAAATCATACATTGTGATTTCTGGATTTTTTTTTTTTTTCGATTATGTCTCTCACAGTGGACATGCACCTACGATGACAATTTCAGACCCCTCCATGATTTCTAAGTGGGAGAACTTGCAAAATAGCAGGGTGTTCGAATACTTATTTTCCTCACTGTTTAGTCTAATTATGTGTGTGTGCGTGGTCTTGGTAAACCCTACATTGTGAGGACCAAATGTCCCCACAAAGATAGTTACCAGTAAATTTTCACCATGTGGAAAAAATAATAATTTGTTCCCATGAAGAAAACAGCTTATAGCCTAAATCACACATCACATTTTTGAAAATGTAAACCTGCAGAAAGTTTTGCAGTACGGTTTGTGGAAAGTCGCCATAAAACATGAAAACGTGTGTGTGCGTGTTTGTGTGCGTGCGTTCGTGTGTGTTTGTGTTTAGTATATTCTTTCTTTATACTCCTTACTTTATACTTTATTGAAAGACTTGTACTTGTACTATAATTTATTGACCAGATTTAATGTTCTCCTAACAAGCAACACAAATAGAAGCACCCTAGCAACCACCCAAATTACCCCAGCAACCACCTACTGTAGTAACATGCCATATTTTTTCATCATATTTATCTCTCACAGTGATAAAAAACTGAAACTAAAGAAAGAGTTCTATAATATTTTAATGGCATGTTTACATAACTATTTGAATGTATCACAGCTTGTAGTTTTAGTTTGTTCATTTGTGGAGGCATCCAGACGTGGATAATGGTACGTTGTAATTATTGAGTACCTCGTTTTGCTTTTGTGCTCTGAGAGAGTGCAGTCTACCGTTAACATTTCGCTATGCGTACTCTCACAAATACAACACTAACACCCAGCCCTCTTTTGTCTCTGAGAAAACATACTGCAAAAATCTCTGCATGGCAGAACATTTCTAGCTGATGTGTTGATGCTCACTGAGGTAAAAAGCGTCGAGTCAGCTGATTTGATTTCATAATATTTACCATCATTAAATATTAACAAAGAAAGTGTGAAAACAAAAACAGGTGGTCAGACCGCACTATAAACAATGCCTAAACTTTTCCATTTCTTTAACCTTGTCTATCTGCTCTTCATCCATGGGAGAACGGAGGTGAAAAGAGTCGAGTGGAGGGAGGGCAGGTGAGACAGACGTCTGAACGCTTCACATCAGCTCTCCCTCCGTCTGACAGATTGACGGATGAACAAAAAGGACTTTTATCTTATTTTGCCAAGGTCTGGCAGTCATTCAAGGTCTATTAAGCATAAATACATGCTGTGAGAATGGACACAGCTCCCCACTCCACCAAATGAACACATATGATTTACAGGAAATCCATAGCTCCTTGTTTCAGGACGATTTATTAAGGTGTCAGGATATGAATCTGAGTGCCTCAAGTGCTAGACATTGGTATCAGAAGACGCTCTACGTTATCATAAATCGAAGGATTGAAAGCTCACAACTGCTGGTACAGATCAAGGATACAGGCAGTGTAGATGTCATATCAATTATAGAAATGCAATAAAACAATCAGGAATTTAAGAGGTTAGATTTGTCCCCGCCGAACTAGGACGAGACGTTAGAACAGACAGAGCAGCCGAAACTCATTTTAACTGTCCAATGCTAGTAGTGACAATTTTTGTCTTTTTGTCAGTCATTCGAGGTTCCATTCAAATCGAAATGTCATTTTAGCTTGTGTAGGATGTACTCCATTATTTATTCCCTCATATTTCAGGGTTTTTTTCTCCTTGCAGGCCATAAATTAAACTTGAGCAATGACCTTTTCTGCCTGACTTGTTTGCGACTTGCCATGTTCAGCAAAGAGTGCAATGGAAATATTTCATAGGCGCCTGCAAAATGGCAACAAATCACCAAAGCGACATTCTCAGCATAAATGCTACATACACACTATATATATATACATATATACTATATATATATCATATTTTTTAATAACGTATGTAGATAGATGTATGTATATAAGTATACATTATCTATACTTCTATACTATAATTATATATTTAATCTAAAATAAAAACATAAAATTGTATAATATATATTCATGATTTATAAATACATAAAGTATTAAATACTATTGAAATATGATACACATATATAACATATTTGAAAATATATATTTAATTTTAAATACATTATATAATATTTATTTTATACTTTATAAATACATAAAATATGAAATACAGTTGTAATAAATATAGGGGTGTAACGATACCCTCTTGTCACGATTCGATACATATAACGATACTGAACTCATGATACGATATTATTGCGATACTCCAAGACATGATAAAAGGTTGTGTTGATTAAAATGCTAAATTTTATATTTAATTGTGGGTGTAAATGAATAGGATTGGACTTGGTGCTGATAACCCAATGCACAGGACAATGGTAACACCAGAATTTTAGACGAATATGCATACACTCTTTCACCGACTAGATATATTTAAACTAATGTAGGCCACTTTTTACTGGTAACATAAGACATTTGGCATTATCAGGACCCACAAATATTCCCCCATTGCATTATTATACATTATATTCAATGTTATTATAGTTTAATGTAGTACTGACACTAAAACTTATTTTGGGTGAACTATCCACAATACATATTGTCACTATCCACTAATCCACAATAATTATTGCTGCATTTTTGTATTGCGATATACTGTGACACAATATATTGTTACACCCCTAATTAAATACAATTATCTAATTTATTTTGTTGTTTTGTACAGGAATTCCAGTCCTGTAATACCCTCCCTTGCCCGGATCTAAAGAAGACCACTCCCTGGACACCATGGACGCCAGTGAACATCTCGGACAATGGCGGTCACTACGAGCAGCGCTTCAGGTACACCTGTAAGGCGAGAGTGCCGGAGCCCAACCTGCTGGAAGTAGGGAGACAGCGGATTGAGATGAGGTACTGCTCCAGCGACGGATCCACTGGATGCTCCACGGATGGTGAGATCTCATTTCGTCTCTCTTCCCTGCGATCCTTCATTTGTCACTCACCCTTTTCCCTTTCTCTGCTCTCATCTTGCTTTTTCTCCCTGCGTCTTTGATGAAGTGAGCCAGCAGTGAATTTGAGGCAAGACACTTGATCTATTTGTCCATCAGCGGAAAGACAACATGATGTGCTCTAGTGCTTCTCTCTTTCTTTCACTCTTTCTCTCTCTTTCTCTCATCTATGTGGGCTCACTACATCAGATATTGGAGTGTTCTTGGCTGCATTGTGCCTCCGAGAGACATGAGGAACATGCTAGTTAAGTCTAGAGAATGTTATTTCTCTCAGTGGTTGGGGGGCTTCTTACATGTACCTTATTTCATTTATTTTCCTCCCAGCATGTGTGCAGCTGCATTGGGTTGCACATCTGTGAACTAGCTGTGGTTTGTAAACAAGCTGTTAACTGACGAGTTATGAGAGTCAAAGTGGCATATAACGGAAATGCAGTGAAAACCCTGTAACAGTAAATTTTGTTTTGCGAGTGATGTTTATAGACACTCATATTCTACAGTGAAGCTCTGATCTTCAACAGACGTTTACTAAGAGATGCCGCACACAAAACTGATGACTAGAGCTATTTTTTGGTATTTTCCATCTAGCTAATTCCATTTTGTTTTACGAGCGAATGAGCTAAAATGACAAAAGAAAGAACATTCAGAGCCATAAAGAACAACACAACAACATTTCATTTGCCAGTTTGTGGAAGTCTTTTTGTTGCACTTAAATGCAAAAATGAGCATGAGATAATTCTTTACACACACACATACATACATATATAAATGCATACATACATTCACAAATGCATAGGTAATGTTTAGGGCTCTAGCACCGTATGATTCATAAGTGCTGCATCAGTATAAAACATAAATATTAAGTGCCCAGCAAATCCATGATTAATTTCTGCATTTCAACCATTATTTAGCTTGAAGCACCCAGCTATAACGCTGCATGGCCTGCCATGACAGATGTTTCTTCTAAGGGCTTTTGGACAGTTGTTAACTTACTGCATATCGTACAGAGGAGGCCTAGTCCCATAATCACCTCCACACTAAAGATGTGTGTTGATGTCAGTGAAGCCACAAGGGAAGATGACTTCTGAAACGAATGGGCTGCCACTTGGCCAAGATTTAGCCTCACGTCTCGGCTGGCCCATATCGATTTGAATCTTTAAGCCCCATGCCTGTGTGAAGAGTGTGATAAAGCAGAGCATCTCATTGCGTAGAGTTCATGTGGAAAAATCGAAAGTGGTGGAATGAATGTATGTGGTTACATAAAGGGTTCTAAACTCGTTCACTAATCGCGCATATGCACAAATTTGTGTGTATTATTTCATCATCCATGAATCGTGAATTATCGATAACTTTTGTTCTAAAATGTATTTAAAATTTTCAAAAGAATTCAAAAAAGGGCTTATAAACATGTTGATTAGAGCTGTCAAGCGATTACAATTTTTAATCGAATTCATGACATGATGTGCTGGTAATTAATCGCAAATTAATCGCACATTCAATTTGGCTGTTTATCACAGCTCAGAGGTGGCATGAATACATTTACACTGCAATTACAATTAAATAATGCCATGTGATTAATGGATTTTAAATGGGTATTAAAGGGATAGTTTGCCCAAAAATGAAAATGATGTCATCATTTTCTCACCCTTATCTCGTTTCACACCTGTATGACTTTCTTAATTCTGTGGAACATAAAAGAAGATAATTTTTTTTACTTACAATGGAAGTCAATGGTAAACAACAGTTTGGTTACCAACATTCTTCAAAATATCTTCTTTTATGTTTCACAAAAGAAAGAAAGTCATACAGGTTTGAAGTGACGGAGACGTACAACAGTTCTGCAGTGGATTTATAGGTCATATTTTCACTTGGCAAAATCAGCAAAAACAGAAAATATTGTGTCTAAAATATAACAATATTAACTTCTTATTTATTGATCTGCTGTATAAAATCAATATCGCACTAATATTGCACTCATGCTCGAGACAAAAACAGCACTCTTGATACTCAGGTGATATTGCTTTATGTTGCATTATTTTTTCTATAAGTAATTAATAAAATGAACACCTTCACTCGTCAGCCCTAATTAAGATGAAATTTATACATATTTCATTTAATATATATATATATATATATCAACATCTTTGCGTTTATTAATTGTAATTGTGTTGTGACACTAAAATGTAAAATGTTATAATGTTTTAATTCTATTAGCAATTTTTGAAACAAATAGTGTGTATTGTGTTAATTTACATTAATGTTAATGTACATGGACATTCATGAACTGAGTTAGCAGGTCTCTGGAAGTCACCTTGGCTTTTTCAAGTAGAAATCATGTGTACGTTTCTATTTTTGTCAAGCCTTTGAGGTCCTAAGCCTCTTTCTCTGCTTAATATCAACATTATGAAAGAATTAAGATCAGTAGTATCAGCCCTGGCTGACATTTTCAGATTGGAAATACATTTGATGTCAGTTCTTTATTAGGCCAATTTAAATCGGCTTTGTGCAGATAAGGTTCCTTGATTTCTCTGCCTTTTTTTGGAGCAAATTAAAGAAATTATCAGTGTCCGCGGCAGCTGGTCGTTATTTACACACCGGTTCAGGAGCTTTGCTTAGTGATCTGCAGTCAGTTTACTTCATTAGAATGAATAGATTAACCTGAATAAAAATATAATACATTGTCAGATAACAACATCACTTTCATTGACAAACTGTTGGCTGCATTTGTTTAAACCTTGATGGTCATCAGTTCATTTTTCCAGCATTTATAAGTTTGAACGTTCTGTCATCTGAGATTATTAAAGGTACAGATGGTTGGCGGTCATCTAGTCATCTGACAAATTTCTGCCAGACAGTTTACATAGTTAAATCTCTGAAATATCTTTAAATTCACCCCTTTTAAAATGCCACTGCTAGCCATAGACATCGAGACAGGTAAACGACCATTCAAATGATTTTTTTTAAGAAGAAGAAGAAGAAATTAATACTTTTATTCAGCAAGGATGCATTAGATTAACCAAAAGTTCATTAAAGGCATTTATAATGTATCATGATTTCCAAAAAATAATAATAATAATAATTGAGCATCACAACTGTTTTTTTAACATTGATATTAATGTGTCTTGAGCAGCAAATCAGCCATGACAAGAATAAATTACATTTTAAAATAAATTAAAATAGAAAATAAACTGTAAAATTGTATGTTTTTATTAATGTTTTTACTATTTTTGATCAACTAAATGCAGTTTTGGTGAGCGTAATGGACATTAAACCCCAAACTTTTAGGGTATCTGTTGTCACGGTGCACAGTTTTTTGAGCATCCCGCCCTGTTTTTAAGATGCTCTGCCCATCTTGAGACCTCTGTGTTTTGCTCTTTTGTGATCAATCTAGCCGTTTTGAAACATAAGAACATGTCTAATGCAAAAGCCTGAAAGAATTCTTTACCTTTACAATACAGCACCATTTTTCTTTTAGAAAGTGCAAGCGTTTAACACTTAACCTTCAGTACAATAAAAATCAATACATGCACCATTATGTCTATTTGTTTGCTGGAGTAATGGCAGTGGATGGAGTGAAAATGCTGCCTAACAGTCAGGCTACTTATCTTAAAACCTTGAGTTTTTTCTGTAGTATAAGCCAGAGGCCGTAACTGATGATGGCCCGGGTTTGTAATTTGGCTATGAGTGATGCCTTCATTTGTCTCTGAAACAATAGCACATCATTTTAGCATGTGACTTTAGCACTCTTTTCTCATCTAAATACCGTGCTGCAAGGACGGCTCTCTCTCTCCATCTCTGCCTATCAGTCTTTTTTCTTTCTTTCCTCCTCCTTTTCTCTGAGAACCACCTGACTTCTCCAAGGCTATTTACTGTCGGTTCCCCACAGATCTGCCATCAGTTAGAATCCCACTCAGTGTTAGATTCTGCAGACCTTAGGATCTCAGCTGGCAAATTTCACCGTGCTGCATTACACACACACGTCCTTGGATACAAAATAGAAAATCTCACTGTCAGTGATTCTGGTCTCAACCTTTTACAGTCAGGCCCAAAAGTCACATCTGATAATCTGGGGTTTAAAATTAGATCTAAAACTGAATGTAAACTGATAGTTTGGGAACTAAAAACATGGAAGATTTTGAAATTGTGTTGGAGATCATCAGGTTTTACACAAAGTTGATCAGTTTTTGCATCTCTTGTTGTTAAAGCAAAACAGACACGAGCCAAAGGTATTCTGAAATTCATGTTCATTTTTCAGTTCAGTCTTTCTCTCAAATTGTTATTTAACAAACTTTATTTAATAATTACTAATTAATGTATTTGTATCATTGAAAAACTATTGTATTTACTATTATATAATAACAAATTATTTTTAAAATTACAAATAATTTAATTTATAATTAAAAGATTACATTTTTTAGTAAGTACAAATCAAGAGAATTAATAATAAAAAAAATAATAGTATAATTTATAATTAAATAACTAAAAACTAATTCAAATTTCTCCTTAAATATGGAATTGTTTAAAAAGTACTAATTAATGTAATTTGTCATTTTAAAAGGATTAAATGATATAATATATTATACTTCTAAAACTTCCATCACAGGAATAAATGTAATTTTAAAATATATTAAAATAGAAAACTGTAATAATATTTTGCAGTATTACTTTTTTATTTTTATAATATTTTATCAATAAATGCAGTTTTGGTGAAGTCTTCTTTCATTAGCATTAAAAGCATTAAAAAAATCTTAGGCTACCAACCTCAAACTTTTACACATCTTGCACAGTTTTTTTTTTTTTTTTTTGCTCCATCTAGTCGGTTTTGAAGATAAGAACGTATTACATAAGATATATATATATATATTTTTTTTTGGTCTCAGACTTTTGGCCTTCACTATTTATGAGCACCCACACTGTTCAGTTGACCATTGGTTTCTCAGTTACCTCTTGCGATGCTGGAACGCTGTATATCACGGTAATTATATGTATTTGCATAGGCGTTTACCACCCACCATGCAGACCCATCAGGGATTCGATTCTAATTGCCCACCCCCTAACTTTTAATAAGCGCTGGTGACTGCTAGACAGTTTACGACAGCTCTGGGGAATAGTGTAAAAGCCACACTCCTAATCCACTAGAGCTATTCATTTTCTTGATTGTGCGAGATATAATACCACCCATCTCACTCATCAGATGTACCACTGATCTCATTGTCTAACACATCACAGAATCTGGGTCGGGAAAGTTCAGAGCGGATACTTTAGCACTGACTATTTCAGAGTATTTAATCGCAATTTGTCTTCTATGCTTTGCATCTTAACAACCAGCAAGCATAGCAAAGTCAAAATCCAATTCCACAATATGACTTTATACTTTGGTAAAATCAATGGTTAAAGTCATTGAACGCAGGAAGGTTTGTTTACCTGCGGGTCTAGCATGCACTGACACCTGTGTTCCCCTGCCATTAGCCATCAGAGCCGGCGCCCCGCTTTGAGGTGTGAGTAGATTATGAAGTAGTCTATTACCTTTGAGAGGGCTGTGCGCTCTGGTGCTGGAGAGATTATAGGTCGACCCATGTAGCGCTACTGCCTGCTCAGAATGGATAAATGGCTGTGGCTCAGAGGGACTGTCACAGTTCAGTCTCCCTCAAGGTCAGAGGTACAAACACAGAGGTCACAGTGCAGACAGATACTCTACAGCAACAACACTCTGTATGATAAGATAAATGTTCTCTAACACACATGCATGATAATGTCGTAGTTGTGAATGGCTTCAATAACCATGAGAGAGAGAATTCATTTTGCTTTCCGAGATAATCTTTTGAAATACAATTCAGGTGGTATGGATTCAAATGTTTTACATTTGTTGAAATAATGGATTAAAAATTCTGAAATTGGAAACCCTGTCTGGGTCGAATTCCCATGTCTAATGAGTTAATGCTAACTGTTTGTTGTGTGTTTATTCTCGTTTTAGGAGATTTGTTGCGTTCTGGACGTATCACTGGATTGACAGTAAATGGAGGTTGGTCCGTCTGGGGCCCTTGGAGCCAGTGTAGTCGGGACTGCAGCGCAGGTATCCGAAACCGCAAACGCACCTGCTCCAACCCCAAACCCAAATATGGAGGAATCACCTGCCTCGGGACTGCCCAGGAGTTTCAGGAGTGCAATACTACACCATGTCCAGGTTAGTCATATATACACCTCGTATATACACCTTTTCAGTCACCTTTACATCATACACAGCTTCTCCAAGCATTGGAATTGTCACTGTCAGTTGTCTGAAATAAAATTATATTAATAAATGTCATATATTTGAATTGATAACTATAATTTTTGCTGTACACTACTTTTCAAATGTTTGGGGTCTATAAGTTTTTGTGTGTGTGTGTGTGTTTGAAAGAAGTCTCACCAAAAATACAGTAAAACAGCACTGTAAACCCGAATAAGTTGGCAAAACTCAAAAAATGTAAGGCAATTAGTTGCCTCAAATTTTTTTAAGTTAAGAAATTCAAAGTTTAAGTAAGCAGAACTAGCAGTTTTTTTTTTATTTATACATTTGAATTGTTCTTAACTTGAAATGTTTTAGTACACAAATTCATACATTTAACTTAAAACTTTCACGTAATCTCAATATGAACACTTTTATTAGCATAAACTTAGCTAGTTTTAACAAACTGTTTTGCTAGCATACTAATAGTATATTTGTAGCACTTGCTGTATGAGTGCAGCAATATAAAGGTTTTATTTGCTCTCAAATCAAGCTGCGTGTACCACTTGTCACCATGATGGTAACTATCCTAAAACCAACATTAACAGAAATCCTTCTTAATTAGCATAACAAAACATTAATCACTACTAAATCTCCCACTTAACATTAATCTTGCACCAAAAAAAAAACATTATATTACACTTAGTTTTAGCATTTACTCTCCCTTTCGAGTGCCATCAGCAAAGCATGCTGGGAAATAGACATCCCAGCCGTTTCAGTTAAACTTCGTCTAAATTAAAATAAATAATTTCATAAAACTCAAAACAATGAAACAGTTCAGTTTACTTAAAATATATCAGTTCTGTGAACTTGAAAGAAAAAGAAAGTGCTAAATACTCATGAAAGTTAATTTGACTGAACTAATTAGTTTAATTTAAGTTTGTCCTACTCACGCCAATTAATTATTTTGAGCGTTAGGGTTTACAGTGAGTAATTTTGTGAAATATTCTTACAATTTAAATACAAGTTTTCTATTTTAATGTATTTAAAAAAATATATTTACTCATGTGATGGCAAAGACATTACTCCAGTCTTCAATATCACATGATCCTTCAGAAATCATTCTAATAAGTGGATTTCTTCTTATTATCAATGTTGAAACCGTTGAGCTGCTTAATTTTGTGATAATTTTTTTCTGAACAGCATTTATTTGAAATAGAAATCTTTTGTAACATTATGAAAGTCTATACTGCCACTTTTCTTCAATTTAATGCATCCTTGCTGAATAAAAGTATCAATTTCTTTAAATCTTATGGACCCCAAAAATGTTTATGGTGGTGTAATTCTGTCAGCTTTTCTCCAGTTGTATGAAAAAAAAGTGTGTATGTGAATGTAAAAAAAAAACGTTTCATCAAAACCAGCTTGTGATTAGTTCATTTTCTTTAGTTGTTAAAATAAGTTCAGAATTAGGACAGAAATGTGTTGGTTGTTTGTGTACTGGTCATATGATAGGGTAGTCAGTTATTTATAACATAGTTTGGCTTAGTAGAAAATCTTCTGAAAGAGGTTAACATCATCTGGCTGAGCACCAGCAAAAGGAAGACACATTCATACTCTAAGTTTACTTTGAAAACCATCAAACAACACAAATATAATAAATACCATTTTTTCTTCAAATGATAATATATTTCATGCACTTTCATGAACTATAGGTTGTTGACTGGCATCTGGGGTTCCATGTAGAATCTTTATCATTCATACAATCATTCCATTGCAAAAACATTGTTTATAGTAGAAACATGTTCTTTAGATTTTTAAAATGTTCTTCACACACACATAAAAAAAAGTGCATGCATTTATTTTTAAGAATGTAGAGACATTCAGTCTGTTTCTGGTGTGCAGGGAATAAAGAAGAATTTCAGACATCTACAAACAATAAAGAAAAGATATAGCTCACTTTCTCGTACAGTATTTGTACGCATGAAGGACGATCTCCCTGTTTTAAGGTACGAGGACCCCAATTTGCCGGCGGAAATGGAGAGAAATCTCTGTGGCATCGTTGTGTGTAATCACATTTCAGGCTAATTACACCGGCAGCGATGGGAAGGCAGGATTCAGTCATTAAAAGGCTTGTGACAATGGTGTACACCCTCTCTAAAGTTGAAGGAGGGGAAAAGCAATCTAATTAAATGAGTACTCATCGTTATGTGTGTTGGAAATATGCTGTCTAAATGGAAATGTGCTTCTTGGGTATTTTATGATACCTAACGGTGAGCAAGACACAGTCAGGAAATGCAGAATTTGTTTTGCGATCCTAATTAATCAATCGCCTGTTTTTGGAGATGAATGTCACCCCTACCATCAAAGCAGGGCATAGTAGTTTATATAGAGTCTAGCAGTCTCTCTTCATGATATGGTGGAAAACTAATTGCTTCTCAGTCTTAATTTTACGGCAGCTGTTTTCTAACAGGAAATCACATATTTCCTGTAAAGTGACAATAGCAAGACCAGCAGGACAGCTTCATTAACAAAGACCTCCAGAGGTTTTAAGACCTTATTAGCCTTATTGATGTTTTTCTCTACAGGAGTAATTGGCAACATATCAGGAATCGCTGCACAAATTTCACAAAATTGGCAGATTAAAAAAATGTACAGCAAACTCTGAGCGCACTGTCGATTAGTAACTGTGCTCTGCACTTCGCTAAGTTAATTCAGTCCTTGTCTATTTCCAATGAAACAATGTCTTAGTAGAACTTAGATTCAATAGCTGCTTTGTACAGACGACGACAGATTAGTACAGATGACTTTCATCTAGCGTATCCCAGCAGAAAGCTTGGAAAAGAACACATCATATTGCTCTACACCTTCATGAGAGTCTTTGAACCGGAGCTTGTCTGTGACCAATATTCTCACTGTGTCTTTTATTGGTTCCTTCTGCCTAGCTAAATCTTGGCTTGTTCAAAGTCAGACCTTTGAAATGCATTATTTTGTTTTGAGAGAGGCAGACAGAGGTCTCGTGGTTGCTGTTGTTGCGGCTCTGAAACGAATGAATGTTTTCTTGTCGCAGGCCACAAAGGTGAAATGAGATGATCAGTCACACTGCGGCCGACACGAGCTTATTTGTCATTTTTCGCAATGGAGAAATTATAACAGATGGTAAAATGCTATATTTTGTTTACTTGTACCTTTACCTTTTCTGTTTTTTCACCAAATATGTGTAATACAGTGAATCATAAGGTGTAACGTCAAAGGCAACAGACATAAAAAAATACATTTGACTTTTTAACTCACAATAACGATATTATAGCAATATCTATATAAATTCTGAAAGAAAAAAATAAAGATATCAGTTAAATTCATCTTTAACTTTATTTTGTGTTTTCTCTTTTTTGACCAATGAATCACACTCTAAGTACGAGAACAGGGTGGCGGAGAGAGAGTTTGTAACTGTACAAAAGCATACCAAACAAAACTTACTGTTGACTGGCACTTCCTGCAGACTTTTTTACCAAATCCAAAAATACACTATTTTTTTCAATATGTGGGTAAAGTGTTTTGCTTTCACCTGTCGTCTCCTCTGACATACAAGTTACACCCGGCATAGTTTTCTTCTTTTTCCCATTTTATGAAATATTTACAATATTATCATACGTGTAGTATTAACATGAGATAAATATTTCAATTTTTAGATATCATGGTTATCACCAATACCAGTATTTTGTGACAAAAATCTATTTTTTTCTTTATATTATACATTTTTAATGACTTTCAGTGGAGAAAGATGCATGCTAATCAAACCCCCTTGACCCTTTGGATTGGACTGCCCAAAAACAGTTCACCCAAGATCCAAAAGGATCTTAAAGGCATCGTAAAAACCATATGAACTGAGCGGTTTAATCCAAGTCTTATGAAGAGACCGGAAACAATGATTGATAGTATACATATACAGTGCAGGTCAGAATTATTTGCCCCCTTGGTAAATATGTTCAACGATGGCTGTTAAAAAAAAAATCTGCATTGTTAATCCTTTTGATATTTTATAATACAATTATTATTTTAAAATTATTTCTCCAAAACAGGTTAGGAACAATTATTTGCCCCCTTTTATTAAATACTTTTTGCAATCTCCTTTTTCCAAGATAACAGCTCTGAGTCTATAATGCCTGATGAGTTTGGAGAACACCTGACAAGAAATCAGAGACCATTCCTCCATACAGAATCTCTCCAGATCCTTCAGATTTCCATGTTGGCGCTTCTTCTCTTCAGTTCAGCCCACTCATTTTCTATAGGGTTCGGGTCTGGGGACTGGGATGGCCATTGCAGATGCTTGGTTTTGTGCTCAGTGACCCATTTTTGTTTTGATGTTTGTTTTTGGATCACTGTCCTGTTGGAAGATCCAGACATGGCCCATTATAAGATTTCTAGCACATGCTGTCAGGTTTAGATTTTTTATCTGTTGTTATTTGATCGATGTATCTGTACAAGATGTCCAGGACCTCTGGCAGAAAATTTGGCCCACAGCATTAAAGATACAGTAGAGTATTTCATTTTACACATGGGGTACTTTTTTATCCCTGTGTGCACCTAACCCATATTAAGTGTTTGCTGCCAAAAAAGCCTTTTTTTTTTTCGTTCATCTGACCATAGAACCCGTCCCATTTGAAGTTCCAGTTGTGTCAGTTACTTTTCAAACGTTCTATGGTCTGGTGAAACAACAAAATGAGCTTTTTGTACATAGAGCACATCACACATTTTAAACACAGAAGCTCAAACATGCATGCATGATTCACTAGAACCAATGTGGTTTGCTGTAAGCAGCAATGTGACACACACACACACACACACACACACACACACAGCCTAAATTAAATATGTTCATCAAATAAAGCTGTCATGATTCCTGTCTTGTGTTCCTCTTGTCTTGTGTGGACTTCCCTCCTGTTCTGTGCCATGTTTTATAGTCCTTTGTTGTTTTTCTCGTTGATAAGTTCCTGGTTGTTCCCAGGTGTGTCTTCTTTGCCAATCTCCCCTTGAGTGTATATATATATATATATATATATATATACCCAAGTATTTCTCATGTTCTTTGTCTGGTGTTGTCCTTCTTTGGATGTTATGTGTGCGCTTGTTGTCAGTTTTGTTTGCCTTCCTTGCCCGTGTCTGCATTTATCAGTTTTGCCTGGCTTTACTTTTATTATGTTTGTCTGAATAAATGTTTGCTGCATCTGGATCCCACTCTCGTTCCTCTGAAACAGCCACTGTTACAAAAGTGATCGTGTCTCTTCTTCACAAGACTTTGATTAAACCAATCGATTCATATAGATTCATTTTACCTTACCTTAATGACCTTTTTGGATCCTCTAAGTTTGATTACCTGTTTAATTTAATTAATTTTTGTTTCATAGATTAACCAAAGTCTTACGGCTTTAGAACGACATGAGGGTGAATAAATGATGACAGAATTTTCATCTGTAGGGTGAACTAACCCTTTAAGACATTTTAATACAAAATTGGATTGTTGCTTATACTTAATACCATTTAGCATTCAGTTTTTTTATAGCATATACTCAGTAAGCTAATGTTCCATACTAAACATAGCCGAAATCTACTCATGTCAGTGACATAAGCTCTCGCCCCTCTTCTACAAACCTGTCAGGGCTAATGCTAATGTAAAATGAGACTCAGTATATGCTTGTTTTCCCTTAATTAGCACCAAGGCAGTGGTAGTGTTTTGTGAGTTGTTCTCTGTTCCCCCAGTTGTCGAGGTTGATGACCCTGAGCTTGGCACTCGCTGAAGAGGGGAGGGAGTGAATTGATGGTTCGTTTAGCCTCATTAATTAGAGCAGGGGTCAGTGTGAGAGCGCCAGGGAGAGGCAGGGCTCCGGAGCAGATTGTGCGAACAGCCTCTCTTTTCATCGTTTCTCAGCACTCTCAGCATCTGGATTTAGCTTGTTTTGACACCATTGTAGTGATTGTACCAGAGAAGATGATGTCATTCATTCATATAGTGGTACTAGATGCATAAATGTCCTGGATATATTTAAATTAAATGGTTCAAAGACACATATAATCATTGTTTCATGATCAAAAACAGCCATAACCCTGCTGAAAAAAACCAGCCTAAGATGACTGTCTTGTCTTAGCTGGTTTAAGATGGTCTGTCAGCTTAGGCTATTTCTGCCTGATTCATTTCTACAACTTTCTTCTTTTAACAGGCCAGTGTTCTATTAACATTGTTTTATATGTAAATAAGCTTTGCTATGATTGGTTAACCTCTTCGAATGTGGAATGAGTAACTAAATTGCTGAGCATTGAATGGGTGCTGATATTACAAATATGATGCTTTCTGAATGGCTTGTTTTTGCAGATATTTTCACTATTTACTGAAAGAAATGTCAGACGCTAGTCCTGAAATTATTCATGACATGAGTGCTGTAGTATTTTGAGTGTCCTCTTTTCCTTATCTTTCAGTGGATGGGAGCTGGTCGTGCTGGTCACCTTGGTCTAAATGCTCAGTGACATGCGGAGGAGGACACTACATGCGCACACGCACCTGTAACAACCCTCCGCCTGCCTACGGAGGTGACATCTGCCTGGGTTTGCATACTGAAGAGGCTCTCTGTAACATCCAACCCTGCCCTGGTACACACACACACTTTATCACGTGCATGAACTCAACCTACGTGAACTCACACACAGACACAGTCACACCTTGACTCCAACAGGAAATTACATGGCTTTTTTCCGGATAGGAAGCCTTTGTCTTGTACCTGCTTTCCTTTCGTCATGTCTCGTGTCTAAAGCGGCCCGTGGGGGAATGAAAGAAGGGGAAATCAAAATGTCACACATCATAGAAAAGCAAATGGTAAAGCCGAGCTTGCGATACGAAGATTATATGCATAAGCTCACAGCAGGGAGTGCAATAGAGGAGGGTAAGATAAGGCGATTGATGACGGAGTCAAACCTGCACATTGATCCACGGAAAGGTGAATGGGAGAAGAGAGCTTGTATTCAAATGTCAGTCCATCCATTAGCCAGAAGTGTAGTGAGGTTGCGGAGTGACCTTTTATTAGCTGCGTTCAGGTCTATCTGTCACACCATTCATTACACGCTCTCGTGTAGCTGTACAGTGCAAGTCGGGAGACGGAGGACGGGATAAATGAAGGGAATGCTAATCAGAAGACCCTGTGTGGAAGTTCTCCTAAGCTGAATTTCAACCTTTTTATGCTCCAATGTATGGGTTTGGGCCAAATAGATAATCAGTTCTCTTGTACGATAACCACATGACTCAATTTTAAGCTTTTCCTGCTAGAAAATTTTTGTCTGGGGCCAAATTTACTTAACAGGGCAAATTTGCGTGCTGCCGCAATCTATTGCCGGATTCAGACTGTTTTATATCAGCCTGATTTTGGCACGATCCGTTTGACGTAGGGTGTTGTGGTGATTCGTAAACGACAATGGCCGTCGGGACGCATCTCAAATAATGTGTCATAGTGGACAACAACCGACGCCACATCTGCGACGCTTCACGACAGAAAGACTAGCATGTTTAATTTTCCACCAAGCTCTTCCATATATTAAACATGGCGAAATGAAAGATAGATGATTGTATTGGTGCTGCTAGGTGGAATTATACAATGGAGGAAAGGTTTGTGGAGCTATGGCAACAATACACCCTACCTATATGATGTTTCCTTGAGGGACTACCACAACAGAGTAAAAAAACATAAATTACACTCTTGTTCCGCCTTCTTGATGACATCACACGTCTAGACGGCTAGCGATGATTGGCGGGAAGCAATGTGTAGTCTGACATGTTTCTTGTCCACGACACGACAAGAATTTAGGAGTCAAAATCGCATAATCTGACACAGTGACTGTCGTAACAGACAAAAAAAAATGTGTGTAGCCTGAAGCCGGCATAATAGAAGCGCTTGATGTGAGTGGAAAGTTTTATGGGTGATCTACTGAAAATGCATAAATTCATTGTCATGTCAGGCGCAAAATCAGACATGCTTTTTGGGGGGCGATAAATAATGGCGCAAATACCACTGATTTGACTACTGCAATCCTTTGTAAATCACCTTACATGATTCATTTAAATACTCCCTGCTCATAAATTTAGCAATCTGACAGGGAAACTCCTACAAATGCATGTGCAAAAAGGTCAGCCACAAAAAAAACTGTGTCCATGCCTTTTCATTGTAGTAAATCTTGACGGTAGTTTTTTAAATAAAGGTTTGTGCTGCTGCAGACTGTTAATCTGGCCCCTGGTTTCTTGGTTTTAAGGTCACATTTACCATTGCTCAGCAAAATTTTGTAGACAAAACCTTAGGTATTAAAAATATATAAATAAATTATAATAATAAATGTTTCTGGAGCTCCAAATCAGCATATTAGAATAATTTCTGAAGGACCATGTGACACTGAAGACTTTGATTATATTTATATTGTGATAAATTACATTTGAAAATGTAATGCAAAAGTTTCCCACAAATGCACAATGCTATTCACCATTGCATGCATCAAAATGAACAAATATGTTATGCATGGTTTTGTTAGCTCACCTTATACTATACACCTATCCTGTGACAGTTGTAAAGCACAAATAACTGCACAGCACCTCTCTTAAAATCTCAGAAAATGTAGTTCAATGTTTCATAAACCTTTAAGATGTTATTTAGCAGGGTTTTGTCACATTTAAGAAAATTGTCACCATTAAAGTCACCTTCTAATTAAAAATGAAGCCAATATATGTCCTGACTTTCTTGATTTACTTTTTCACATTTTATTTTTTAATACTTTTTAATTAGAAAGAATCACTTTGCCCTATTTTTTTCCTATTAAAACCTTTTTATTTTAAATAGTAAAAATAAATTCAATTCAATTCAATTCACATTTATTTGTATAGCGCTTTTCGCAAAACTCATAATTTCAAAGTAGCTTTACAGAAAAATGTCCACATTACAATTTAGAGTGATCTGTTATCAGAGGTAACTCTCTTCAGATGACGCAAAAATAAATAAATAATATGAAACGAAAATCAATAAATGTCAATCTTAACACATAATTGCATTAACGATACTAAATAAGATGGGCACTTCACATTCCGTCCCCTCTACATAACTTTGCATCTGATTTGGACTTTTTGTCATCATTTACAGAGAGCTGGTCTGATTGGTCCGAATGGTCCCCCTGTGACTCATCGGGGTCTCAAGTTCGCCTTCGACACTGTGACGTCATGTTTCCCACCGGCAACCAGTGCTCTGGCAACAGCAGTGAAACACGTGCCTGTCTGCCCATCTCCAACTTCATCCCAGGTGGGCACACACACATATACACACCCAAACACTTGCCATATCGACCCCTGGACAAACAAGGATCTTCCCTTATTGACAAGAAGTAATGCGAGACACACCAAACCATTGATTTCTGCAGTGCAGGGATAATTAGCCTCTCATCCCCTGCCTTGTCTAAGTGGCACGATCGAACAAATGCATTACAGTGATATGTTTCATGTAGCATTTGCATTCATACACTCGATACGTGAGATAGTTCTGCTGTGAGAGAGAAGTCCAACCACAAGTTTTACAAACTCAAACATGAGGTAGCTAATTGAAAGAAGGAACATCTTATCTTAATAACTGTACTTCCTGCTCGGATGATAAGGGTCTTGAAAATGATGAGTTATTATGTGATCAACCATTTTGTAGAGATGGAAAAAGCTAAACATATGATCGTCAGGGGAGTTATTACCTCGCTTTCGCTTACATCGTAGCACAGGGAGTGAATTTTTAAGACTATTCTGTAAATCTTGTGTAAATATTGTCTGCCCTGCAGAGTCCTTGTATCTTTCACAGAGTAACATTCCATTACAGCTCATTAGAAAAGTTTTATACCTCATTACTTCCATTACTGATCATAAAAATGTGTCGCAGGTGCCACTTTCCTTATTCAGCTCTTTGAATTTCGCGATAATGGGTTGAGTTTGAAATTTGCTTGCTATAATGTTCAACTTCTAAAGATCTCATTTATCAGCCTGACGGATTCATTTCCCATCTCCCTTGATTTTTTTTCCTCAGAAACGTCTGTTGCACGTTCAAGTCAGGAGGAAAGATGGTGTGGAGGTAAGCTGTGTATGCAGACTCATAAGTAGTGTATAAGCAGCCTTGTTATCACTCTGCTGGGGTTTGACTGTACATTATCCCATTTAATACACGGCTACTTGCCAAATAAATAAATATATGGACATGAAATATTGATTTAAGTTAGTAAAGCTTAGCTTAGATCAGCTGAAAGCTTCCGCTAATAAAAAGCCTTTTTTTTTTTTTTTAAGATATTAATACTTTTATTCAGCAGGTTATGACATTTATAATGTTACAAAAGATTTCTATTTCAAATAAATGCTGTTCTTTTGAACTTTGGGTATCACACATATATAAATAAATCACAAAAGAAAATTAAACAGCACAACTGTTTTCAACATTGATAATAATAAATGTTTCTTGAGCTCCATATCAGCATATTAGAATGATTTCTGAAGGATCATGTGACACTGGAGACTTTGATTATATTTATATTGTGATAAACTACATTTTAAAATGTATTAAAATACAGTTTTTGTGATTGTAATAATATTTCACAATATTACTTGTTTTTACTGTCAAATAAAAGCAGCCTTGGTGAGACTTCTTTCTAAAAACATAGTGAACAGTAGTGTATATTAAAATGAACTCCTCCAAGGTCAGTTTTATAACAGAGAGAGAGATCGCAGAGATGAAAGAAGCTGCAATGTTTCCATGAACATCAGTGAAACATAAGGTTCAGTGTTTATTACAGTGTAGATACTATAGATCACACAATACTCTTAGATCGGCTACAAAACTATACCGGTGTTCAAGGACAAGCATTAAGCTGGTTCAGATCATACCTATCTGACCGCTACCATTTTGTCTATTTAAACAGAGAAAAATCGATCAAAACTCCAGTAAACTATGGAGTGCCGCAAGGATCTGTGTTAGGCCCTCTATTATTCTCAATATATATGCTGCCACTTGGAAATATTATAAGGAAACATGGAATTAGTTTCCATTGTTATGCTGATGACACTCAACTATATATTTCATCACGGCCGGATGAAAACGCTAAATTATCCAAATTGACAGAGTGTGTTAAAGATATAAAAGATTGGATGACGCACAATTTTCTTTTATTAAATCCAGATAAGACAGAGGTAATACTTATCGGTTCAAAAAACCGCCCACAAAACCTCTTACAATACAACTTTAACATAGTAGGGTGTCCTGTTACTTTATCCTCTACAGTAAAAGACCTGGGTGTTATATTAGATTGTAACTTGTCTTTTGAAAATCATATTTCATGTTACAAAAACAGCATTTTTTCACCTTAGAAATATTGCTAAATTACGTAACATGCTATCTGTTTCTGATGCAGAAAAGCTAGTTCATGCATTCATGACCTCGAGACTAGATTACTGTAATGCTTTATTAGCTGGTTGTCCTGCATCCTCAATAAACAAGCTACAGTTAGTCCAAAATGCCGCCGCTAGAGTTCTTACTAGATCAAGAAAGTTTGACCATATAACACCAATTTTATCATCACTACATTGGTTACCTATAAAGTTCCGTATTAATTACAAGGTATTGCTACTGACTTATAAAGCCCTAAACGGCTTAGCTCCAGTTTATTTAACGGATCTTCTATCGCCCTATAATCCATCGCGCTCTTTAAGATCACTAAATTCGAGGCTTCTGGTCATACCTAGGATATCCAGATCCACCAAAGGAGGGAGAGCATTTTCACATTTAGCACCAAAACTCTGGAATAGTCTTCCTGATACTGTTCGTTGCTCAGATTCGCTCTCCCAGTTTAAAACTAGATTAAAGACGCATCTCTTCAGCCAGGCATTCATATAATATTTTAATCTTACAGTTAAATCCGGTCTCTACTTCATAAACGGCAGAGGAGAACTGGCCCCCGACTGAGCCTGGGTTCTCCCAAGGTTTTTTTTTCTCCATTAGGTCACCTAATGGAGTTTTTCGGTTCCTTGCCACTGTTGCCTTTGGCTTGCTCAGTTGGGGATGCTTAAATTGATTAATCGATTCACCAGTGCTATTGATCTGCATTACCAAACGTGGATGTTTTACACCAGAAACAAACACTGATGTACTATTTTATTTAATACTGTGAAGCTGCTTTGATACAATCTGTATTGTGAAAAGCGCTATATAAATAAAGTTGACTTGACTTGACTTGACTTGACTTTATTATACAAAAACATCTGACTGCTCACTGTCACAGTTGACCAATCAGATTCCAGTATTCCAGAGAACATAATTCTACTTGCAATTTATCCAGTGTGCAGTAAAAATGATGTTCAACACACTGATTGCAGAGACAATGTGACTCAATGCTTTTTTGGGAACCATTAAACAAATGCGCTTCTGGAATGGTTTCTAATAGTACATTTTTCCCATTTATTGCAATTATTGGCTGTTCATGCAGATTCACAGGGCAACAGCGATACTGGCTGTAATTTACTATAATGTTTAATTGGCTCAGGTAATGGATGAATGATATCAACTGGCTTTAGGATCAATGCTTGAATCCACAGCCATCTTGCTTGCGTCAGATCATTTAGCCATTAGCCGTTTTGCCTCTCTTGCCAGACTTCAACGTGTTCCACATGATCGCCGTGGGCCTGAGCAGCTCTATACTCGGCTGTCTGGTGACCCTACTGGTGTACACTTACTGTCAGAGATACCAGCAGCAGTCCCATGATGCCACAGTCATCCATCCCATCTCCGCCGCCCCCCTCAACACCAGCATCACCAACCACATCAACAAACTGGACAAGTACGACTCAGTTGAAGCCATTAAGGTGGGTGTTATTCACTCATACTATCTGGAAATGTTGTTCATTTCTAGAGATAAGACGATGGATCCAATATGTGGTCTGTACGTGTGAGTGTGTGCGACTCTGTCTTGCGTCTGAATCAATTCATACATTCATACACTGCTTTCTCATAAGTAATTTGAAAAGTTTTGATTCAGTTTGTGTACTCAGTGTTTGTGTGAGATTGTCTCCAATGAAATCAGAAACCAATATGCAGCTCATGTCAGTAGTTCTCTGAGAATGTTATTGTTGTTAGTAGGCTACTTTAACCCTGAAAAATTGTTTTTTCTTTGGGTACTCTTTTCTTAAATTTAGGGTTATTACATAATGCATTATGCAACACACTGAGATTTAGACACATGGATCATTTTTTCATAAGCACAGCAAAAATAAAGCTCACCATCATTTTTCACATTTAGTCAGAAGGACAGTTAATGCTTCATTAGACTTGAATACAAGACTCATGACTAATTATAGAAAGTGCTCTTCAGTTATTGCTTGTTCAGACACTTTTGTGAAGTTGCATATTTCATAAGCTGAATGTATTGCAATAGAATAGCATCATTTACACAATATCCCGAGCCCAGAGGGGTAATATAGCAAATTACTTTTCTTTTTTTTTTTTTACTGTCCTGAGACTGTAGAAAGTCACCAGCTCAGCTTCATCTCTATTGATGACAAGAATGAATGAAACTTCAAGGCTACACAATATTATTGCCATGCACAACTTACTTGTCGTATTGTTTTTCTCTTCTTCTGAATGCTGTCAGTTTGTTACTGTAAGTATGGAATATATTTTCCCATACAGGATCTTTAAAGGCTACATGACATTAAAATTGCCCTTATTTACTTTCTTAATACATGTTACTGTGCATGATTCATCAATATGTTATTCCAAAGAAAAAACGTCTTTATAATATTTCATCAAGATGATTTGAAAATACTTCTGAAATGGCTAACGTCACCTAGACCATGTTAAAAATAATGTTAACTAATAGCCAAAAAGCTGGTTTGATGGATGGTCAAGGAAAAGTGATGACAACATTTTCTTTTTTGGATGAACTATTCTTTTATGTAATAAAATGTTACTTTAGTAATAGCAAATAGCAATACATTTACCAGCGTCATGATGCTTTTAACTGTTTCCCCGCCATTGACAGAAATTTTCGTAATTTGTGAGAAAACGCCGGCTTTCCGTATTTTCACTGTTATACGTTAGGGGGCGCTATTATGCATCTTCTGAAAGAGTACTGAATCTCCTGATCAAAACACAGGCGAAAAAGCAGCAGAAACAAACGATATCATATTTAAGCAGATAAATATGTAAAATAACGCGTTCATCATCATTAACCAGCATATAAATCAAAACTGCCTAATGTTACTGAATGAAATGTCGACCCAGGACGAGATATAGGACTGTGAAGCTTTTGGGGTGTTGATGGACTCAATTTATGTTTTGATCGTCCTGAATCTGATCTGGATGTAGTCTTTTTGCTCAAAATGTTGCTTTTTTTTTGTGAAAATGATCAAAAATGCAGGCGGTGGCTGGCAACATTTTTCCAAAACGCTGGCGGGGAAAGAGTTAAGAGCGAGTTTAAAAGTTTTTGTGTTTTTGGAGCTAAATAGCCACAATTGACCATTTTGGTATGAAACAGCATTATGGATAAAACCAACTCCTGCCCAACATTTTGTCATGTTAATCACTGTTTCACATTGAAATTTGTCACATTAAGGAAGTAAAATGGGTCGCGAGGGCCGTTTCATGTTGACTTTAATGATAGCTTCACAAAAAGACCATAAACGACAGTGCAGGCCTTCATTCCGCCTCCTGCTGCCCTGAGGATGATTGTGCTCCATTCCTCTTTTCAGCCTGACGTTTCCGTTCTCTTGCCTTTGGACGAGCACCACATTTGCCAGCCTTTGTCTTCTAACACTGGTGTAGCGCGAGGCCTGGAGATTTTCTACTAACTCTTGACCGGCATTACCATCCTCTCCTCTGACCCTCAGACCTCTCGCGAATCCCTTCTCCTTCCCCTGACCCTCGTGTACGTGGCAGGTGTGCTCGCCCATTCGTTCTGTCTGCATATGTCACCAGCATTTCCCATCATCCCACAGAGCAGATACTCAGGCTTGTGAGAAGGCAGTGTAATTTTGGTGTCGTGATTATGGCTGTCTACTACCATTTTGTTGCATGCGTTTTTTTCCCCATCTCCTTTATTCTCTACCTTGTAAATCGGATTAGTCTTTTCTTCTAAATTATTATTTTGCTTGCTTGTTATTGCCACCCCGCTGAGCTCGGTTTTAGCTTACAGCTTTGTAACATTTGCTTTTAATTGTTCTCTAATTAGGCTATGTAGGAGACTTTGTGGTTTAACAAAAGACTGAATAAATATCTTTTCATCATTATCTTTAAATAGTTTTTTGTATTTTGTTATTTTAATAACCATTTGAAAAGAAACATATTATTCTTTTTTTTTATCTTGTAACATTTATGAACCTTGTCAGCTTACAGAAAGTTGTTTTTCTTTATTTCATTTCTCAAAACAAGTATATATATATATATATATATATTTTTATTTTTTTTTGTAAGTATTTTATTTTATATTTAACCTTTTAATATAAAATCTTGTCACCTTAAGTCACTTTTCTGTTTCATACATTAAAGCGTAACTCTCACCAAAATGCAACCTAGGGTCTTTATGTTCATTTACCCCAGGCAAACTTTTGTTTAAAAGCATAATTAGAATGGAAACTCCACTTAAGTTTGACTGTATTTTCGTTTTCAGTCAAATTGCCTTTTGAATGGGAGTGCTTGGGGCACTTCTGTGATAGCATCAAAAATCGCTATTTTTAAAACACTAAGAAGGCTCGACACAACTTGAAGTATCACCAGAGGCTCTACACATGAACTCGAGCATTGAGAACATTGTTTGCGTACATAGTTAACTAAAAAGAAAGATTTTGAACAACTCACTGTAGCTGTTGTTGTTTCCGTCCGCCGGCATTTTGTCAGTCAAAAATAGTCGATCTCCGAATGCGAATGAACTGACTCTGAATTTTAGTATTGCTTCTTAAATGGGCATCCTTTTTCAAATACAAGGTCAATATTGATTTTCACTAACGACAAAACACCAAATTATCTGTGAATTTATATGGAACTAAGGTTAAGGAGCTTTCCATCTTTACTCTCCTCCCTGTTACGTTGCATTCGGAGATCGACTATTTTTGACTGTCAAAATGTCGGCGGACACAGCTACAGTGAGTTGTTCAAAATCTTTCTTTTTAGTAAACTCTGTGTACACAAACAATGTTCTCAATGCTCGAGTTCACGTGTAGAGCCTCTGGTGATACTTCGAGCAAAGTTTCATGTTGTGTCGAGCCTTCTTAGTGTTTTAAAAATAGCGATTTTTGATGCTATCATAGAAGTGCCCCATGCACTCCCATTCTAAAGGCAATTTGACCGAAAACGAAAATACAGTCAAACTTAAAAGTGGAGTTTCCATTCTAATTATGCTTTTAAACAAAAGTTTGCCTCGGGTAGATTAGAAAAAAGACCCTAGATTGCATATTGGCGAGTTATCCTCTTATTTATTTATTTAAATAGGCAGTTGATAATAAATACATTTCAGTCATTTTAATTGCTTATCTAATAAAGACTATTGTATTTAAAAATGGTCTTCTTTAAATTGCTGATACAGAGCTACATTGAAACCATGTTGAGCATATGGGTGGCAGAAACAGCAAAAATCCATTTCTGGTTTTGTATAAAAATGTTTGGTCACTTAGCCATTTCCATGTTGTCTTGATGCTGTGACGTTTTTACTGCTCTTTTTTTTCTGTGAATGATACTAACTTCCTTGGCCGATATTTTCAGTTAGTAATATATAGTCAGCCAAGTGGATCAGTCTTTTGTTAAACCCTTTTCATGGTTTGACCATCATTCCGTCTCAATGCAAGATTTCTGTTGAATTTTTCAAGTGATTTGTGATTTGATTTCTTCTTTGCCTAGATCCACAACCCAATACAGTCTAACTTTTCATCCATGCAAAAAAAAAAAAAAAAAGTTTTTTCCCATTTCTGTTATCTCTGTTACTGAAACACCTTTTTCTTTCGTTCACAGGCTTTCAATAAGAATAACTTGATCCTGGAGGAAAGAAATAAGTATTTCAACCCTCAGCTAGCAGGAAAAACATATACCAACGCATACTTCACCGACGTCAACACATATGACGACTTTTAAAAATGGATCTGTGATTCCAGTCATCTTCCCCACATCAACTTCAGCACCTAGTGATTTTTCTTCATGGGTTGCCTGGATAAATAAAGACATTTTAAATGGAACCATCATCAAATGTCAATAAAGCTGTACAGAACCATTTTCAGAGTTAACAAGGACATCATGCTCTCCGATTGTGTGGACATCACTAAATGAAATTGAACAATGATGAACAAATAAAGCAGGCGATTTGATTCAACCGGGACGCCGATAAACTCTCGCTGCAGAGATGGCACATGGACGATTGCATGATTCTCATTTAATGTGTTTTTCTTTATCGTTGCTTTTTGCATGGTTGGTCGCATTCCAGTGTTTGTGGGCGGGGCCTGTGTCCTAAATGGGTGGAGCCTTCTCGGACTGCTTTGTCTCCTGTGCCGAATCTGAAGCCCCTGTGCCTCACTGAGGACCTACGGTGGTCTCCAGTGCATCTGCCTGCCCTAAAATGGGGTTTTGCAACACACCATCCATATGTAGATACCAAGGTGTCTGAAAAATGTGTTCATGTATCTCTCATTATAGGGGCACTTGTTAGTCGAGCGCTTAGCATCGGTGGGAATCTCTGTGTGTTTGTTGTACAATACAATTTTCATGACACATATGTCAGTGTAGCTTTTAAAAATGAGTCTATTCTGAAAAAAAGTATTTTAAAGTAACCCTGTTCAGTCACCAAAACAAGACATGAATTGTCATATTATTAACATTTGTCTTTGTGGTGTAAGGTCTGCAAAAAAAGAGAGAATGTGAAACATTACAGGACCTTTTTATGTAAAACATTGAACATTTGAATATTATCAACATGTTTCTATTTGTTTAGATGTTTAGTGGTTCAAGATTTCATGAGGAAATTAGTATTATCTGTTAAAAAAAACAGCTTTCAGCACAAAAACTGCTTTTTCAGCTCTATTTTCTTTCATTTTTAAAATATTTCAATGAATTTACTTATAACTTAACCATCCATCCATCATGGAGATGTGCTTGGGAATACACTTTTTCAATTTCTACTAATTCTTTTCTACTTGTAAAACTTTGTTTGACCCGTTTGCCTGTTTTATGTGCATAAATTAAAATTGCTTCATATAAGTCACTGTGTTCGATCAGTGAAATGTTACATGAGTTGTTGCTTCAATTCACATATTTATTTAGTCCAGCTTTGGTTGGGAACCATGCTTGTGGCCACAATGTTAAATGGTATTCACACAATCACATTTCGCGACACTTTCAAAGTGAAATTTCCAGTGTGTGGTGCTAAAAACACGTTCAATTTTCTCTGAAACAGATGAACGTGCATGTGGCAACGTTTTATTACGTTGGTTGTAGGCCTACGTACTGTATCACCGCGGTTTGGAAATTAAATGCATGCGAGTAGCGTTAATAGGTTAATTTTCTATCACGTTTGAAATTAACATAGGCCTACTGGTCCCCTACCCTAAAACTAACAGATAGTGAGATTTATTTATTTATTTATTTTATTAGCAATTAACCATACCGTTTTACCTCCCTGTGTGACGTGAGCCCTTGTGGAGTGTTATGTCCACTGATCTATATAGAATGTCATTATATAGATCAGTGGTTATGTCGTGTTTCACGGACCTCAGCTCTCCGCTTCGAAACTGCAACGCTGTATCAGAGCTAATCGAGTAACTCTGTCAAACTGGTCAGAGATGCAGCTGATTATGTGATGTATCAAAATGTATTAGTTTACAAATCATGCACTTTGGTAAAAGTGTTTTGTAGATCATAGTGCAAGGAACCGCTTGAAAATACGATCCTTATTAATCTGCCACCTCTGTAACCAGGGCTCTGAACCTGTTCAAGGAACAAAAACGAAATCAAGTTGAATATTTCTGAACAGAAACGCTCATTTAGTTAGTGATGTCAATTTCAAAACACGCGCTTCGTGAAGCTTCGAAACGAATCGTTTGTTGTTCCGAGTCAATGGCCGTTTCTCAATATGCGTTTTCTCTGTAGCCTACTTGTGTTCTTGTGGACTTGTGAAACGTCATCAGTCGCTGCCCAAGTACTGTCCCAATACACAAGTTTGCATTTTGGCAAGAACGGTTAAAAATCCCCGAAGTGTTCTTGACACGCCCATTTTACCGAGGATGCATAGGTTGGTAACTTGTGTGAACTTGACGGCAGAAATATCCCAGCATTCATTTCGGCATTCGCGAAAAAAGAGGCACAGCGAGTCGTTTTTCTACAATTTCGTATGCTATTTCATCACTAAATTCACTTCTGAGAACATCTGATGCAAGAAATCAACTGTGTAGATTGGTTCGGAGTGTATAACAAACTGCCAGAGTCACGTGATTTTAGTAAACGAGGCTTACGTCACTAAGAACCAATGAACAAGTGTCTGTGGGTTTTACCGTTTTACTTGATCTCTGATCAGTTTTATACATTTGAAGACGTTAGACATTCAAATAATAATGGTAGTTAAAGTATAATTCAAATGAATAATGGTAGTTAATAGTCTCTTATTGGCCTGTTAAGCTGAGCCATTCATCAAACAAACCCTGACAATTGATAAAAGAACACTTATAGACACTTAATAATATTATTATATGATTAGATAATTGAATTTAAAAGATTTTACTTTAAATAAAAAAATTGCAATAGATTTGCAAAAGGTGTTTTAATGCATGTTTGGCCCAGGTTTTTGTTGCATTTACACTAGGGGTTCCCGTGGAGACGGGTGTCGGATTGTTTCAAAGTCTCAACACACATCACACGAAGCCTCGATCTGCCCACCACTATATTAAGGTCGAATTACAAACAGCGTTGCACCCTTGAAGGGAAGGGGATGCAATTTTTAGGAAAGTAAACAACTGAATCCCTTCACGAAGGCCACAAGTGTGTTAGCGAAGGGATAAACATGAGATGGTAACTTCAAGGAAGTAATTTAATCGTTTATGGTCATGTGACCCAGGGTGGCAAATCCTCACGATTCATTTTAATAGATACGGCGGAAGAGTTGGAGTTAACTTAAATAGAATAATTCAGGTTGTTTTGTTGTGATATATTTTCATCATGTAGGCTAAATCATATTTAGTTTTATCAATAGTTTTATCAATCAATTTATTCATAGGTAAAAAAATGCTTATCACATGATCTTATAGCTTATTAAAGTTAAGAGCAGATCGGGAACACGCACACATAAAGCATGGCCTATTTTAAAAACGTCATTACAAAGTACACTTATTTTTGTATTACATTAACAGCAATAATAAGATATTTCTGTTATTGTCGCCACCTAGTTTTGTCGTGGTAACATTCCATGTGAAGCTAGAGTAAGGAAATCTGTTTCTGCCTTCGCCAAGTGCGTTCCAAACGGCTTCATTATGACACACAAGTGCCAGCTCTATCCAAAGTCCCCACTTCCAGGGCTCTGCCCTTCGAGTGTGTAGGGCATAGGGATGGTCACTTCCGATTTGAGTTTGATATTTCAATTTGGTAGTCAACCAATCACACCGACAGACACTTCATCAGTGATTGGTCTGATCAGTCAGAGTCTATTGGCCTCTGTTGGTGCTTGTTTTTGCCTATGCTGAATCAGAATTAGAATGTCTGATAAGTGATACGCTGTAATCTAGTGACTGTCGCCGTCTGACTGCATCTGTCGGTGCCGTGTGAATTGACCTTATGAGGATTCACTGGAGTTAGAAGGTTTATCCCAAACTTTTTTTGTATTAAATATTGGCCAAAAAAATGGTCTGTGACCATAATTTGTGTGAAAAGGAATAAAAGTTAATGGTGTTTTATTGCCTTATTGTTCATCTCAGTGTATAGGCTACGTTTTTGGAGTTTTGCAAAAACGTAGGTAGAGGCATGTTTTTCCAGTGAGCCTATGCTGCTCTAATTGGGCATAAACACCACAGTAGCTGCCTTTATTTTTTTTTTTAAGAAGAACTCTCTGTTGCCTTCTTTAACCTGTGTGAGATGGTAATTGAGTATCATAGACCTACTCATACATGTCTGCGTGAATTAGAGGTGTTGAAATCACAGGTTCCCCTGAGGATTAATCACAGTTTACTCTGACTCATGTCATGATCATGGTTGCACAACGCTCTAGTCTGGTCCTGCAGGCTCTCAGGGTGTTTTGGTAAATATGTACTATTCATTTGTTAATAACGGCATGCCTGAATTGCTTCATTTAAGACTTTTCTAGTCTGTAAACATGGTCTGAAATGACTAATGTGTCTCTCTGACCCAGCGCTCACCTCATATTGACATGCTTGATGTGAAGCCACCTGGTTCAACAAACCACCCACACGGAAACACAAATTGGCCTGGTTTGATTAAACTCAAAGGTTAACTCTGCTTTAAGATGCTAGGTGTTTTACTTGAAATAATGTTTATGTCATCAAATATTGTAACATGGCAGGGGCTGAAGAGATGGCAGGCATGGAGTGGATTTAAATGCAATGGGGGTTTTATTTAAATAAAAAACAAACATAAACTGAACCAATAGCAAAAGAGCACAGGGAACCATGATTCATACCATCTACATCGACAACAAACATCCACTGACAAGGAACAAGGGAAACACAAGGGCTACAAGCTAACAAGACACACCTGGGAGGCTGGGAACAATCTAATCAACAAACAAACTACAAACGTGGGATTAGAAACAGGAAATACAACAAAAGTCCTGACGAGACATGGGAAACATATAACACGTATGTCTTTGTATTCAAGTGGCACAGGGTTACCAACACTGGTGTTTGTTTTGGGGTTAGACACTTACAATTTGTCTACCTGCATGTCATGTGACCATTAACCATCATCAGAAAATCGTGACCATGTCAATGTCGTTTTAATTTTTTTAAATATTAAATTAAATTCTCAGGGGCTGAAGATCAAAGGGGTTCTGCAAAGATGCACTGACAAAAACATGATGTAGCATATAATTTATCATTCCTATGGAGCATTTTCATATTTCATAATGTGTCTTAATACATTGGACAAACTATTAAACTCACAATTTGTAGGAAATAACTAATAAAAAAAAAAAAGTTTTTCTCTCGTAATTTTACAATTAAGTAAAACATTTGGGATTTTCTTTTAAATTAAAGTCACGTCCTTTATGACATCATCCTCCGTGAAGTGACATCATGTTTTGATTCTGTTTTTTTTGTTGTTTTTTTTATGTCAGTTTTAAAAGACGATTAAAAAATCTCAAAATTAACTTGTTAAAACTCTCATGTTCTGAGTTCCTCACTAAACAGCGTCTAACTTTAACACTCTTTTTTTAGGCTGTTTGGCATCTTTTTCGAGTATACCATTGTGTGGTTATAATAAAAAGTTATAATAAAGAAAGTTCCTGATCATGACCAGTGCATATTTCTGAAAGCATGTTTTACAACAAGCTTGTTAATTAAGAAAAAAATTACAGATTTTTTTGAAATGCTATAAATTAGATACATTTTTAAATACATTTTTTAACATTTAACTTGTTACAGCACAAGCAGTGAAAATCTGATTTGAATGCATTGAGCGGCTGTTGAAATCAATGCTGGTGCTCAGCTAAAAGCACTGTAGCCTGTGGGGGAATCATTACATTCAGATACGGACACTGCTTCAGTCAATGACTGCTTTACCACCGCTCTCAGCAGTGTTGCCAAGTCCACGGTTTTCCTGCAGAATTGGGCTAGTTTTACACTTGCCACGGGTAGTTTTTCTAGTCAGCGGGTTTGAAGCAATTGGGCAGGTTTTTATTGTGCAGCCCAGGCAACCCTGGCTCTCAGCCTGAGTTAGGCTTATTAATGCTAAAGCATATCACATTACAAAAATAATCACTAAAATATAGCTGCAAGCAGCCATTATCGGGGCCAAGCACAAAGAAGACGATAAGACATGCCAACATGGCTGGGAGTGTCAGACCAATTGCAGCAAGTAGCAATTAAAGACATTTAAAGATGAATTTAGGCAAAATGGCTGAAAAATCATATACATTAAACTGAAAATATGATTTAATGGATTATCACTTTTGACCAAAAGGTGGCGTAGTTACAAAATTGATGTGATTTGGTCAGAGTCTGGTGACAAAGCATTACAATAGGCAGATTTATTCAAAAGATATTAGCATTTTTGGAAATTTTGTTAACTTTTTTAACACAAGGTGGCGCTTCCCTGAAACTTTTTGAGTACCTTCAAGGCATGGTGCCGATGACTCATACCGAGTTTCATAACTATACGCTAATGCGTATAGCATTTTATATCAGTACTGTATTGAAGTCAATGGGAATTTCATCTTTTGTTCTGTTATAGCGCCAACAAGAGGCTCAATCCCACCATTTTTGTTATGTGTCCTCAGAGTGAGCCCATACATCTGTGTCAATTTTGGTGAAAATATCTCAATTCGCTTCAGAGCTATAGACATTTATATGAAAAAAAACACGTAAAATGACTGACGCCTGACTTTGATTGGATTTTACTACCCCTTACTATCAATATTTTCGCATTTGGGTAATAGTTTGTAGCCAGCGACCTAAGTTTGATGCCCTGGATCTAACAAGAATCTAACATTTTTGGCCAAACCGTTCAGAAGTTATAAGCAAAAATAACCATTTTTCGTATCTCCGGACCAGTAGGTGGCGCTGCGCCGAAACGCAGCATGTAGCATGTATCATGCTTGTGATGAAATATACCAAGTTTGCAACGGCCTAGGAGGAGTTAGAAAAAGTAGTTTTTTCAGAGAATTCAAAATGGTGGACAAATTTTCATAACGGAAATAGGGTGCATTCGAATTGGCTTGATCTAAGGAATCATAGGGGGAAAAAAGATTTTTCTAGCCCTTCAAAAGTTATTAGCATAAACATGAGTGAAACTTTGGACAGTTGGTGGTGCTAGAGGGACTGAGTTGGAGACTCCAAATTTGCCATGGTGACAGTACAGACTGTCCTCTATCAGTGTGCCAAATTTCTTAACTTTCCTGCAAGCAGTTCTATGGGCTGCCATAGACTTCCAGAGCAGAAGAAGGAAGAATAATAATAATAAGAACACCAACAGATACAATAGGTGCCTCCGCACATTCGGTGCTTGGCCCCTAATAAAATAGATATAACTCACAAAACATGCTTCATATTTACACCTGGTTGTGCATTAGTTGGCATTTGTGTTGATTATCCTTCAACAATTTCAACATTAAAGGTCCCGTTCTTCGTGATCCCATGTTTCAAACTTTAGTTAGTGTGTAATGTTGTTGTTAGAGTATAAATAATATCTGTAAAATTATAAAGCTCAAAGTTCAATGCCAAGCGAGATATTTTATTTAACAGAAGTTGACTACAAAAAACGGCTGGATTGGACTACACCCCTCTACTTCCTTCATTAATGACATCACCAGAACCGTGTTTAGACTAATGGTGCGTTCAAGTCATCTCGTATAGATCGTAATTACGAGTTGAACGCACTTGAACACCACCACAATGTCGTAAATACCAGTGGGGAGCTCGGGATTTTCTTTAAGCCCCGATCTGTACTTGTTGGGGGCGTGTCAGTGAGAAACATGGCGGAATCAATTGATGCAACGTCTGTAGTTGACGGTAAATTTTAATTGAGAGAAAAGTGATAGTAAACTATATCACAATACTTACAGGTATTTAGCAGTGACATTGTAAGGCTTTTTCATTTATAAAAAAGTAAGCTTTCTGCACAAAATATGATATCATTGTAATAGTTCAATTATATAATAAGTATATAATGATAGTTTACATTGGCTTCATAAGTTAATTAAAAACATAAAAAGAAAAACACACCTGATGCGCATTCTTTGTTCTTCATTTTCTATAAGAAGTTAACAAACCTTGCTGTATTTTCGTGTAATCCATTAAAAGAAGGTACACCGCCATCTTGCTCCGACGAAACTGACTTGAACGCACCTCACGTCGTAAACACGACTTCCCACCTCGTACGTACGAACTTCCCAGGAGGACTTGAACGCACCATAACCTCCGCCCACAGGAACACAGGCGTATTGGCGAAATGTCAACAGACGGTTGATGTTTATCTATAATCGGATACCGTAAAAGTTTAATTCGAAGTTGTTAGTGTGCTCTGTCCATTTCACCAAGGACTGTTTTTCTAACCTGGGATAATATCAAGCAGGCTTCTCTCAGCGTTTCATACTGACGAAGGGCGCAATTTCAACTATATTCCAGCAAGCGGTAAGTACAAGTAGTGATTTAATATGGAAGTAGCGATCAACTTCACATCGTTTATCTTAGTAGGATGAAAATAATCTTACTTAAACTGTGATTAATATACAGAAAGCGATCACAGAACAATCCCTTTCCAATCGCCCAAGCTGTCAATCACACAGCGCGAGTTTATCTGGACACTTGCCAAAACTCGTTATGAAATCAATGACGCTGTTACACTGCACAACGAAGCTCTTACTGTATTTATATGCCTCATGTTTGCATTGGTGAAATCATTAGTGAGTGTAGAAACTGCCTTGCAATGATAAGATCTTTTTTCACACGATCAACAGACTGTCATCTGCTCAATGCTCATCATCACTGCAATTTTTTATGTGAAATAGATCTAAATACTTAAAAAACTTCTCACGATTCGTTAATCCCGATAGCTGTAATAGTAAAAACGTATAATAGCTGTAATAGTAAAAGTTTTCCAGATAGTTCCACATGTAATGCCCGCAGAGCCATAAAGAGAAAGAGTTGCGACACTCCCATAGACCTCCGTTGTAAATAATGGCGGCGCTTTTAACCGCCCACTTCCGGGATTTGAAGAGCGGAATAGTTCTAAACACTGTCATTTTGGCGTTGGACCCCATTCACTTACATTACTGCGTGTCGAGTTGTTCTAGAGTTAAGATGTTGAAATATCGACCTCTTTTGAATTGTCAACTGTCTATTTTGTTTCAGAGGCCCTTTGCGATGCTTATACTGGTCTTCATTTGTACATGCACAGCGTAATTATTTATATTTTATGTTAGTTGTTTCAACCAATTTTCAAGCACTGCCTGCTAACTTAGCTAGTTAGCTAGCGCGACTTCGTCAGTTAAGAGTTCGGTAATGCATCGCTGCCACCTTTATAGCAACTTTTATTCAATTGAATTTTTTGGGATATACTAACTTTTCATTATGTTTTATTGTCTTGAGTGAAGCGGCTTGTGAGAACAATGCTGGACCTCTAGGATTGTTATGGCCATCACCAGTCCTGTCTGTTTCATGGATCACCTGCCCCTGGTTTTTGCTTTTCTTGTTCACACAAGCACACATTTTTGTTGTCTGTCATTGTTTAATAAAAATAGTTTATTTGAAAACCTTCATTTGTATCAGCAATGCTTAAATTCGTTTTTAATCTGTTATAGTTTTGATAATGTGTATGGCTTAATATTAAAATAATATTCTTAGTCTTAACATGATAATGTTTCACGTTGTGGTCCTGGGGTGGCCACTTTCATCAGAAGAAGTGAGCTAGCTTGAGCGAACTCTGAACGGACCGCCACGGCAGAGCTCTTTGCGTGATCACGAAGGTAGGCTAATGGCTGAATCAAAATTTATACGCAAAATCACGTGAATCAATAGCCTAATACAGCCCAGTTGTGCTAAAATAAATATCACAAGAGACGTCCATCATCAGATGAATGATATGGAAAAGTTAAGTTACAGCCGCTAAAGCCAGTGCTACTACCCATGCGAACATGAACAAGCTTTTCCCTCCAAAAATATAGCCTAAAACTTGTCTCCAAATGCAAAACTGACATTAACAAAATGCAATAACAGCTGAAAAAGTACTTGGGGTGTGTTTTATTTTATATTTACCGTTCAATAATGCAATCGCTGCTGTCTGTCCCATAGAAGAACATGACAGCCAGCGTATGTTTTAGAACTATTGGGGCTTACATGAACCACGTGACAGCCATAGCGGCGACATCAAAGAGTGTCGCAACTCTTTCTCTCTATGGCTCTGAATGCCCGTAATGCCAGATATTTCATATGCAAGCATGTCAGCCAATCATAGCAGTGGGCGTTTACACTGAAGTCTCATAGCAGACACGCCCCTTCAAACAGAGTGTTCAATCCAGGGAATGAAATCAGGCTAGGAAATATGCCTTTTATTTCTAAATTATAACAATTTTTGATCTAAAAAACATACTAACATTATAAGGGCACCCCTGGAAACGTGATAAAATAATAAAAAGAATCCATGGAATGGGACCTTTAACTGCTCTATAAAGGGAAAGTTTGGAAATAAAAATAAATCGCATTACAGGTATTTTGGAGGGTTATGACTTTGTTGTTCTTCCTTGCAAAATTTATATTTTTCTGTTCCTCTTTTTTCTTTTTCTTTTCCTTCCCCTATTAGAATATGGTGTTGTGTGCATCTCTGTGTATGAATACATTTATTAATTAACAAAAACAGCATTTTGACATGCACAAAATAATCATCAATCACCAGTGTAAATAATGCAGTAAATTGTTGTGAACAGTAAAGCAGTAGTTCACATTATTTATTTATTTATACTGCAATGCATGCTAGGAAAGCATAGTACTCACCACAGGTTGGTAACAATATAAAACTTATCTATCTGTCTATCTATCTGTCTGTCTGTCTAAGATTCCTTGGATAAATAATAAGTAACGATTTTAAATGGGGAAAAAAACACTGTGAAGTTTAATTTATTATCAAACTGATTTAGTTCCGTAAATGGTGACAGAATTGTAATTTCTGGGTGAACTGTTCCTTTAAAGATATGCTTAATTTCGTCTAATCTTCTTATGATTTCTTTGGATTAATGATGAAAAGCATAACTGTTTATGTTTGCTACATATTGAACGTGCACTTCTGTTTGATTTATTTAGATTTAGATTTATGTAAATATTGCTGACATATTTTTCATCTTTCTTGTTACTAATCCATAATTAATTGCACTATCATCTAATAAATAAATAAAAACCTGGCTTTCTCTTACAGTTCCTCCACCTCAGTTCTCTCAGATGCACTGCTGCTGTGTTATAAAACACTTTCTCCAAAGCACAGTTTGTCTTCAAATATTTACCAGGTAAGTTATCATTCTGACTCTAGTAAAATCTCAATGAAAAAGCTTATAAATGAAAGACAAGATAAAGGCCAGAGTTTTTAACCTTCTCGAGATGTGTGATCGTACATCTCTTTTGAAAAATTGGTGAGCTTCATGGAAATCATATCAAAGAAAAAAAATCACAGTAAAACAAATGGGCTTAGGACTGCACAAAAAGCTTAGTGTGCTCTCATTCTTTCACTCAAAGCCTATAGCTCAGATTTGTGTCTCTTTATGTGGTATGATAAAGCATGAGACAAGAACAAGAACTCACTGTGATTTCTGTAGCAAACAGTGTAGAAACTGCCGCCGATTTATTCAGTACTTTTGTTTACATCCATTTACACCCTGTTCTTCAAAAACCTACATAGATTTAATTTACTCTGCTTTTTCATGTATTCACCTCGCTTTAATTAGAGGTTACAACCTCCATTATAAAAGCTGCTGCGGGGAACAAAAAATGACCAAAAAAATGACAGTAGTTAATTTACTCCTTCCCTTTGCGAGTGTACACTTGTGTGCATAATAGAAGTTATGCAAGTTATGTGGCAGCAAAATAATTATTGCCTTCACACATTCCAGTGTCGCACATATGAATTTTTCAATGTCACACAAAATCTTTAACATTGTTGTATTGTCTTCTCATGTAGTACACTGCAAAGTTAAAGGTTAGGTTAAAATTCAGGCACATTCATGTTGTTCCAGACCTGTATGACTTTCTTTCTTTGTGGAACACAAAATGAGAATTTTTTTTAAAGAATATCCTTTTCAATCCTAACCTCGACATCTGACCTAAATAAGTAGCAATATCTGACTCATGAACAAATCTCCTTTTTTTTTTATGACTGAAAGATTTGTTCACACATCGTACTGGCACTATTCTCAGTGGTTCACAACCCAATTGAGAAGAATATTATTGTGAATAACAGCTTAAAGGGATAGTTCACCCATAAATGAAAATTATGTCATCATCCATAAGACTTTCCTTTTATCTTTAAGAACGCAAATGAAGATACTTTTAATGAAATCTGAGAGATATCTGTACCTCCATTGAAAGTCTATTCACCCGAAACTCTGACTCTTCAAAACGTTCATGAAGAGATTGTAAAACAAATCCATATGATCAAGTGTTTTAATCCAAGTCTCCTGAATAGACATGTATGTTGATCAATGAACATAAACCTTAGAGTACTCATATATAATAAACAGAATCACTCAACCGAACAAACCTCATTGGTTCTAGTGGAAGTTGAGCCCAAGCAAGTACAGTTTAGCTTCCGTTTACCATATTTGGGTGCTCTATGTACGTTTGCTGATCAATGTTTTTATCTGAATAAACGCCTAAATTAAATCTGTTCATCATGTTAGATTGTCTCTTCAGAAGACTTGGATTAAACCGCTCAATTCATATAGATTTATTTTATGAGCTTTCAATGGACAGAAATCTCTCAGATTTTATTAAAAATATCTTCATTTGTGTCTCGAAGATGAATGAAAGTCTTATGGGTTTAGAATGACATGAGGGTGAGTAAATTATGACAGAATTTGAATCTTTAGGTGAGCTATCCCTTTAAGGTATCGTTCACTGCAGTGCTTCACTTTTCCTTTAATTCAGCAAGGGTTCTTCCCTGAAGCGGTGTCAATGCCAGGCTGTTGATGATTGCTGTCAAAGAGGAATAATTCACTTGCTGTACTGAATACTCTAGCAATTTACAGTCCATAGCCTGTGCGCAGGGCTCATGGGAAATGGATGTTAGCTCCCTCTGCAAAAGCGCCTTATATCAGTGAGATTAGCCATCTTGACTCTGACACTCCATCTCTCATGCCTTTCATGACCTTCTGATCCTCTCCAAGATGGTTTCTACTGTAGTTCAGCAACCACGCTTGCTACATTTGTCTTCACTACCCTTTGCTACTCTCCTTTAACTCGGTGTAGGTCCAGGTCTGCAAATTGTCCATCAGCTAATCCACCTGGAAGCTGATTTCTCTCCGTTTGGGCAATTTCATTGTAGCAATTATCGCTGCTTCATTGATGACGATGACTTTGGTCCTTAAAACCTCACTGTCCTTACAGGAAAAAATATTTCCTGTTTATCTGTTAGCGCTAATTAGCGAGACATTTTTGTCTTTTTATTGTTCATTTCTTTTAGTTGTTGTCCTCGCTCACCTTCCCCAAGAGTCATGCCTGTTTTCAGATCATACGTTGTCTTGTCAGACATACTTTAAGTTTTCTTACATTTGCAACAACACTGTCATAACGTGTTGTGCTTCCAAGTGAAACTGAATATCATGAAAAGAAAAAGATTATATAAAATAATCATTTCGTTGACAGATTATTGGAACAAAAGTTTGAAAAAGTATTGGAGATAAGAGCTGTACTTGAATGATTAGATCCAAGATGGCCATGAAGTGAACTGACTTGCCTTGACGTAATAACATTCACTGATGATTCATGCAGAATAAGACCAGAAACATTTATCAAGAAGGCTATTAGAGTTAATTTTGATTTCATGTTGCCTTTAACAAGTTTTCTGCCCCTCTATCATATAGCACACAATCCCTGCCTCTTTCCCAGCCTTGACCGGTGTTGAGGTGAGGCCATGAAAATGATTTTTCCACAATTCTTAGCAATGTGTGTGGTTGCTGATGCCACCACTATTGTTGTCACCTGCTGGGAAGCACAAAGCAATTTCTCGAAAACACAGACACGCTGTGAAGTGCGTGGTGTGAGGCTTAGTGTGTTTGTGCGATGGGATTTGTCAAATAGAATTCTCAACACAAGGAGATGAAGGAGAGATTTCAGCCGCAGTGTACGGTTCCCTCGCTGCCGACTTCACTTTAAATATTCTTGACACAATAAGCAGCGTTGTCACTCAGTCAGCAGGGCCGCTGATATAATAGAAAAACGGACAGAACCGTATGCGGTTTATATTATGATGTTATTGAAAGATTTGCAGAGAAAATACCCAGCATTTTATGTCTTGATGATGACTGTAACGGTGCCAGTTTTGTTTTAAGATACAGAAACATCTGAGACCACAATCTGGGATTTGATATCTTGAAATAAAGAATGTTTTAGGATATTGAGATATTTAAAACAAAGGCATGTTATGACAAAATAAATAAGAAATATTTATGATTTCTAGGTTGATCGTGTGACTCTTTGTACAGATGTTCTTGCTTCCATTAAAGCTAAAGATGCTCTTTGGATCATCTAACTCTTTTGTATCGTTTAACCAAGGAATCTCAAGATTGTCTTAAAGATTTTCTTTTTCTAATTTAATGCATTTTTCCCACTACAAAATATGTAATTTATCATTCAAGGAATCTTAAGATTGTTTAGAATATTTTTCTTCTAATTGAATGCATTTTTTATGTTCATATTTATCATTTATCCAAGACAGTTTAAGATTATATAGAAGAAATTAAGAAGAAAATGGTAATGAAAAATTGGAAAAATGCATTAAATTAGAAAAATGACTTTTGCTAGTGGCCTCATATTTTTGGCCTCATATGTCTTCATAAAGATCTGATTTCAAATGAATCTGCAGAATGGGAATGAGTCATTCTCATAGATTAAAACAGTCATTGCTGATGTGCGTGAGGTGAATACTAAAATAGATAAAGGTGTCTCTGAGCCAGAGATAGACAGATGATGTTAGTCCCCACAGTCCTCCTCATCAGACATCTGGACCCACAGGTGGCTAAACAAGCCTGGGATTCAGCTGCAGGAAGCCTTGGTCCAAATCCCCGAAGCTTCCTCCCACCTCCAACCCAACCTATGTGCCAATCCCATTTAAAGAACTGACATTTTTGATTACCAGCTGCAGTGTCCATTTCCCCCTCATCTATTTGGCTTTTAAAAAGGTGAATCAGAACAGTTGTGTTCTGCCTCTGCTGACACTTTGGCAGGCTGAAGCAGCATCTATGAGCTCATTGAGGGTTCAGCCATTTCCTTTTTCTGGAATGTTATCAATAGACGTTTTTTGAGATGTTCTTTTCTTTCAGTTGCCGTTGAGAGTCAGTGCTTAAAGAGACAGTTGCCTGAAAATGAAAATTGTCATCACTTCTTCATGTCATTCCAAACCTGTGTGCCTTCCTTTCTTCTGTGGAACAATTTTTTTAGAGAATATCCTGTATCATTTTTTCAATATAATGAAAGTCAATGGTCCCAGAGGCTGTAAAGCTCCTAAATGACTAAAAATGATAAAAGTGGCCCATATGACTCTGCACTTTGGATCTTTTCAGTGAATCAGTTTGCCTAATTCACAAAACCGATAAGTAATTTATGAATCCGATATGTTTTAGATTTGGCGATGACAGAATCGTTGCTTTAAAGATCTGCTTAATTTCTTCTAAATAATCTTTGGATAAATTTTTTGTGAAGAATCGTCAAAATAGGAATTTGGATCCCAATATAAAACTTAAAACAACACACTTACAGAAGGTGGATGAGACCGTACTACATGTTGTAGTCGTAAATCAGTGAAAGAGACCACCTGTGTCTCAGTTTCAGTGTCATTTCTCAGAGGGAAAATTTCAAAACAAAACTAACGAGTAATCCATCATGCCTCTGGGATTCAGACGTTGGGTTTGTAAGTGTGTCACCTCTGATGTTGATCTCTCTAAAAAAGAGTGCTGACAATTCAAGTGAGGCACACAGCTTTCATCACTAGTCTTACATCTTGCTTAACACATATCTTGCATTAAATGTTCACGTTGCGTTCTGTTCATGACCTAGTTCCCTTTCAAGGAATCTCCTATGCTGCGTCAGCTGCTGACGCTATGGGGACGTGCCCTCGCGGGACCCGGTCTCTGAGGCATGTGTACAAACACCCCATACAATGGCCGACGCAGTGCGAAGACATCGCAAGGTGTGCCTTAGCATATAAGAAGGCTCCCATTCAAATGCGGTCATGGGCAATTCTAAAATAGTCAAAAAGGCGCGACAGGAACCATTGACAAAATTTCTTTGTCCACCACTCTTGTTCATCCAAAACAAACTATAAAATAGACTCAAAGTGTTAAATACCGGAATTGTCCTTTAATGCCTGGTGATGGTCACGAGCTGTGCTATTTGTCTGGACGTTCTATGCACGGTCATCCCTCGCGGGGGCAGGATGCATTCATTGCGATGATTTCTTATTTTACGAGAGAAGTGAGTCAAGCCGCTGAAGATGAACGATATCTGCGGAGTCATAAGTGTGCAGCTCCGGTAAGCCTTCCCTTTCTCACAAACCTGCACACTGAGATGTCAGGTGCCTGGAGACATCCATACACTGTCCGGGTTGGCCATTCGGATTCGAGTTATTCGAATGTAGAGGGGCTGAGCGAGCAGGGTTATTGGTGGATGCCTTGGTTGGAAAGGAATTTAGTGTATTACCTTTCCTCAGGGACATCCTCATCACTGAATGCTCCCGATTTGCCCTCTAAACCACATCAGGCGACATTGAGGTTGGTGGGCAGAGCATATGCGGCAGCAGGGAAGACTGGTGTAGCTCTGTACACTGTGGCATTACTGCAAGCTTACCAGGCTGGTCTTCTCGATTTATCTCTTGAGGCGGTCTCTGAACTGCGTATGACCAGACACCAAGCTGGCAACCCGCTCTATTGGCCGGTCAATGGCTGCTTTGTTAGTGATGAAGAGACATCTCTTGCTTAATTTGTCAGGGATCAAGGAGTCCAATAAAGCTGTCCTCCTTGATGCCCCTGTCTCTCCATCAGGGCTGTTTGGATCTACCGTTGAGACGTTGGTGGGCTGGTTTAGAGAGGCGAGAACACTGTCAGCTACCTTTGGGTTGTCCATCTCTCACCGGGTTCAGGCCCCTCCTAAGTCATCTATACCCTTTCCAGAAACGAGTTCCTGGGGAGAAGAGCAGAAGACGAGTGTGGCTGCCCGGCCTTCCCCTCCAAGGAGTGGGGGGCAAAGGTGGCGCAATAGGAGAAAGCCGTAGACCGATCAAGGAGCTGAGGGTGTGGTGAAGAAAGAGAAGAATGGTTGAGCAGGGCTGAGGCCCAAGCTATCGCCCCCTTTTTTCATTCCCTTCAGCCCCAACTAGATCATCTGTGCCCTTTCCAGGAACAAGTTCTCGGAGAGAAAAGCAAAAGGCGAGTGTGGCGAAAGCTATCTCTCCTTCTGAGGACCCGGGGGTGAAATGAATCAAGTCACACACAGATCTAGGTGCTGAAAAAAGAAGAGAGTGGTTGAGCAGGGATGTGGTTTAAGCCTGCCCCCTTTTCATTCTTTTACTCCTCCTTCCTTTCTTCTAGTCTCCCACTCCCCACCCTTCTTATAAGCTGAGGCACACCTTGCGACGTCATTGCACTGCGTCAGCCATTGTATGGCATGTTTGTGCACGTGCCTCACACGCAGCATCTCGTTCCCTTTCTCAGGGAACCGGGGTTACACGCATAACCCTGGACGTTTTCGTGAACAACCTGCTGTGATGGTTGTTGGACATAATACACGCAATTTCAAATACACTTCAGACACAACCTCTATATTGATTTGTAGATTGTGTCTTATTGATTCAGTTGTTAACAATGTACATTAATTCAGAGGTTGTTTGTTGGATGCCACAGACACCTAAATATAATGATCCCCTTGCAACAAAACCAACTTACTAAAATATAAAGGCAGAAATATATTTTCATCTAAATTTATACTGTGTAAAATATATAAATATGTAAAACACTCATTTGAATATTAACAGTTGAAATTACCTTTTTTGTAATAAAATAACAAAAGAATTTAATCTCAAATTTTCGTCTAGTGTTTAGAAAGTAGAATGAAAACATACTAACGTCAAATGCCTTGCTTCTCAATATTTATTCATTTATTTATTAATATAATTCTTATTTTACATTTTTGTTTCTCTTAACATTTCTGCAGACCCCTTATCAGTTTGAAAACCCTTCTTTACCCATTACTCATAAATATTGTTCAAATTTTCATATAGATTACGTTTCTCTTAGGCGTACATTTTTTTGTCCTCTAAGCCAAAATTCACACAAAATAATTTGTACTTATTTTATCTTTTCCTTCAGGCAATCAGTAGGTGCATCTCAGATGTCTGGAACAAAAAAATGCTCAGCTACTAAATCTGCAAATGCTTCTTCAGCACTTGATAGCATTAAACAATCTATAGATTTCTATATCTAAAATAGTCTCTTATCCATGTTTAAGGTTGTTCAAAACCAGCTATACCGTCCAGTCATAGACATGGTTTTTGTGATGTAACACTGTTGGGATTTTTATTTTATTTTTATTTTTCATTGTAAATTCATATGGAACTATACTATCCATTCCATTGAGCTCAGAATGCAATGACAAGACTCACCTTATATGAGCAATCTCCAGAGAGAATGAACATGTCTGTGCTACACTGTACGAAACAGAGTAACCCTCCCCATTCAGAAGATTGTCAAAATCAGCCACATCTTAAATCCCATTGTGAGGCTATTCTCTATGTCTGATGATGCCATTTATTTTCAGCCTAATTCATGGAGATGATTGCCTCTGCTTCAGTAGATGTGCTGAAAGTTACCTGTCAAGTGAGATATAAATATTGCATGGTCCAGGCATGCTGTGCAAAACAAGGCATTGTTCAACAAAAACCGAGATGGGTCAGGCTATGTGGCTCTTTTGTCTGTTCCAGATGTGACCTAATTTAAAATGCCCATTTTAATCATGTAGGATCTGCAGACAAAAAAAACCAAGGCTCAGTATTGAATTTTGTAAGTGAAGAGTGTAAACTTGGAAGATGCTTGTTACGTTGATTGCCACACAAATGAAACCAGATTCATTATGGTTTTCAAGTGCTAACGTAATTATTTATATATTATACTTTTATTAAGTATTTACATACATGAAACTTATATTAATATTATTTATTATATAAATGAATTGTCAGCCTTAAAAATTATGGATTTATGCATGCAAGGACTGTCTGTAGCCACTACTGAATAAGCAATTAGTTTAGTTATATTTGTTAAAATTAGATCTGCCTTGAATTATACCGTAGTGAATACAGCATAATTAGTGGTTGCATAGACTCGCGTCTGAATTGTTAGAGATGTGGGTGTCTAACCGTAAATAAAACTGAAAGTGGAGGCAGGAGGAATATCATTGCTGACAAGGTAGTGGCTGGTGTTGGAGTGCATCACTTACATTACCCTCCATGTGAGAAATGGATCTTGTCATCAGCAGGGCTCATATCCACTGCTTTTAACATCAATACACCTCTGGGTGCTCTAAACGCCTTTACAGATTAATTCAATGTGTATTCGTTTCCATGAACACAGGGAATTTCTGCTCAGAGTTTTGGCTTTACATTTTAAATGGTGGTTAAATACTGAAAAGCATGCATTAACAAAATATATGCATCTTGAAAATATAAGAAGGGCTTTAGAAATTCATTTGTGACGTTTCAGATGAGCCCCGTGCCATCTTTTAAAGACATAACAATACAGTTTAATCAGTGAATGTACTGATAGTCTGCACTATGGCATTTCAGGGATTGGTGCTCAAAAGCAAATTAAGAACCTTAAACATGAAAGAGATGAAGAGTGAAAGAACTGAAGAGATGAAGCATCTGGCTCATCCCTCAAGAATAACGGTTCTAAAAAACGTTGCATATGGTATGACTAAACGCTGTTAAATTAATGCACACTTTAATTATAGCTGACGTGCCGCAAGACAACGGCGATTTTTCTCTGTCTGCCAAACAGCAAACTCCTCTACATAAAAAAAAATGTTTGTACCATATGAAGTCTGGTTTAGTGTATAAAAGAATTACAGAATTGATCATCAAGGCTTTTATTCGCACTGCATGTTTAAGCACCTGTATCAACAGGTTACAGTATTCATTAGCAATGAGATTTTGGGTTGTTTCTGAGAAGTTGTAAGCAGTCACAGCAGCAGTTATTCCTCAGTGAGTTTTTTTATTGATTTGTAACTATTCAATGCTCATTCATAAACAGAGTTTCGTTTAGTTCCTGTATAAATCAGCATTTGTTTGAACGATTTGGTTGAATGAATGATTCCATGCACAACGACATATGCATGTTTATTTTTCGGACTAGTTTCATTCATTTGGACATGCATACAATTTTCAATATTGTTTATATTCTAAGAGCATCATCTGATTGCTAATATCATTTTTAGGAGCACTATCTCTACATTTGAATAACCTGAACCAAGATATATTGATCATGTTAGGGAATGACTTTGACACTTCTGTAATACTAAACATTCTCTGATATGTTCTCTCCCTCAAATCAATTTTCATTTTCCACTTTGTCCCCCGACCAATAATAAAATTAATCTAAACCTGAGTGTAATACAGAAACTGATATCATTTCCCTGGATAAATGTTTTCTCTTTAACCTTCCAATTAAATCCATGAGTGTATTAAATGAGCTTTAGGATGAGTTATTGATTGCTCGCACTCTTCAAAGAATCACTACATTAAACTTACTAAGAGTTAAGAAAGAAAACATAGCAAGACACTGAGTCGGTTGAATGTTACCCAGAATGCCCCTCAAAGAACATGCAAATGAAGGTCACTGTGCAGTGTTGCGAGGCAAGCGTGGTTGTTAATATTCTCAGCTATGGCACCTTGCTCATAGATAAACCCCTGATGATCCATCAGACATCCACTTTTGACGAATGACTTCACTCTGCATTCATTAAAGGAGATGGAGATCATAAGATGCAAAACCATAGAAGGAAAAAAAACTGCAATATCGTTCAGGACACACGGAGCCCCATTAACCTCCTCTGCAGGTATTTATCTTTATTATCATCAAGCAAATTATAATTTGTCAACATGGTCCTGATTCCGGTAAACACAGCGTTTAACCTTAAGAACTTTACAGGATTACAGAAGATCAAATATTGTTTTAAGTACACAAATGTTTTGTCAGAGTGAGTCTTTGGGGGGAAAACAGCAAGATAAATGGTTTGAAATATAAGTTCTGCCCTCTATCTGGGAAATCTATAGTTTTTTGTATGAATGATGACAGTAATAATGAAACAAATGTCAGTATAAACTTTCCCTTTTTTCAGTGGAGAGAGAATTGAATGTTCCTGACTTTCATAGTTAAATTACGGAAGCCCTGAACCGCAAGGTAAAAAAAAAAAAAAAAGTATTTCAAGATATTAAGTCGTTATTTTGTAAGGACCACCCATTGGCCCAACGACGGAATCCAACGGCCTGGCGAAGGTTTAAAGCGTGTATGTCTTTTCAGCGCTCCAGTGAAGTTCACTTAATCTATTGGAACTTAGTTTTAGTATTACTTTAGCTCTACGTTTGCTCTGACTCCAATTTCAAATGATAATCAAATTTAGATCGTATTTCTGATTAGAAATTAATCATAAACATCGATTATGAATTAATTTAGATCTTTGATTATCCTGATTATCCCATACTTTCAGTTATTAATACGTTATGGACCCGAATGCCGCACAGAGATCACGTCGGCCAATTCGTGTTTCTCACGGACACAAACTTGTTAATTCTGATTTGAGTCAGAGGATGTAGGGTTTGCTAATATACCCCTAAAGTCAGTCGCCTACTGCTTACGGACTAGAGAGTGTAGTTTATTTTAGCCATTTCCATACAACTTGCTAAACCAGTGATAGACAGAAATCAACAGGTCTCCAAGATGACGTGCCTACTGCTCCGTTCATTCATGTGCCTGTAGTTTGACCTACCTTAACTAAGTTTGCGGTAGCACCAGCCTCCTTAAATATATTAAAATAATGATTTCAGAATACCTCAGAATAAATCAAGATGTAACATTTATTTGTCAGGTAAAAATGTATTATGCCAATTACAGAAGTAATTTATTAAAAGCCAATTCAAATATACATTTACTCAAAGATGAATCTAAAAGTAAGCAATGTTCTCCTGACAAAGACACACAGTAATGTGTCAGGATTTTCCAACAGGAAAATACTGCCATGCATTACTGTGTGGGGGATGATCCCGGTAAAAGATTCCCAATGATTGCTCTGTCCCCTCACCTTAAATACCAGACCAGAACAAAAGGGGTTAAACAAATGTTGTTTAGAGTTGGTTGGGCCAATCCATGTACCCCAGGGGGGTAGCACCTGGTTTCTTGAGATATCGTAAAGAGATATCAGCCAGAGAGGAGATACAGGATTCTCCTAAGTTCTTCAATCTTTTTCATTAAACCAATGACTGCAATGAAATTAAGACCATTTTACCAATCGCACTGTGCCCTTTAAAATGACACCAAACATGAAAAGGAAAAACAACATATTCACAAGATACATCATATGTGATATATAGACATTCTTAATGAACTTTCAGTGCCTTGAGGAGGGAGAGGGGGGATGAGTTGAAGTCAAACAGGGGAACAATGAGATAAGTTTGGGCAGTACAAGGTTCTGTGCTCTGCCTTTGTTGTCCGCTGTCCAGGGTGCATTTTATGGCGTTATTGCAGGGTGAGTTTTGTTTTAACAGGAAAATCAGTTCTTACAGACGGCCCCTGGCCCCTTGGGACAGATTTAGATCAGGCCTAAGGGGACATGTTTTGGACATTTTCCTGTTGCCACATTTTCAGTGTTATTCTCTGAGTGTTCATATAGGGCTGACCACTGTAGTTTGCAGCGTTCGTCGATTGGTGCAGGAATCCAGTCGTCACCTGAAATAACAGCATTAAGACAGGTTGAACATTAAAATGAAAGCGTGGCAGAATTCGTGGATGCTGCAGCAGCCGGACTGGGTGTCATGACCCTCTTGGCCGGGTTCGCTTCCACCTGCACTTGGCTGCGTTGGTATTCAGTCTGTAGAATGATCTCGTTGTATCAAGTCTGTTTGCTTTGGTCAGCATGATCAGAAAGTGTCATTGGAAAGTGTCATTATAACGCTTTGCGGAAACATCTTTGTCCTCCCTAGGATGTTTTAACTGACCATTTGAGAAGTCCTCGGTCACCTTCAAGCAGAAGGTTTCATTTGCCGGGTAGATCAGAACTCCATTGTTGAAGGAATCATTTCACTGATGACGCTCCACTGCGTGTAAGACACCTGAACAACTTTTGAATGACCATGCAATAATTGAACACTGATGTATTTGTGGTTATTGTAAGATGAGGAAAAGTTATTGGATAAACACAAGAACACAAGATAACAAAACATGATGTACTCAAAAATATGAAACCCAAAAGTCAAAGGTGCGAGTGGTAAATATGGTCTCTTTTTCAAAATCATATATTTAATGAACATGTGTAATTTGATCACCAAATTCTTCACTACCGCAATGATCTGGTAGTGGGATTTAGACTTGGTCTGGATGAATCAAGGACGGGTAGCAGAAAGTCACCATAACTAGTATATTTACTAGTGTTATGCATAATTAGAGTAATTAGAGTATATCACATAATTAAACATGGAAATACACAATTTCATAATTGTAAAATTGTCTACATTAGTTGTTATAAGTGCAAATCATCAATGAAACTTAATGTTTTAATCGATTCAATTAGAGAATGAAATGTATAGAAACAGAGATTTAAATTTCTGGTTTAACTTTTGTAATCATCCTCTGTGCATTTGATTTACAGGCTAGGTCACACTCAATAGTGCAGGTCTGAATTGTTCAGTTGACAAATAGAAATGCCTGTATTTTAAATTTAGCTGTTTAGATCATTGTCATTAGTCATTTGTTGGAAACTAGGGGGCCCTCCTGGTTTGCAACAACGCTAACGACTGGACATAAAAAATATTTTGTCCAAAGACCAGTTGCATTGATTAATAGGTCTCAATAAGATTTTTTATGTGGATTTAAATCAATTGATGTGTGACCACAGCCATGCATGTCCTATGCACAGCACAGTATTTACATACAGGAAGTTGACAAGACTGTAATGCTGAAAAGAAATTATTAAAATAATTTTCCTTGTCCTATATGTATGAAGGTAAATGATGTATTGCATGATGTGAATAATTTTGGCCTGGTTAGTCTTATGATCTATGCCAGGTAGAGATGTTCTAAGATTGCCATAGTGATGGTGTGTATTGTGTATGTTTGTGTACAGGAGATGGGTGGTGTTTTATCCTACCATAATTTGTGTTGCATAATTTAGTTCCAGTGCTACACCGGGAGGCCACATACAGGAGCTGCTTCTGTAGTGTTGTGAGGTGTGAGCGGCCCCTTGGAAGTTTCTCCACCCCCATCTCCTAATGTAAAGTTGTGTGTCCTGCTTAAGGCAGGCAGAACCAGACCCTTGTGGAATCTGGTTCTAAAGAAAGTCATTTGTCAGCCTGTAGGGAAATAGACCTAGAGAGGAAAACACAGTTTAATCTTGAGCCTTTATACAAATTGCATTTAAGATAGATGGTCTATCTCAATATTTATTTGATGGCTTTAGCCAGACAGTTGTTACTGATGGCTTTGATCTGTTAAGATTTTACGCCATTAGAAGAAAATTTGTTTTTGTTTACAAAGACATGTATCATTCTCATGATCATGTGTTTGCAAAGAAAAGGTCAATTAAACAGTGATAATAGTCAGATCTGACTGCTATTGCATCTAAAATCAAACAGTCTGCTGTGTTGTGAGCATTAGGACCCTCAGGTCTGCTAGGGAAATCTCTTTACATGATGTTGTTTATTTACACTAGCCAGATCTGTGTTTAGAGCAATTAGATCACCAGGGGTGGTGCTGTGCTTGTTTGTTTTAGCCTTTGGAATTTATGGTGCCATTCAACTCTTGACCATTTGGATCTCTGTGGTCCATAAAGACTGTAGATTTTCTGCCTGATATTTAAATTCACACAACTGTTCTTACATGTACAGTAAAATACCTTTCCTGATCAGATCCCATGTGAGATGAAGCTCCTAGAGAGGAGTTTAACACTTGCACCACTTTGTTTGTGGTTTTGTTGCAAGAGAAAATTTAAATTTGTACCTCCCCTTGTTACTGGGTTAAAGATCTATTAGATCAAAATGAAATCATCCTGTGGATTTGGATGGACATTTAAGACATGGTAATCAGGTTGATCATTTTAGTTGGTATATACTGAGCATTAATTTCTCTCATTAAAGATTCTTGCACAAATAGAAGGTAAAGAAATTCTTTCTGATTCATTCTTCCTTTCAGTTTCCTTTCTTACCAATACTTTCTCTAACCATTTATTATCTCATTCCTCCCAACACTAGTAGCGTTCCTCCTTCTTGTTCCCTACATACACGTACCATCTTTCTACATTCTGATTCTTTTAATTCTCATTAAACATTCTTTTTTCTTCTAACCCAATGCTGAATCATCACGAGATTAAAGCCATTCTTGGCCATTACAATATAATATATATTACAATCTGGTCATAATATAAATTATATTTTATAAAATTGTATAAATCAAACCAATTTTATTTACTGGTCTCGGGGGTTTCTACTGAGTAATTTGTCCAAACTGACTTGTTATCTTCTCACTGATCTTTTAGAAGGTGATTGGCCCTGCAGCTCCAGCTGTGCTGGCATTAGCATTGTGTACACAGCAACAACCCAAACTGGAAACCAGTTACAGCTGCTTCGATGCTGTGAACATTCAATGGACTGCAGGCATTGAGAAACATGGGTCAAATCATTGCTCAATTTAAAGATTTTTGTGACTACAATTTAGAATTGGACACAATTATCTTTTTTTAGGCTGAGATGTTATCAGTTGCATTCTTTTAAGAATCTTATTTAAATATGAAAGAAAGGTTGGACAAACAGGTCTCATGGAGGGCGCCAAGATTGTTTTATGGTTTGTTGCTTTTATCAGTCTCTTTTGAGACCTCGAAAGCATACAATAATGCAGTGATTGCAAAGTCTGCGATAAAACCAAATTAAAAGCTATGTTTTATAAGACTGAGCCTTAAATGGTGTTGTTTAAACCATATACGGGACATCAGTCATGAACTTTTTGACACTATTAAAAGATTTTCAAAGAACCATGATTACTTTGATGTAATTCATATAGGTCTTTGTCTAAATTATCTCATAAGATAAGGACAAGCTGTGCATGTCCTCTGACACTATCAGGCCTGGTTACAAGCCTCTAGTAACACAATAATTGTCATTATATGCATCAGTTTTAAAATTTAGCGTATTTTTCCAAATTTCAGCCTAGGACTCCTGCATAGCAGCTGTTCTCTAGGACTGGAATCATTTTCCCAGATAATTTCTTTTGAAATATTCTAATTGCATTGCACTGTTTTGTCCAACTTTACACTTCACACACAAAGGATTCAAGTGAGACAATTTTACTTGTTATCTTTTAGCTCATCAAATCACAAGATTTTTTCACAAGTTAGCGTGACCATTTTCTTATTTCCAGTGTTGCAATGTTGTTGCAACAAAGCAAATAATTAAATGTAACAACATTATTTATCTCAGAATTTAAGTTTTTAGTTTCAACCCTCTGTTGAGTACCAGAATAAAATTTGGATGATGTTATCCCAATTTAGGTTTCATCACTTGTTGCTTTGGCAAACAAGGAGGTAAAGTTAAAGCAAGGGATGTCATTTCTCATCTACGCTGCCGCTATCATGTCCCTGATATGTGGTTTTATCTAATTCTCAAGCCCCACCAGATTTTGCGTTCTCCGGTCTAACTGGGTATGCCGACCCATTCTACAAATGTGTCTATGTGAGGTGCGTCTGAATTTTCCCTCAACACTTCTAAAAGGCAAAAGAGAATTGACTTACCAAACGGCTGAAGAAAGAGAAGGACATCTTTTTTCTCTTACTTGTTGCAAGTCCCAATATTTCGCTGAAAAGACACTCGCAACCTGGAGAATCACGTCGGGACTGTCACCACTTTGTAAGGACCACCCATTGGCCCAACGACGGAATCCAACGGCCTGGCGAAGGTTTAAAGCGTGTATGTCTTTTCAGCGCTCCAGTGAAGTTCACTTAATCTATTGGAACTTAGTTTTAGTATTACTTTAGCTCTACGTTTGCTCTGACTCCAATTTCAAATGATAATCAAATTTAGATCGTATTTCTGATTAGAAATTAATCATAAACATCGATTATGAATTAATTTAGATCTTTGATTATCCTGATTATCCCATACTTTCAGTTATTAATACGTTATGGACCCGAATGCCGCACAGAGATCACGTCGGCCAATTCGTGTTTCTCACGGACACAAACTTGTTAATTCTGATTTGAGTCAGAGGATGTAGGGTTTGCTAATATACCCCTAAAGTCAGTCGCCTACTGCTTACGGACTAGAGAGTGTAGTTTATTTTAGCCATTTCCATACAACTTGCTAAACCAGTGATAGACAGAAATCAACAGGTCTCCAAGATGACGTGCCTACTGCTCCGTTCATTCATGTGCCTGTAGTTTGACCTACCTTAACTAAGTTTGCGGTAGCACCAGCCTCCTTAAATATATTAAAATAATGATTTCAGAATACCTCAGAATAAATCAAGATGTAACATTTATTTGTCAGGTAAAAATGTATTATGCCAATTACAGAAGTAATTTATTAAAAGCCAATTCAAATATACATTTACTCAAAGATGAATCTAAAAGTAAGCAATGTTCTCCTGACAAAGACACACAGTAATGTGTCAGGATTTTCCAACAGGAAAATACTGCCATGCATTACTGTGTGGGGGATGATCCCGGTAAAAGATTCCCAATGATTGCTCTGTCCCCTCACCTTAAATACCAGACCAGAACAAAAGGGGTTAAACAAATGTTGTTTAGAGTTGGTTGGGCCAATCCATGTACCCCAGGGGGGTAGCACCTGGTTTCTTGAGATATCGTAAAGAGATATCAGCCAGAGAGGAGATACAGGATTCTCCTAAGTTCTTCAATCTTTTTCATTAAACCAATGACTGCAATGAAATTAAGACCATTTTACCAATCGCACTGTGCCCTTTAAAATGACACCAAACATGAAAAGGAAAAACAACATATTCACAAGATACATCATATGTGATATATAGACATTCTTAATGAACTTTCAGTGCCTTGAGGAGGGAGAGGGGGGATGAGTTGAAGTCAAACAGGGGAACAATGAGATAAGTTTGGGCAGTACAAGGTTCTGTGCTCTGCCTTTGTTGTCCGCTGTCCAGGGTGCATTTTATGGCGTTATTGCAGGGTGAGTTTTGTTTTAACAGGAAAATCAGTTCTTACAATTTCGACATAATATCTCGTTATTTCGACATATCTTGTTATTTCGACATAACTTGTACGACATAATAAGGGGACATTATAATATGCATTAAGCCACATTTAGCGTTCTTATAATGGTTTTCTATGGGAGGAAAATGCTTAAACGGACAGTATGGAATTTTTCGCCACTAGGGGTCGCTAACCTATTTACAATAACAAAGGTGTAGATTGATGACGCAACATTTGCTAAGAATTATGGATCTTGTCGTCAACGTCAAGCCGATCGATCTAATAATGTTTATGGATGACTGAATACATCGATGCTTTTATCATGACTGTGATATGAAGCAGTTCGGGATTGCTAAGAGACAGCTATCAGCTCCACACGCGACGCGAGTCCAGCGGATATAAAAGAATATGGACATTTCATTCTACCGAACTACACGCAGAATTACTACTCACAGGTCCGTTTATTAGACAAATTAAACTTGTGAGGTAACGCAGCGCTGTTTCACCTGGTCTAACATTACACTATCACACTAAACTGCATTTAAATGTGTTGAAATGTAACTTATGTGTTAGTTTGTCTCTATGAGACTAGCAGTAAGCTAGATCAACATTAGAATAACATACAGATCATATTCTGACATTTTATCATTGTTGAACTATATAACATTGATTAGTTTTATGTAAATGTGCTCACCTGTTTAATAAAGTACATGTAGGAGCGGTCGAAGTCTCGGACGTGGAGCTCTCGTTTATATACTGTCTATGGGAGCTCTCGGCATCTCGAAAACACCGCGCTGATATTGATTCTTGTTTTAGTTCTCCTTTTTTATCCAAAGTCTGCTTGCCATGGTCCATAATGTTTGAACGAAACAACAACAACAGCGTGCAAATAGACATTGCGAACTACACATTTGTCCACGTCAGTCGCTTTGGTTACTATCAGAGGGTTGCTATGGCAGCACGAGCGGAAACCAGGGACAACGCGGATATGACGCCATTGACGGCGACAAAACGGAAATAAAGAAACGGGACGTGTCTTCGAATTAAATTACAAATTTCTCCTGGTTTGAAAGTTGTTGGAAACAGTCGGGAATATGTAATATAAAAAAATATATAACATAGATATAGTGATTTTTGCTATTTTTAAAGCAAAAAAGTTACATAACGGGAAATTAAACGCATTGCGTTCATACGATTATTTCTAAAGGACTGCTCCTTGAAATCATTGTTTATTGTTAAGTTAAAAGACTTAATAGCAAAATCTATTCAAACAAGCTGATGTCACACTAATTGTAATACCACTGAATAAAAGATATGCTGTTAAAGAATAGCTCAAATTTCAATGCAGTTCTCAAACCTCCAAGTCAGAACAAAAGTAGAATTTGAAAAGTCTGACAATGACATCTTATAGTAACCATGATGGCCAAGCTCCTGCACTGTATTCCTAGCCTTCTGGAAGCCTATGACATACCATTGTGATAAAGAAGTTTGCTTAATTGTATTAAATGTGCACTTGCAGTGTACTTCAAATCTTAAAAGTGTATTTTTAAAGAAGTACACTTAATTCTAACGGTGTTGGAAGAAAAGGTTCTATATAGAACCTTAAAGGGTTCTGTCAGGCGCTTCATATATAGAACCAATTAGGGGTTCCCATTCATGAGAATTTTCTCTTGTAATATTATTGAAATAAAAGGGAGGTTTAGCGGAGGCGTCTGTTTGATGTGCATGTTTATCTGGAAGATAGCCTACACATAAAACATCTTTAAGATGTTAATTTTGTCTTAATTTTGTCCATTGGGAATTGATTGGATGGTTGGATCATTTGCTATTAGTGGATCTCATGTGATTGACAGGTTGTCCCGCCCTCGTGCCAGTAAAGACGTGATCTGAGAAGAGAAGAGGTCTTTTGAAGAGCAAGTTATTTTGATCAAAGATTATGAGGACACATGAATTTAAAAATGATGTGCGTGGACAAATCGTTATAATAAACACTGCAATATTCCTGAAAAAAAAAAGAATTGTGAATTATGATTTCATGGTGACTGTTTTTTGGAGCTGTTGTCACTATGAACTGTTATAGTATGAAAACATTTTTTGTTAGGAATCTTTAAAATAATTTGTTATATATCGCAGAAGAAAATACTTTTTTTTAACTGATCTATGCCTTTAAATCCAACCCAACTATTTCTCCCTTTTTCACAGTCACACACTTCTCTTTTTCACTTTCACACCATTCAACTCTTTGCTCACCAAAAAAAATATTTTTTGGGTTTTATGGATCTATGGTCCAGAGAGTATATTTGACACCTTTCAGAGAAAATTGAGATGCACTCTCAGCAGTAGAACCTCTCTCTTCTGAGGGAGCGTATGTAGCTGACTCAACCGTTACTCTATGTGAAGATTAACAATGGACTTATACACATATATGCAGCTAGGAGGAATATGCTTACAGGACTCTGCTAACCACAGGGCCCAGTTCATTGAGAAAGAAGAGAGAGCAGGTGGTAGAAAGCCAAATCCGATTGACATTTTTTCCCTGATGAGTAGACAGCATGATGAAAGCCCACCCAAAGCCTCACGTCAAGTACCACCAGGACCAATACTCCTCAGTCATTCTTCATTAGGTTGACTTGCTTTCGTTTTGGTCATGTGACAGTGAAGAGCCAAAGAAATGTCTGTGGAAAATAATTGGACTGAGATGTGATTTGTTTGCCTCCTCAATCAGGTAATGTTCAGCCCCTTTCCTTCATTTGAAAAACTCCTTTTCTCTCTTTGTGTTCGTTTATTCTGGCCAGCGGCCAGGATGGTAATAGACAAGAGAGTTGTGTTTCATTGACCGCGCTAGAAAAAAATGTAAAGAATGTTTGAATTTGTTCTGAAACAGCAGATCTGGTTGGCTGGAAGCCATGAGCACTACGTTCAGATAATTTGTTTTAAAGAGCATCATCTTTATTTCTGCATGGACTGAATATTCTCTCTCTCTCTCTCTCTCTCTCTCTCTCTCTCTGTGTGTGTGTGTGTGTGTGTGTGTGTGTGTGTGTGTGTGTATGTTTTGGTGGATGTTTCATTATTTTTAGCTCCTGTGTTTGTTTATATCGATTTGTCCTCATTTTCCTCATCCTGTCATTTGAAGTTTTGACAGCACTGAAGGTGTCTAGGTCTTATACTTTACATCAGGAGGAGATGCATCTCGTATATAATAAAATGCCATCCAAATGAAAACAGATTGTGAGGCCAACCATGCAGCACCTTGGGCCTCCATTACTGGGTTGGCTTGCTGAGCGCAGAAGACGGATGAGACTATTCATTTTCAGTGCCGAACGGTCTCACTGCGTAAGTGGAGCATGCAGCAAATGCATGCTGTTGAACACATCCCAACATCAGCTAGTTTTAGGGGAATTTAGTTTTGTAATGAGTTAAAAAAGAAATGATGCCCTGAATAAGAAGATTTGTTGCATATGTTGTTTTTTGGGAGGTTGGCATGTGGGGCTGGTTTCAAGCTTGTGGCATAAATGGGAACAAAGTTACTGTTTTGATTATAAAATATTTGAGCATTTCACCATTAAACTTTGTTGAATTGTATCCCTGCATATGAGCTAAATATTTACTCCTAGTCTCCTACACAGAGTAACAGTATTCAAATGGAGGACCGTGGTCCGGTTCCGGACCCTGGCTTGGTTCCATCCGGACCATGGGACATAATTAAGCAGGACAACGGAGCGATAGACACCACAATCGCTTAGGGTCGTTTCCTGTGATGATATTTCGGCGCTACATTGTCTAATATTTATATATCTAGAGCCAATTGCGCTTCATTCAAGCCCTTTCCGCTCCGTGCGTGTTGCTTCTCTCTCCCACTAAAGACGTGAAGCGCCACATTAAGAGCTGCAGATGGTGCGGCAATTTTAACAATAGAAGCAGAAACACAGTGAGCAGCAAAATACATGCTTTTGCTAAAACGCTGCAGAAAACAAGAATGCAGAAAGTACAGTTATTTTTGATGTAGACTCTGACGATTTAACTAAACCAGGTTTGTGACAACTTAACACTTTTAGACCTTTTGATTTTTCCATACATTTAGCATTATTAATCAGCAGCATATTAAGAGCACTTCATAATAAACTATGTTATCATTTGGAAATTTATTTATAGATGGCAAGGGAAGACAAAAAAAAAACTTTGAAATTACTATTTAACTTTGTTTTGTGCTCATGATGAGAGTTTTCATTATTAGATTATGTACATTGTTTGTTTTTAGTAGTTTATTACTTTGAGCAAAAACAAAAATGAAAGTTTTTTTCATTTTTAGACAATACTTTTCTTAAAAGGTAACCCCTGCACCCCTATTATGTTTTTTCCGATCCAAGGTATTCTATGTGTCATACACGTAGTTCTCTAAATGTATAATAATAATAATATATAAAATATCTGATCTAACCTTAATATCCAGTTGGGAGAAAATTTGACTTTTTTTGGTAAATATTGGTAAAAATTCTTAAACATCACTGCTTTGGCTTTGATGACTATTTTGAGTGTTACGGATTTTTTTCTTTTACAGAGTATACAACTGCCCCGATTTAACTGTTTAACTGTTGCAAACAAAAAAAAATTCCGGACCTCCACTGGGAAGGAAATGCAGAGACCGGACCTCTTGGAACTTTAATTGAATACCCCTGATGTACCATATGGTGTTGATACTTACACTTCTTTACACTTTAAGAGAGAACTTTATGTGAATAACTCTCTTGATAAAGACTCTTCAGCATGAAACCGATCTAAATGTTATTTATTATTGCCCGTTATTTTAGAAAGTTTTTAGTATTATCCTAACATTCAAAAGTTTGGCATCTGTTAGATTTTTTACATGTTTTTGAAAGAAATCTCATGCTCACTGTGGCAACATTTATTGATCAAAAATACAGTAAAAACAGTAATATTGAAAAACTATTACTATTTTAAAAAGGTGTTTTCTATTTTAATATATTTTAAAATGTAATTCATTCCAAATCATTACTCCAGTCTTCAGTGTCACACGATCCTTCAGAGATCATTCTAATACGCTGATTTGCTGCTCAAGAAACTTAAAAATTATCAATGTTGAAAGCAGTTGTGCTGCTTAATATTTTTGTGGAAACCATTATTTCTTTTTTTATGATGTTTTGATGAATAGAAAGTGTAAAAGAAAAGCATTTATTTAATATAAATCTTTTAAATATTATAAATGTATTTACTGTCACTTTTGATCAATTTATTGCATCGTTGCTAAATAAAAGCATTAATTTCTTTTTAAAAAAAACAACCTTAGTGACTAAACATTATTGGTCTAGCTAGGTTGGTGCTAGACCAACTCAAAAACAGCATTGACCAGCATGAACTTTGTGTCCAAATTTAAAAATGTGACTGCACAGCCTAGAAATCTTTGAATGAATGAATGAATGAATGAATGAATGAATGAATGAATGAATGAATGAATGAAGCATTTAGCGCTTTCATATGTACTACTGAACACCCAAAGTGCTTTACAATCCTTTGTTTAGTTTAGTACTTTTTAGTATCCGGGATTCTTGCTGTTTCATTGCAAAATAATACACATTGTCATTTTGGCTTCAAAGGTTCGCTATAAAATATGTTTCTTCATTTAATAAGTGAATCATTATGTTAATTTAAGCTAATTTCATGTGTTTTCGTGTTCTTTGAAGTCTCGGCTATTGCACTGCCCATTTAGCGAACGAGAAACTGAAATTAAATTTCCCAGTCTTGCTTAAAAAAAGATTTATTCCTCTAATTCAGGGGTGGGCAAACTACGGCCCGCGGGCCACATGCGGCCCGTTAGGCTGTTTAATCCGGCCCGCCGAGTATTTAAAAAAATTGTCTTAAGATCGCATTAATTTTGCCTTTTTTCTTGCAATACTTTGCGTTTTATATATATATATATATAGATTGCGATGCATATATTTGACAATCGGAATATCAGATATTGCATGCCATAGCTAACAAATGTAAAAAAGGAAAAATGACATAAAAGCAGATCATCATTCATTCAGCGCTGTTGTGGCTGCGGTGCGTCACGTAACAAGCAATGACGCGTCACCATGGAAACCAAACAGACAGCGACTTAAGCGCATAGACTTGTTGCACGTTAATGTTTTTTCCTTTTTTGGAAACTCAATGAGAAAAAAAATGTTTGGTAACCGCTTGCACACCTTAGTTTTTCCTTTGATTTGTCTGCTATTTAGTTTCTTTCCTCCTCTGGATTTGTGGATGTATCCTGCCCGATTCCGTTTACCGACCTTTATCGCCCGGCTTTCGACTACGCTCCCCTGTCTGCCATGTACAGAACCCGTTTTTTTTTTTTCATTAAATGTTCTGATCTCCCTTTGCCTTTTATGTTTTATTTTATTATTCTTAAAATAAATTTGTATATTCGTTTATTTCCACAAATGTATGACTTTTGGAAGTGCAAATTGCCATTCAGTTTTAATAAAGTTGAATTAACGTAACCTGTAATTTTTACTCTTCTAAGTGTACACTTGCAGATGTTTTGTTTCTAATTTACTGTTAGGCCATTAAATAATAATAAGGATAAACTATATTAAAAAGTATAGGCTATAATTAGCCTATCTAACATCTTTAAAAATTAACATTAAAACATAACATGCTAAATGGGGGATATCTAGCATAAAAAAAATGTATTGTCAGAATGTCGTCTCTCAGTTGTTGAATTTCGCACAGACATTGCCACAACATTGTCTGTTTGCTCAGCCCGATCTTATGAAAGTGTGAATACCACGAATTGTATTTGTAGTGCATAATATGTTTTCGCGTGCATATGATATGCACTTTATGGCGTGTAATAGGCACGCACTCCACACCCCTAATCCTAACCAAGGGGTTTACAGTGTGTAGCATGCACGCAAAAAACAAAACAAAAAAAACAACATTTTTGGCATATAAATGGCACGAGAAATAAAATTTGTGGTATAGATACGCACTTTCATGAGATCGTGCTTCATAATCTGCTACTGGGCCGGCCCTCTGTCAAATTTTTAAAACCCAGTGTGGCCCTTGAGCCAAAAAGTTTGCCCACCCCTGCTCTAATTGGTGGTTTTGAAAAAAGTTGTGCTGTTTCTTTTCTCCAAAATGAATATAGGCCTATTGTACATTTCAAAGGACCAGCCTCTAGTCTACATTTGATATATTTTTTTAACTAAGAGTATCTTAATTATAATAACTTCAGGTTCAAGCCTGGTTTCTATTCCTGTGCCTATTTTAAATTACAGCTCGTATAGATTGCAAATGAAAAAGTCAGAGCTGTTGAGTGCAGGGGTGTTTTTAACCTAATGATGTAAACGTCCTAGAATTCAATGCTGTGAGAAGTCCAAGCAAAACCAGATACTACAGCCAGATTTAAAATATTTAGAGCCATGGAAATACTGGATATAATTCCTATGTAATTCCAGTTTTCATTAGGAGTCCTCATTATCTACTGTAACTAGCTGTATTGTTTGCTCTTGGACTATTCCTGACAGATATTAGAAGGAATGTTTACTTGGATTTTAATGCAGTGTTTATTACAGCCATAAATGCTTTTGTCATTGTGGAATATATGATCACCGCCCTGTCACCAGAGAGTCATTATATGCACTTATCAGGTTTTAAATGTAATTTACTCTCTTTGTCCCTTAGTGGCTATCAAACCTTAATTTTATGCATCATAATTTGACCTGTGATTAACAGCCCTGATCGAAATAAAGACCATAAAGCGTAAGACGGGGAACATCAGATGCATGATTCGATCAGGTCTTCTAAAACTGACTTCATAGAGACTTAGTTTTTGTTCATTTATATTCAAATCAAAGCTTCACCTTAAAGTGTGTATATCAAGATTGCACATGCAAGCAAGCAGTTGCATAACTGTGATGTAACGCAAGTAACTTGACTGACCACTCTCCTGTCCCCATGTTGAGACAAATCGAAGTGCAGAGGCGTTGTGTGTGAACATGATGGTTATTTTAGTTCTAGACTTAATGTGAGCGTCCATTTACTCATCTCACTTGCACAAAAAAAGATTCAATATTCCTCAAAATGAATAAAATCAGTGAAATGCAGACTCAGAATACTATGCAAACCTCCAATAACTAAACTTCTGACCTTCGATGATTCAAACCATAAGAAAACATTTTTTTGTTTTTATTGGTAAAGTTTTAAACTTTTTTTCTCCTGCATCCCATTCTTCTGTTATCCAGAATGGCAGCACAGCTGAAAGGTTTGTTTGTTTGAGCTTTCTACTGTACACACATGAATTTGCATTTCCTTCAGCCTGAGGCTTATTATTAAACTTTAGGTGTGAAAGGGTGTTTACAATTGCCCAAAAATATATCTTTTTTGTTATAAAAAAACAAGCCCAGCCAGGTGGAAAAAAAGTAACGCAAAAGTAACATTACTTTTCTAAAAAGTAACTAAGTAACACAATTAGTTACTTTTTAAGGGAATAACGCAATATTGTAATGCATTACTTTTTAAAGTAACTTTTCCCAATGTTACCAAATTACCATGGTATAAGCGGGATAATTCATGACTAGCTGTGCATTAAACAATTTGAATGCACTCTACGTCATGCATTAAAATAGTTTAATGCACAGCTAGCCGTGGATTATCCTATACTTTGATCTTTCAGAGCTTTATATTAATATTAAGCGAATCATGAATCATGAACTTAATCATGAACTTTCATGGCTACTGTCAGTTTTCCTCAGTGTACAAATACTTACCTGTAAATGTTATAAATTCACATATTTTAATTTTGCATAAAGGATTATCCTGACAGCAAGTGAGTCTGTTTAGCTTTGCAGATTTCCAGGAACATGTGCGTCAAATAGATGGAGTGGATTAGAATGAGAGTGCAATAATTCTAACCTTACTTAATGTTTTACTATCTTACTACATATTTTGCATCCAAAAGTGTAAACACTTCAAATCTCTTCCCCCAATTAATACAGCACCATAGACTTATTTAAAGACAGACATAGTTTGTTCAGTAAACTATGAACGCTTGTTTCCGCCACAGAATGGAAAATGAAAAAGGTAATTGCGACTTTTTACCTCACGATTCTGACTTTTTTTTTTCTCGCAATTCAGACTTTATAACATGCAAATGTGAGTTTATATCTCGCAATTCTGACTTTATAACATGCAATTGTGTTTATATCTCACAATCTTACTTTATAACACACAATTGTGAGTTTATATCTCGCCATTCTGACTTCATAACACGTCATTTCGAGTTTATAACTCGCAATTCTGATGTAAAGTCGCCATTGCGAGATAAAAAGTCGCAATTATCTTTTAAAATGTTTTAGTCTGTTAAAATGTTTTAGATATAAACACACAATTGCATGTTATAAAGTCAGAATTGCGAGATATAAACTCACAGTTGCGTGTTATAAAGTCCGAATTGCGAGAAAAAAAAAGTCAGAATCGTGAGGTAAAAAGTCGCAATTACCTTTTTTATTTTTCATTCTGTGGCGGAAACAAGCTTCCATAGTAAACCGTTTATTAATAATAATAATAATAAAAGGTTACACTTTATTTTAAGGTGTCATTGTTACAGTGTAATTTTATATTTAAGTACTGAGTATATTAATTAACAACATGTACTTACTATAGGGTTAGGGTATGATTAGGGTTTGGTTGAGGGTTAGTTGCATGTAATTATGCATAATTTACTGTTATTGCTATGGTAAGCACATGTAACTTGTGTAACAAGAACACGGTAAAATAAAGTGTTACCTAAAAAAAGTTGTTTGTTTTTTTCCCTGCTCTTTCGTAAACATTGAACCATGGCTTAAAAACCAAGGTATGCAATTTGTGAAAATGTCCCCAATCAAATAGTAAAACAAGACATGTGAGAACATGGTCTTTGCTTTTTAACAGGCTCATTAAACAGCCAAATCATGCATACATAAGGTTGTGTGATGGATAGATTTAGATTTAGCATCTTCTTTTCATAATCTTTTCATCTTTTTGTACTTGAAAGCCCTACATGCATCTAAAAAAAATAACCTAATTTGAACCTGAGCGGACCAGCCCACTGCTGAGATTATGCTATAGAGGAATTTTTAATTAGGATCTTATTAAGAGCTTGACAACAAACATGATTCGATTTCGAATCTGCATGAGGATGGTAATTATAGCTCACACTTCTGCATAAACTTGACTGAGTCAAGGACTTTTCTGAAGGGACCTTGAAATATCCTTTTGCTTTCATGAGTTGCATGTGAAACTTAACTGTCCTTAGACGTACATTCAAGAACTTCATAGAGGTTGTTTAACTATGAAAGGTAATTTCTAGTGTTGGGTAGTTGATTGTCAAGTCAAACTTTTTTGTTAGCTGGGAAAGTGCTATATAAATAAATATGTTCTAAAAACTTTTGCTAACATTCCTAAAACAATTTCTGACGTTTGAAAGGTCCAGTTTTTTAAATGTTTTTAAAGCGTTTTTTATATTTATATATAATATATATACATACATTAATAAAACCCTCCATTTGATAATTGTTCAAAAATGATACAAAAATTAAAAACGAATACAAAAATTTAAAAAATGTTAGACGAATATCCAACTAAAATGTTTTAGTCCGATATAACGATATAAAAATAATATTTTTGTGTTGACATTTTGAGAACATTATTAAAAAGAAGACTGTTTTGAGCAAATGTTTTATGAATGTTATTGGAATAATGTTTGTTCATGACTTTGAGAGAACCTTGTCAGAACCTTAGCCAAAGTTTTGAGAACATTCCCTTTTAGCTAGGTTGTTCTTTCAAAGCAATTACACATTAATAAAACGAGAAAATAACTTAATGTTGTAAAATGTATCAGTTATGAAACGCATTCAGTTTTGGCTTTAAAGTAGTTGTACAGAAGACAAGTGCAGTTTTCAGCTCAGTTTAGTTCAGTGTTGTTCAAATTCAGTTCAATAACTGTGTCAATGTTGCAAAGTTCATAAATTATTGAAGTTAAATTCAGCTATATAAGCAGCTCTAGTGTTATTATTCAGTTCAAGTCAGTTCAGTGTTGATTCAATTCAGCAAAAGTGCCAATGTTGCAAATTTAGTGTCATTATCCAGTTCAATTTAGTTTCCATCCAATAGTGTCTGTACAGCTAAATCAGTAATATTACTGAATATTAATTGTCTTTTAAACAGCCTAAGAAATGAGTAAAGAATATCTTTGTAATTTATCAATCTATCTTTTTTATCTTTTATAAACAAAATCATTGTGAATAAAAATGTAAAGCAAACATGTCTACTTGTTCCTTGGCTGTTCTCTTTAAGAGTGTCAGTGAGATTGAAGACGTGCATTTTGCACATCTGACGTGCTCTAACCCCTGCCTGGTGATTTATTGAAATATGTGGCTAATGTTCATTTATAGGGCAACCCAAAGGTCATGTTCATAAATCTGCCTCCTGATTAGCTAACTTTTTTCAATTAACAAACTTTAATCACTTAACACAAAGGATGCCTTCAATGAGAATGTTAAGTTCTCTACACTACATTAAGTATTAGTTTTTATTATGTGGCATGGGTGTTCATCTCATTATATTTTCCAATGTTGATCAGAAAGTAGCATTTTTTACATTTACATTTATTCATTTAGCAGATTAATTTAACTTTAAAAGCAAATTGTCATAAGAGTAACCAATACAGTACACAATGCCAAGATTAGTAAAAACATTAGATATGTAAACTTCCTAGAACAGAATTGAATGCAGAAAAAGATAACAAAAAAATAAATACATTTAAGAAATAACTGTATTACAGAGAAAAAAAAGATACTCTGTAATACAGAAACAGTGGAAACTGTAACTTGCAGTCTTGTTTCAGCTTAGTGATTCATGGACCTTTTTGTTTGGTTCTCATTGTTTTTCCTTTCTGTTTCCTTGACTTCTAGTGCTGGGTACACACCAAAATATAATTCCCCTTTCCGACAATCCTAGCTATGTCCCGATTATCTTGATGGTTCTACAGATTATCTTATCAGATTTTCCCTTGGTGTGAGGTGTGTTAAGAGTGTCTGAACCTGATCGGAAGAACGTCGGAGTCGCGCCCAATCACGAATCGTAAATATTCAACATGTTTAATATTTACGATCAGAAATCCTGATGTGTAGGGGGAACTCCAAGGACAAACACGCGCACGTTCTGGAGATTATCACGTGAAACAAAACAATATCCAATCAGAAAGCGAGATTATGGAAGACATGGTCATTCTCACACACACACACACACACACACACACACACACTTGCAGAAAGCTGAGTGTTAAAGGAACACTCCACCGTTTTTTGAAATAGGGCTTATTCACCTTCTTTCCTACATTTAGATAGGTGGGCAAATGCATTTTTGTCTCAGTGCATGCATTGTTTTAGTTTGACAGGGTCGGCGCTAGCTTAGCTTAGCATAATGAATGGAATCCTTTGTTGCCAGCTAGCATGTCCTGAGTAAAAGTGATATAAAAAAAACCCCACCTAATTACTTCTCGTGGCTTGCGTATTCACAACGAGTACAAATAGCAATGCAGATTAACACTAGGCGATTCCTTAACACTAGGCGATACACCCAGAAAAGTGGTTCTCTTTGCTAGGAGGTGCACACTCTGTTTTTGCCGTTGAAATCGTTCCTCCTCGTCGCCCTCTGGGGGGCGATTCTCTGAGGAGAGTCGCAGCACTGCCACTTCGGTTGTCCCGAAGTGGAGGAGCCTGAGCGGCGACGCTCTGTTTCTGTTGCACTCTGTGCTGTGAGGAGCTCGTAGACGGGGACATTGAACCGGCGAGGAAGAAACCTGTGGAACGCCGCAGATTGTTTTTTTGTTTCTTGAAACCTATTGACGACACAATTTATAGCGTCGCCGAACAGACTTGTAGGCGAAAGCGGCGCGTCCAGAAGAACAGATCTATCTCTATCTTTAATATCTGAAAGATTTAACCAAAGATGACATTCCGTGGCCACCAGGGCTGCCATAGAACGGCCCACAGATTTGGCCGTCTCCTTGGTGGCCCGGAGAGATCGATCTGTTGCGCGACGCAATTCTCGAATTGCGTCAGCGCTACCTTCCTCACAATCATCCATGTCCTTCGGCAGGTCAGCCTGGTATGCTTGGAGAATAGACATGGTGTGTAAGCATGCCGCGGCTTGACCTGCTGCCGAATACGCTTTACCCACCAGCGAAGATGTAGCTTTTAAAGGTTTGGTGGGTAACGTCGGGGCTTTCAGTGATGACGCTGACTCAGGGGAGAGATAGCTCGCAAGCGCCTCTTCTGCCCAAGGCATTGTCATATAACCATAGTATGATATACCCTTAATATTACTATAGTTGGATGTTTGTGGGTTATGCACTATGAAAGACACCAGTTTATTCCACGATTTCGACATCTCGATGTGGAGATCGGGAAAAAACGGGAGTTCCCAACGAGGAGGTTGTGATCTAGATGGTAAATATCATTCATCTAAAAGACTCTTTCTAGATTCGGTTTTAACATCATCGGCTGGCCAGTCAATATTTAATTAAGCTACAGCACGAGTCAAGACCTCCATTAGCTCCTCATCAACAGAGGTATGAGCTGGCGAAGACTCATAATCCCCTGTATCAATACTAACGACATACAGTTCCTCAGAACTGGATAGCCGCAGCATTGGTGCCTCAACCTGGGAAAGAGAAGCCTCAGAGCGGGCTCCTTCCTGGGCAGAGGCACTGGATTCAGCAGGTAAGGGCTGAGAAAGGGCGGGGCCTGTCTCAAACCCCACTACTAAATCCATCTGTGAACCCCAAGATGAAAGCCGCCGCTGTGCCTCGGCAATTGTTCTCAATTGGGAGCGGCAATTGGGAGCGGAGCGTCCTCACGGACAGCTTCTCGCAATGCTCACAGTCAGCCCCCTCGAGGACTGACTGGGCATGCTCCACTCCCAAACAAGCAACACAAAGCTGATGTGTGTCCCCACCCGTGATGTAACGGGGGCAGGGAACAACACAACGCTTAAAATCTTGCTTGCTTGCCATTATATGATATATTGAACTTGACAGACAACAATAAATATGACAAGGATAGATATACAGAGAGCGCTTGCTGAAGGCACAGAAGCTAACGCGGTCTGGTTTCAGGGGTGCTTTATAGTTTCCTGGTCGATGACGCCACCCGCCTATGACGTCTCGTATTTCGATTGGACTAATTATACACATGCTTCACGACAAAAATCACGCAGGGCGTTCCCACAGTGTCTCAAACGCAGCTCGAGTTCCCTTGAAAGGGAAACATTCTTACCAACCCTAAACTTGAATGGTAGAGCTATTTAAAAATATCTTTCAAGAAAATAAATTGGGGAAAAAAAATACTTCCAGAAGCTCTTGAAAAAGTAAGCGTCACTAATGTGATGAATGATTGATTGATTTGTACAGATAAGACATACGCCTTGATTGAAATTAACAGTTGTTACCATTGCATTATCTTCCATTGTGTATTTATCATTACTCTACTGTTATCTCTGATTTCCTCTAATGGAGATAAAGCGTTTCATCCCCTACAAAACAAAAATACTATGCTTTAGTACAATTACCAGATGATTTATTAAACTGCTGTTGTCCACTTTGGGTGTAGATAACAATCATTAATCCAATTAGTGATGAGCCACTAGAGCCTGGACGACTCTGGAGAACAGGTTTTGTCATTAAAATGATTAAGCCCACATATAAGTGTCTCTTACGCACATTTATCAGTGATGATTAAAGGAGTAGATAAGATTAATCTTGTTTCAGAGTGTTTTTAGGTGGTTGATTAGACGTTGAAAAATACAGATGCTCGTTATAGATAGTTATTGCTGTTACAAACGGAGAATAAATGATAAGTGCCACTCGAGCCATTTCTGTTTCTCCTAAGCACTCAAAGAACCAAATGCAGCTGAAATAGTTGTTAACAAACCAGACCAAAGACAAACATGATTCATGATTTTGAACATGATTCACAATGAAGACTGCTGTACAACTCTACAGAATGATTTAAATGTAAATGTTTAACAGTGGTGCACACACATTTTAGCAAATATATATGCATTCCCTTAAAGGTGCCGTAGAATGGATTATTTTATTATTTTATAATGTTTCCTGGGGTGCCCTTATAATGTTAGTATGTTTATTAGATCAAAATTTGTTATAATTTAGAAATAAAAGGCATATTTCCTAGCCTGATTTCATACCCTGATCTGAACACTCTGTTTGAAGGGGCGTGTCTGCTGTGAGACTTCAATGTAAACGCCCTCTGCTGTGATTGGCTGACATGCTTGCATATGAAATATCTGGCATTACATGTAGAGCTATCTGGAAAACATTTACTATTACAGCGATTAAACGTTTTAACTATTACAGCTATCGGGATTAACGAATCATGATAACTTTTTTAAGTATTTAGATCTATTCCAGCATTGAGCAGATGACAGCCTGTCGATCGCGTGAATGAAGATCTTATCACTGCAACGCGATTTACTGATGCATAAACAGTGTTGAACGACTTTGAGAGAAAGATTATCTGTCTGGACTTGAACAATTACACATCAGAAATTCACATAACCCACTGGTTCTCCAGAGGCTCGGATGAAGGAGCTAAAAAAATATTTTTGTGTTCATTTGTAGTTAACTTACATCCAAACACTGAACAACTGCCATGCTTCGTTCGCTCGTCTGCAAGCCACGATGTCTCTCGAGGAAGAAACAATATCGCGCTGGATCTAGATAACACAGTGTAAATTATCGTTAATAAAATCACCACTTACCGCTTGCGGGAATATAACGTTAGTTGAAATTGCCCCCTTCGTCCGTTTGAGACGCCGAGAGAAGCCTGGCTGCTTGATATTGTTCCAGGTTAGAAAAACAGTCCGCGGTGAAATGGGCAGAGCAACTAACAACTTCGAATTAAACTGTAGCGGTATCCGATTATAGATAGATTATAGATAGATCTGCCATTTTCTCTATGATCCTCGCTTGTTTCTTCACCTGCAGAACTTCCGATGATTCGGCTGTGCAGTTCCGCCTGGCACTGAGCATGGGCTGGCTTATGCAAATTTTTAGAGGCGTACATATTAATGATCCCGACTGTTGCGTCACAGTTGGTGTTATGTGGAGATTCGCCTGTTTTTCAGGGGTGTTTTTCAAAAACGAGATTTAAATAAGAAAGAGAAAACTATGGTGTTTGAGACTCACTGTATGTCATGTCCATGTACTGAACTCTTGTTATTTAACTATGCCAAGATAAATTCAATTTCACATTCTAGGGCACCTTTAAATAATTTTAGGGCACTGTGAATTTTCCTACAATATTAAATTTGTATAATATTGCTTTACATAATCTCTTTCCATATTTGTTTATTGTGTATGGACTTGCTCCAAAAGTTTCTGTTGTGTCAACTTGTCTTATTTACTAAAGGCCTCAAGTCCAGTTGGGGTCAAGGTGGCCCATAGCCCATGGAAAGCGGGTCACAGAGAGTAATTAAAGTACCCTGTAATCTGTAATGGCTTTACTTGACTGGTGGTGTTTGTGGCATTTCTGCTGTCCAGTCTAATTTATTTCCTAGTAATTTTTTTTTTTTCTGTCAAATTGTGGGTCAGAGACATGAATGTGTGAGGTGAGGTTAATGTTCTGACCTCTAAATGACATCTAAAAGGATTTATTGAGCCGACAGGCTTCTTAGCACCTGCCAAATGGACAAGAACGGCTGGGCAAAGAGGGAATATTATATAATTTGCAAGCAGAGAGAGTGTAACATTGAAAAGGTTCATATCGTGAGAATATTCCTTGATTTTCTGAACTTTTTCTGAAAATATACTGTAAAAACTTCCTAGTTCATTATAAAGTTCTGTAACTTACTGATGTCAGACAGATTAATACATTGACACATGACCTCACCAGCGTTATTATAGTTAACTGAAACTAAAACCATAAAAAATAATTAATTGCTTTAAATAACAAATTACTGAAATAATATATATATAGTGTGTGTGTGTGTGTGTGTGTGTGTGTGTGTGTGTGTGTGTGTGTGTGTGTGTGTGTGTGTGTGTGTGTGTGTGTGTGTGTGTGTGTGTATGTATATATATATATTACACACACTGAACAAAATTATAAACGCAAAACTCTTGTTTTTGCCCCCATTTTTCATGAGCTGAACGCAAAGATCTAAGACTTTTTCTATGTACACAAAAGGCCTATTTCTCTCAAATATTGTTCACAAATCTGTCTAAATCTGTGTTAGTGAGCACTTCTCCTTTGCTGAGATAATCCATCCACCTCACAGGTGTGGCATATCAAGATGCTGATTAGACAGCATGATTATTGCACAGGTGTGTCTTAGGCTGGCCACAATAAAGGGGCACTCTAAATTTATACAATATTAAACTTATTTTATTTCAGCTACTTGCAAGGCATTTACAATTTCTATTTTTCATTTAGTTTAACTTAATTTACTAAAATAACTCAAACTAAAATAAAAAATTCATAAAAACTATATAGGCATATTTTAGAAAAACAAAAACTCACCAAAATGACAAAAACACAACATTTCTAAAACTTTAACTAAAATGAAAATGCAAAATATAAAAATAAAAACTAATTCAAAATACTAATAAAAACTATAATAGCATCTAGGCTTAATGATATTAAAATAGCACTGCCAGTTACATTTGATCCACATTGAAATGATTTAATAATTTAATAAATACAAAATATTATATTTAATTCATGTACTCTATGTTCTCTAAAATATCTCCCTAAAATGTCAATGCCTTTACCCTCTATGCATATCAATAATCTCCAGAAATATATCATGTTAAATACCAATTTTTGGTAATTGATGCTATTTTTCTTGTCTAGACTGGTCTTATAGATAAACGTTATGGAAGGGATAGTTTTTATTGTGGCAAAAGAATAGAAGTCGTGCACAGTGCACTTTTTTTTCATAGCCGTCAATAAATGATTTTGCAATGTTATCAATATTTCATTGTGGAAGTTACAAATCTTCTTAGACACAATGCTTTGCTAAAGACTGCTCTCTAACATCTTTCTTCCTCCATTCTTTATTGTTCTTGCTGTAAATACAAAAAGGACTGTATGAGTCAAGGAGTCTCCGAGTCCCAGACCAATTAAAGCTGTTTGTTTTGTTTTCATCACATTCCATCATTATGCAGTGAGAAGAAATGGGCACAGAAAGGGGAAAAGAGATTCCTGTATGCATTATGGGGGTTCATGCAATCCCAGATTTCATTTTTAACACAAGTATAATTGGCTCACTTATCAATCTATGATAATCAATCATATATGAAAACCCATATCAGTTTTTATAAGGTTGAAAAAGACCATATGCTTCAAATTGCTGCCTTTGTTTAACCATAATTTGTCTTTCTGAATGATTTTTGAGAAGTTCAATGTTCTAGAGCTAACCGTGTTTAATTGTTTTCATTTGAGTAAGATTGAAGTAATTATATGTCTTGAAATTATCCATAATGTGATGTTCTTCACCGTTTTATACCAGCGAGGCATGTCAGCGGAGAAATGTAACCTGTCTAGATACAAAGGGAATGACTGATGGAAGAATCAGCACAGATTTCTTTATCAATAAATGTTTTTGAAATATTAAAAATGAACCTTTTTTTTAAATATTAAACAAAAAGTATTAAATATAAAAAAGGGTGGACACCAGGCTTGTGCGTCATTCAGAAATGAATTGAGAATGCTTTTTTGAGGTAGCAAACAGGATTAAGTAGTGTAATTTGAATAAAATTAAAAAGTAATAATTTTATTTTATTTTAATTTATTTAATAAATTAGCTTGTATTAAATATATATTACAATTGTACGATTTGTATTCCATGCAGCTTTTTCGTTTTCCAGAATATCTGCATTGGCTTCTATAGCAATGACGTTGCGTTGCTAGGGCATACGCCAAAAACAACAAACGCAGCATTGGAGGGGTTTGCAATAGAGATGTTGTCTTCTTTAAATTTTACAACATGACAGAGATGGCAAAAGTACTCACTTCCCGTACTCAAGTAAAAAAATACTAAAAAGTACTCAATGTTAAAAAATACTCTGGTAAAAGTAGAAGTACTGATTTAACTTCTTTACTCAAGTAAAAGTAACAAAGCACAGGCTTGGAAATTTAGGCTACTTAAAGTAAAAGTAGCCTTGCAAATGACAACAATTTTTTATGCAAAGCTGCTGTAATTATTTCTTAACATTGCAATACACTGTAAATGCAGCCTCTACCTCTGCATGGGTAAAGACCTGGTATAGCAACTGTATGACAGCTATTACTGTTTTTTCTTTAGTGTGAACTTTAGTGTGGCTAGTAAAGTTGAACTTTGGATTGCCGTCATCCTTGATTCTAGGGACTGACTGACTGTGATCAGGGGAGTGCAAGCAAGGGCCGTTAAGAAAAGATATAAATGTAACAGTTACATGTTGTGCTCCCCACATCCCTTAACCAGCTCACACACAGTTTGAAAGAAAACATGTAAAGTGGTCTTGATGATGATAATAATAATAAAAACTTGAGATAAAAAACATGAGTCCTCTAACTTACGTCTGAGAGGTTTGAGACATTAACATTAGTCCAAAATTAAGTCGATACGATTTGAGACAAGACCAAGTTACATTAACGTTAGCGTAAGTGTCTCAAAAACAAGAATGGCCATGAGTAACGTTACAGCACTGTTCACTAAATCAAGTTACTGAATTTGTTTTTAATATAAAGCTATACATGCAGCTATTGTATCAGCTAGAATTATTTTCAAATATACTGAATGCTCGCTAACCTTAACGATACTTGGGTTACTTAAAGGGGTGGGATAATGCCCGTTTCACAAGATGTAAAATAAGTCTTTGATGTCCCCAGAGTGTGTATGTGAAGTTTTAGCTCAAAATACCCCACAGATATTTTTATGTAGCATGTCAAAATTGTCACTTTTTGAGGGTTAGCAAAAACGCACTGTTTTGTGTCTGTTCCTTTAAATGCAAATGAGCTTCTACTATGGCGAAAAATCAATGCCAATAATAAACGAGCGCACAACTGATGCGGGCGCGCGCGGTAAATGACATACGCGAGAGGATAACAGATCTACACGCGAAGAAACGGGAACTCGCGAGCTCATTCAAACCCTGCGCGCGGGCATGACATCATCTCTGCACGCAATACAAGCCCTCGCGCGCGCGCATGATCATTCCCCACGCGCTCGCGCTTGATCTGCTCTCGCCTGCTGCTTTTGCTCGCTCGAACAATTTTTTTTTTTGGCAGTCGAGGGGCGGGACTTACTGTTTTAATAACCTCAAATGTCATTGGTTACTTTTCCCCTTTTCCAGAAGTCAGTTGCGATTGGACGCCTGTCCAATGACTCGTAATTCACTTGACTTGAGACATGAGACATCACTTCATTTGTTTTATTTATTGTGGTTTATTAATGTGTAATGTGATTTAATGCATTGTTAATATAGAATAGATTCTTACCAGATAGGCTACTTTATTAACAGAAAGTCTTATTGCATTGTGTCGTTAAAAGATATTTAGGCTACAGACTATGACGCATTTCCATGGTTATTAGCATTGCAAATTGACCAAATCTTTTATAAATTTTTAGGTAATATAAGTGGTTAATTATGTTTTCTATTAAATGCAAAAGGGGTTCTGGCTTCTCAAGTTAAGATACAGTACACAGCATGAATTAGCTTACAAATGCCTTTTCAGAATTTGCTACAAAATATAGAGGAACAAAATTAAACCCAGCAAATCATTAAACACAGCAAATTAGATATTAAAATATTATATAGTGATCTTAACCATCTAACTTTTTGTAAGCTAATAACCTAATAAGAGAAAGTATGAGGCAAGTACAGTACACAGTATAAATGATTACACCCCATCTGAACATATCTTAAAAAAAAAATAATAATAATTCTTAGATAAAGAAAAAAATCTGAATTTGTTTGGGTTTCAGAGGGGTGTAATCATTTATGCTGTGTACTGTATCTTAACTTGAGAAGCCAGAATCCCTTTTACATTTAATAGAAAATATAATAAACCACTCAAAATTGACATAATAGTAATACACAGGATGATAACAAAAAGCTTACACAACAAATATTGATATAAACAAGTAATGTATCTTTCATCCAAAGCCCTTGTTATATTTGCAACTATTTAATGGATACGTTTAACATTTCTGAGGTTCTAAGAACCAATTTAATTTTGGTTGGGTAAACATAAATAGTGGTGAATGGGAGTATAGTGGTAATGTAGTGGTGATATACAGCAAATACAGGTGAAACTCGAAAAGTTAGAACATCGTGCAAAAGTTCAAAATTAGAAAAATTCAAAATTAGAATATTGTGAAAAGGTTTTCATAAACTGTAAGCCATAATCATCAAAATTATAACAAATAAAGGCTTGAAATATCTCACTTTGCAGGTAATGAGTATATAATATATTATTTTCATTTTTTTTTCAATTACTGAAATAAATGAACTTTTGCACATGAACTTATTCTAATTTTTTCACCTGTATGACTTTACATTCCCATTTTTCTCCAATTTATTTTAGATAGTTTAATGCCAATATCACAAATCACAGTGTTATAAATATAAAATGTAAAAATGTATACAAATTTAGGTCAATTTGCAATGCTAATAACCATGGAAATGCATCATAGTCTGTAGCCTAAATATCTCTTAACAACACAATGCAATACGACTTTCTGTTAATAAAGGTATCTGGTAAGAATCTATTCTATATTAACAATGCATTAAATCACATTACACATTAATAAACCACAATAAATAAAACAAATGAAGTTATTCATGTCTCAAGTCAAGTGAATTACGAGTCATTGGACAGGCGTCCAATCGCAACTGACTTCTGGAAAAGGGGAAAAGTAACCAATGACATTTGAGGTTATTAAAACAGTAAGTCCCGCCCCTCGACTGCCAAAAATAAAACTGTTCGAGCGAGCAAAAGCAGCAGGCGAGAGCAGATCAAGCGCGAGCGCGTGGGGAATGATCATGCGCGCGCACGAGGGCTTGTATTGCGTGCAGAGATGATGTCATGCGCGCGCGCAGGGTTTGAATGAGCTCGCGAGTTCCCGTTTCTTCGCGTGTAGATCTGTTATCCTCTCGCGTATGTCATTTACCACGTGCGCCCGCATCAGTTGTGCGCTCGTTTATTATTGGCATTGATTTTTCGCCATATTCTACTCCCAGCACAGAGGGCGGAGCTTCAACAGCTTGCACTCACACAGACATGCACTGAAAATTTTAAAAAAACTTTTAGCCTTTTATGTTCAAATCGGATTCAGACAATGATGGAGAGACTTAAGAAGAAGTGACAACATGTAGAATGCAACATGACATTTCTGAATGTTTAGTTGATGAATTTATGTAGCTTATGTGTAGTTATCTTCTAGTCATTGATTAGCATTCTGTCTTGATAATCTTTAAACCGTGTTCCGGGGGCGGGGTTTATGTCAATTCTTGGGTTGATTTTGTCACTAACCTGGGAGGAATGTTGTGTAGTCCCCACCAGCCGTTTGTTGTAGTTCTTAAAAGAAAATAAAGAAAATTTTTGCTTTGAACTTTGAGCATTGTAACCAGTGGTGGAAAGAGTACTAACAATTTGTACTTAAGTAAAAGTATTTCTACTTAAGTAATAATTTGCTTGAGTACAAGTAGCCTAGAAGTACTGACAAATAATATGACTCAAGTAAGAGTAAATAAGTAGTTTGCTTAAAAACTACTCAAGTAACTACGATACAAACTAATTTAGTATTATTTATTTTTCTATATTTTTACCCAAAATGGGGAGATGATAGCGATATGGAGTGCTAAACACTCACATGTCATATCTGTTTCATTCATACTGGAAGCCCAGTTCATCCCTTGCGCAGAAAGTCCACACGTGAGATTCATAAAAGTGTTAAACTTATGACATTTCAGGAAATGCCTTATATGGATATAATAACATGCAAATAGAGACATTTTCACTGATGAAACATGAAGACAAACAGATGATAGCGATAATATATCTGTGTTCATCAAGCTATCTCAGGTATTTTCATAACGATGTATGTCTTTAAAGGGATAGTTCACCCAAAAAGGAAAATTAGCCCATGATTTATACTGTACACCCTTAAGTCACCCTAGGAGTATATGACATTCTTCTTTCAGACGAATACAATCAGAGTTATTTCAAATAATGTCCCGGCGCTTTATAATGGCAGTGAATGGCTGGAGAAAATTTGAAGGCCATAAAAGTGCATCTATCCATCATAAAAGTGCTCGACAGGCTCTGCGGGGGTTACTAAAGACCTTCAGCATTTGTGTAAGGAAAATACCCATATTTAAAACTTTATAAACTATAATCACTAGCTTCGGCCAGACAGCCGTACGTATCGATTTACGGTGGAAGAGTAACCCCTGACCCGACGCACAACGTAATGACGAACGTGGAAGCTCAGAGGAAAGAGCAAAACAAAACACTGGTCGCGAATTAGCAATTTTGAAGAGAAATGTCAGAGGATTTCTATATTAGAAGCTTCAGTTTTGAAAAATAAGTCCAGGTATATTCTGTTAGAAGATGTTGTTTATGCTCAAACAGCAGCATTAGCCTACACACTAACTAAAGTTAAAAAAGTGAAATCATAATCAACCACCCCTTTAACTAAATGCTAGCGAACCAAGGCATTGTCATTGCTAGCAGGAGAACAAATGTAAACAAATGTAACTGATCATTAACGTAAACTTAATAAAGTTACTGAAACAAACAGCAAATAGCTTTTGATAACAACAAAAAGATGCATTTACCTCTGTGTTTTTTCAAATTCGATGGTGAATTCTTGAAAGCCAGCAGTTCGTGGTGTTTTGGTTGGCGCAATTTGCAGCACATTCGCCAGGAGTCATTCTTGATGCCTACTATCTCAAACATCTCTCTCAGATAAGGCCAAGGATGAATTGGTAATGTCTTGCTGCTTGTCTGCCGAATTTCTGGGATCTCCTTTTTCTTCATTTTCAATAATGTCGCCGTCCATACTACTATGTGCTAACGTTACCGCCATCAATTCTTGTCGTCTTGTAGTGGTGTGTCAAGTGCAACGTATATTCCCAGATTGAATTTGGTATTGATGATGCGAAAAATAATAACGGTAACTCCACTGAAATCATTTGAAACTAAAGTAACGAGCCAATTTTGTAAAATGTAAGGAGTAGAAAGTACAGATATTCGTGTTGAAAATGTAAGGAGTAAAAGTAAAAAGTCGGCACAAAAATAAATAAAGTAAAAATATCGGAAAAATCTATACAGTAATGAAGTATTTGTACTTTGTTACTTCCCATCTCAGCAACACGATAATGTGTAGTCACCACGCTGGACTACACAGCATTGTTTCGGCAGCGACTTTCAGCATGTTTCCTATAACAACGTCTGATGTTTTACGTGGCATGAGAAAGTCACATAAACCATGCGAAATCCAATTAGAGCAGTCAGACTGAAACTGGTTTCCAGAAATGTGTTTTGAATAGGATTTCAAAAAAAAAAATTAATTTCATGTGAATTTTTTTTTTTTTTTTTTTTTTTTTTTTTACTGTTCACATTAGCTAATTTCTGATCAGATTTCAATCGGATATGCACAAAAAACAGATTTGGATTTACAGTCTGAATGTAGCCTATGAATACCCTGGAAATCCAGAGTTCTCGCGAGAGCACAATTTGAATTTGCAGTGCACAATTTTAGTCACTCTGGCATTGAGTAATGACGCTCATCAACTATGCCATTGTAGCCGAGCTGCCCCAATCACATCGGGTTATCTGATATAGGCGGGCCAAAGGCGAGCTAAACAGATGACGACAGCGATGGGATGTCAAAGTCATTAGTAAACATTGCAAGATGGCCATGGATGAACCCCAGATGTTTGAAACAGCTTTGGCTGCTACAATGAACAAGTTAGGCTTGGCTTTTTATCTAAAAGAGGAACAGAAGACAACGCTCGAATCGTTCCTTTGCAAGAAGGATGTTTTTGCTGTTTTGCCGACCGGATACGGCAAGAATCTAATCTACTAGTTAGCTCCGCTGCTAGCTAAGTGTATGGGGCTTAGCGAAAACCCACTGGCGACTCTGGTTACGTCACCCTGTGTTTTGTTGTGATTGGTCATAGTGTTATCCAATTGTGTGCAAATGCAAGTGCCAATATTTTCAAATGCATGCTTGGTGCCGCCCCTCGAATTGGGCGATTTTCATTACTCAATGCCAGACCCTTAATCTTTCAGATTTGGGTCTGGATTTCCAGGCTAGCCTATGAAGCCCCTCCAGCCGAAAAGCGAATATGCTCTGATTGGTTGGCTGGACTAGTGTGTTGTGATTGGTCAACCACTTTGAGTGTGTTTCGGAAATGTCACGCCCCTTACCAAAACCTGTGTAGTTTCAACACACTACTAACGCAACTCAACCAGTCCTCGCCTGTGCTTTGTGCTCAATGATCTTTTTGCTTTGTAACTTTGCAGACTTATTTCATGCTCAAATAGCTTGATGTGGCCAGTTCAATTGAAATTCATATCATGAATGGAAAGGCAGCCGTTTTTTTTTATTTTATTTTTTTATTCTGAATTTTGCAGGACACTGTTTAACACCATCCAAGGTAAAAATGATCAATGCTCAAACTATCTCAGTTTTGAAGAGCATGAACTGATGGAAAGTCGACTTATGACCCAACAGGCCACAGCTAACCCACTCTACAGCCTCCCTCTGATAAAATAAATCCAGTTCTTATCAGTGCTGAGAGACAAATTCTTCTTAAACATCTGTCTGCATAATGAGGTGTTTGAGACAGAGTTCATCGTGGCCCAGTTTCTGTCTGGCCTGCCTGCTTAATGACTTGCAGAAACATGAAGAGGGGAAAAAAGAAAGGACCATGGAAATGAATAGAAGTGGAACCTCTCAGACTCCTCTAGGCTTGCATTTGAAATGTGTGAATAATTTCCAGGGGGAGAAAATCAGACGTGAGAGAATTGGTTGGAACTGCACTTTAATTGAATGTCACCTTTCACCCTAAAAAATATCTAGTCACCGGCACTAGCAGTTATTGTAATGAAGTACATTCTATATGCGTTAAAAAACATTTAAAAAAAACAACACTTTATTTGTATGATCATGAAAGCCTGGTCTGTCAATGGCAGGCATAATTAGATAACATATCTGAAAAAAACACAATATCTATGGTTATTGAAATTTCAGTGAGCACAACTGGTCACAAATGCTTTTTTAAAATTGACTAATTTATTTATTTATATATAAATTAGTATATAAATTATAAATTAATATAAATCATACTATTTATTTTGACTAATGCAAATATTTGTGACTAATTTCATATTTTTTTATTTATATTTTACTTTACTTTAACTTTATATACATTTCACTTTATTTCATATATATATATATATATATATATATATATATATATATATATATATATAATTGCTGTAATTGAAATTACAGCATTGTAAATAATAAAAACTACAATCACTCTATGTACAATTTAACTTTGGTTAAATAAAGGCCCTTTATTTCATCTTTAACCTTGCAGACCTCCCTCACACTGTGCTGTAAGAAGCCTGAAGTTCATATTAATTAGCACTATTAGATGAGTTATCTATTTAATCCTCATCAATTCACAAAGAACCTTCTTCACAATATGCTCAAAACACCATAATTAGATCTTTCTATAGAGCAGCCATCTATATGATTAAGGCACAGGAACTTCCTTATTGCTAATGACAGGTATAATTAAATTAAGTCAAACATATCCTTGTCCATATTAATAAATACAGTGTCTCTGAACCCTTCCATGTCAGAAGATTACATCTAAGGTCAAAATAATGATCAGATATGTCAGCTCGTTAAAGGAATTTGCATTCTATAGCATTATAGAATAACTTGTGCTATTATGGTTTATAAACTCGTGATATTTTGGGGATGTCCTACCTAAATGGCTTTGAGAATACATAAAAACAAATGCTAGGCCAACATTTCACCAAATGCTGTCAAATTTCATCTGAAACAGCTGCTTGAACTAAATTTTAGGCACAAGACTGCAACATAAACAAATAATGTATTTATTGTCATTAGATTATTTTTGATGTTTGCTGAGTTTTAGTTGTGTGGTGATACTAAAAGCTATTGTTATATGTTATATAGTTATTGTAATAACATACTATGTAAGAATAAAAAAAAGTTCACTGAGAGGTTCTTTGTGGAACCAAAAATGGTTATTCTATGGTATCACTTAAAAAACACCCTTTTTGGAAACTCTGTTTTTAGAAGTGTAGGACTATACTGACCTTGACCAAGTTTCTGTGTATGTAGCAGATAGATACTAAAGCAACAGCACACATATGAGCACTGAGTGGATATGTGTTTTTCTTCAGCAAATCAGTGAAATGGAAACTCAATATAAAATAATATGAAGAATATTTTCAGTGTAATGTATGAAGGTAGAGCCCACTATCCAGAGCTACATGTTTCTTTCTTTTTTAACAGTGATTGTATTAACCTGCAGAAAGAGGTAGTCGGTGAGGTGTAAATTTTACCTCTGATTATGTAGGTCAGCCCATCCGCTAAGGGAAAGTGAATTTACCTGTTTTCCGACCCTGTGGAAAAAAGCAAAATTAGTGTGTCGATCAATATGAGCCACATAACAATATGCTCTTTAGTCATGCCAGTGCTTCTGAGAAGGCCATTATACAGATTGCTTACAGTTCATTGCTCTTTTGCATTGACAAGTCCAGCAGCGCTTGTGCACGATTAAAAATAAGAAAATCCTTTTCACGCTCAGGGCCTGCTATCTCCATTTCACTGTCCTCCGATGATTTCATTTGACCTCATCTGCTGAGATGGCAATGTCCTTGCATGAGGGAATGATTGGTCAATCCATCTTATTTTGACTGAATGGTGACCAATGAATGATGGCAGAGCTGATATTATTCTAAAATGAGGAAGCAGAGCACTGAACGTCAGCAATTACAGTGTTATCATCACCTGCCCAGACGGTATAAGGACTTATGGCTTTAATCGCAACCGATGCTCTGAGTGAGTCTAACCAGAGGCTATTTTCCACAAATCTTCACCAAACGCTTTATAGCCAGATTCAACAATGAAGCACTTAAACTCGGATCTAATGATCGCATCACACATGGAGAGAAGAAAGTTTAATATCTCCATTTTTTTTTTCTTCCTGTCACTTTCTATAAAGCGGTTCAATTTAAGAATACGACTGGGATGTTTTGTCCCGCCATGCAGTGACTCTCCAAGAACTAAAATTGTTAAAAGATATATTATGAAATACAGTATATCAAATAATGTGTACTCTAAAGCACTCTTTTTTACAGTAAAGGCCCTTGCACACTGAGTAAGAAATTCGCATCCGAAATTTTCTCTTGTTAAAAAAATAAATACAACCTCACGTTATGTCAATCATACTTGCACACTGCCTCCGAAACTTTCGTCCGTCATAAATCAGGATCAGGTTAGATTTTCTGCATTTTTCGCATCCGTAGCAAGCGTTTTGAATGGTGTTTTGACAATTCAGAGCCACCGAATCACGCATACGAAAATTTCGGACTCACTGCGCAAGGACGTAAACACTGGACATTTCTCTGTAGACAGCATCTCTTTTGCCTTCATTAAATGGATAGTCAATGTGAACTCATGAGTATTCATCGCTGTCGGGTAGAAAACTTGTTCTCCATATTTCATCATTTTAATATTTTTTTCATAAATTGGTCACCCACCCTGCCACAATCTTGAATTAAGTACTTTGGACCGACTTTGCGTGTTTGCAATGTAATTGTAAATAAAGAACTGTTTCTTTGAACAAGTACAGCATTTTCTTTACTCAAGAATATATATATTGTCACGATTAGGGAACAGACGACATGGTAAGTTTAATGTGTTTATTTAGCAGAATGGATCGGATCCAGAGATGAATGGTGAGTAAACCGAAATTAGATAAACAATGGAAGCTAAGCTGAATGATAATCAAGTCTCTCTTTCTCTTTGCAGACGATGAAGATGAAGGCTCAGAAGATGGATGGTAGACAGGCTGATGAGGATCGTCTCAGGTAGGTTTTCAGGTAAGTCTTGAAGGAAGGGAGTTTTGTGTGTCTTGAATTGACGAGACTAGACAAAGAGTGAGTGAATATAAAGGTGAGCTGGTGATGGGATACAGGTGACGGTGATTACTACTTAGAGGAGAGTGAGTGCAGGTGTGCGCCAAGGAGGATTCTGGGGAGTGTAGTGCAGAGACAGATAAGGAAGACAGATGGTGGATGTGACATATATACATATATATATATATATATATATATATATATATATATATATATATATATATATATATATATATATATATATATATATATATATATATATATAAGGGGGAGGTGTTTCTGCAATTTATAGTCATATTTTCAGTATAACTCAGTATAATTCTTTTAAAGTGATGGTGCTTTAAATAATGTTATATAGTGTAAATGATAAATCTTTGTCTTTGTCTGAGTTCGTAACTTGCTGCAGATAAAGTCCTAATTGTTGGTGATGTAGATAGTGAAAAAGACACAGTGGGGTTGACATTTATAGACATTCTAAAATCTATTGGATTTAGACAACACATGTCAGGACCCACTCATTGTTGTAATCATATTTTAGATTTAATATTGACACAGGGAATCGATGTTGATGACATTGAAATTCTGCAGCAGTGCGATGACATCTCAGATCATTATCTAGTCTTTTGTATAGTCCATTTAGCCAAGGCTGCAAAACCATCTCCCTGTTACAAATACGGTGAAAGTGTTACATCTATCATTAAAGATTGCTTTATAAATAATATTCTAATACCAGATCGCTTAGAAGAACTCGATGTTGCAACAGAAACTATCGACTCTCTCTATTCCAGACTTTGGACATGGTTGCTCCTTTGTGCTTAAAGAAAATTAAGGAAAACAATCCAGACCAGTCCAGGTATTTCGCATTGTGTGGAGGGGCAGTGTTACTGCGTACAGAAAGACTGTAAAAACTACTAGATCTGCTTACTTTTTCTCTTTAAGTCTTCGTCGTCAGTTAGGAACCTGGGTTTGCCCTTTAATACCAATCTTTTATTTGTAACTGAAAGCCACATTTTTCTATCTAAACAATATCTAAATTACATCAAATTTTAAATTATGCTCTAAATGACTAATGCAGAACAGTTAGCTTGTGCGTTCATGACCTCAAGACTAGATTACTGTAATTCTCTAATGGGTGGTTGCCCTGCACGCATAATAAACAAACTCTGGTCCAAAATGTAGCAGCTAGAGTTCTTACAAGAACCAAGAAGTATGACCATATTATCCCTAATGATTTTTTTATGCACTGAAACTATCGGATAAGAATTGAACAGAATGATGACACCACTTTTTTCTGCAGAGCTGCTTTATAGCCGAATTGAACTAATTTCAGAATTGGTGATCTTCACACGTTTTTTGAACGACTTCAGCTGCACGATAACACTATTTTAGAGCTGCTTTACAGCAGAATTGTACCATTATTTTTCTGTTGACTACTGTAAAGCTGCTAAAGCGCTGTAGAAATAAAGGTGACTTTCTTGTTTCTTATTTTAGGTTGGGATCTAAACTATATCCATAAAATGGTAAATCTATAAATATATATTTATCATATAAAATATTTGTAAATATTTTGTTTGTAAATGCGTAATGCTGCTTACATTTTAGATGCTGTCAGTACATCCATATTGTTTCAGTATAAAGTATATTTGTTCCTGTAAATGTTATCTACAAATACCTTTTTAACAATGACACCAGGCTGGGCCTGTCCACCCAAAACTGAACATTTTGTAATCATTTACTCACCCTCAAGTCGTTCCAAACCAGTCTGACTTACTTCTTTTGCTGAACAAGAATATATTTTCAGAAATTTCTTTTTTCTTCTTCTTTTGTCCAAACAACAAAAGTCAATGGGGTCCAGTGTTGAACCCCATTCACTTTCATTATATGAGCAAAAACTGTTTTTCTAATTTCTTTTTTTATGTTCCACCGAACAGGTCATACAGGCTTGAAACAACATGAGGGTTAAAAGGACATCATTTCAGAAGTCCAAATATGGTTATTAACAGACCCGGCCTAACCCAACCAAACATTTTAAACAACCTTCATTTATTCATTCCACTGGTGAAATAAATACATTAATATATATATGCTCCGAGTTCTTGAAAACATCAACAGTTGGTCTGGTAATTACACCAGAAGAGCGCCCAGGGACAAAACCAACACTAGCTCTCTGCAAACCGTCAATAACACATAATTATTTATTTGGAGCTTCCTGCACTTGTGTGAACCCCAGAAGCATAATGATGTAATGTTCATCTTCAGTACATTCAGAATATATACCCTGTGTACTAATCTCATACTCAGAGCATTAGACCCAGAGTCAACAACTAATTAAACACATCTCTAAATAGAAACTCCATGGCCTCTCTCCACGGATGGGGATGTTTTTCCTCTCCTCACATTCATATCATTAAAGACATTAAATGCATAGGGAAGGATGCTGATATTATTCAGACCCAGTCTCTGCAGACTTCATGTCAAACCAGAGGATGTTTGAGTCAGGTGTTAGGTCCCAGTTCGCGTGGATCGGTCTGAATGTGTCGGATAAGATAAAAACCTGAGGCTGTTCAAAAACCTGCAAGTAAATGGCGGGATTAAAGCCAACTGGAAAGGTTTGGTGTCATAAATCACAGTCTCGCTGATGGAGTGCCACAGCGCTGAGACAGGAGTAATGCGTTCTTTACATGCATGTGCAGCAGAGCCAGTGGATTAGAGTTGAACATGGTGCCGGTTCCAATTCAACACAAGCCACATGACTAGTTGCACTGCACTGCAGCTACACTTGACAATTTACATTTATTTGATTATTGGTGAATCATGTATATTGTAAAATAATACTTTTACATTTTTAAATATAATCAAACAGAAAACAGTTATTTTAATATCAGAAAATTTAATATTGTCAAATATATGCAGTCTTGAGCTTGAGACTTTTAAAACATTTAAAAATCATTAAAAACCTTACTGGCCCCAACTGGCAGTGTCTATAAACACAATAATTGATATGGTTATAGTATTACTTCGCTCTTTGTCTAGATTATCAACATATAAGAATAATTCGTGTTTTTATAATGTATTCAATTTTAAGATTTAAAAGCTGGGTCAATAAGATGCAATTGTTTGTGTCCTAAAACTTTAACTAATACCTACTTAGCTTTCTAACATCAATAAATCTGGTTATTTGTGCACGTTGTTGCCCCAGCTCTGGTTTTACATCAATAAAGGTGTTCTGTTTTTAGGCTTGACTAAAACAATTCACATGTATCAAGTGAAAATTAGGTTACAGCATTAGAAAGACGGAGATTGTATCACAAGTGCATTTATTTATGTGACTTGACCTACCTTGAGATTGCAAATTATATTTTTAGAAAAATGTTTTACTCACCTAAAACACCTAAAAGTCCGATTAAAATAAACACAACCATAAAAAGGCTTTTGTGTATTCCAAACTCATTCACTCATTTTTCAAATGAGTACATACAGACTTTGCATTTATACATAAAGCTAATTAGAATTACTAGAGATTATTTTACATCTAAAATTGTCACACTCAACCTGTTATGACAAAATCACAGATTTCCCCTATAATAATTTCAATAGTTAACTACTGGATTATTAAACACCGCTCTCCTCAGTGAAAAAAAAACTGATTTAACACAAGACAAATGATGAGAGCATTAACCCAGAGCCCCTCAAAAACATTCTGTCCTCTTGGTTTCTTTATATGAAGCCTACAACCACCATTTCAGGGTCATTACCGCTGCACTCATTAAATGGAAAATCAATTAGCTTTGTACTGAAGGCCTTTTAGTAATTATGAGGACTAATTGACTCCCTTATCGCCCTTTTTTTACACTGCAATACCTGAGATGGATGTGCTGTACATTTCTTTTTTTTTTTAATGCTCAGGACTCATGTTTGCTTTCAAGCTATTTGCCTTTGATGAGCAACTTTGACCAGTTGGTTAGGTTTTTTATGTTGGTGTTCTGGACTTAAAATGAATCAATCTGCTGGAAAATGTCACATTGACACAGTAAACCGTTTGTTTCTCATGGAATGGAGTCAACTATCCATCAACAGTGAAAGCTAACACCATTCATTTTATAAGCTTATGTGGAGGGAAAAAAATCACTTTCTTTTTTCAGTATTTTGTCTTGTTTTCTAGTAAATTTATCTAAACATTCTTTAAAATTTATTTAGTTAAGTAGTGAACAATATGATTGGCATGTGAATAAGTGTTCAGACTTGATTTAGAGAATATTTATTTTTCTTACCACTTGTTTTAAGAATAACTCTCACTAGAATTGTATTAGATTTATGCTTAAAACAGTGCATTAAAATATTTGGTAATGAGGTAAGACTTTTTTTTCAGATATATCCTCTTAAAACAATAATATTTATTAATAATATATTATGATTCATATTTTTGTGATAAAAAATAATGTTTAAAATGATTTTTTATGTGTAGGATGATCGGATTAATAACTGGGAATTAACAGGTGAGCTGCAGCCCTTTTCTTTGTAAAATTGCCGGCTGTTCTTAGTGGATTTTACCTTTGACCTCTTTTTTTAAACAAAATAGCACAATAATAGTTATAATTATTGGGTGACCTATACAACTGAGAAATCTCTACTGAAATTAGTTTTGTATAGGTCTACAGAGATCATCAAAACCCTTCAACTCTTGGCAGACTTGATAATGTCATTATCCTTCTACTTACAGTGGTGATAAAATGTCAAACCTAACAATATAATTTCCCAGAAACGGTCAACTATCATGGACATGGACGTACTAGGATAGGAACTGCGGTGGGCTGAACAGAGGTTCCTCTAATGATAATCATTACCTCCAGCATACAACTTTCTGCTTCATTTAAGCCATTCTTAACAGGGAGATCTATCATATCCACCAGCACGCTGCAAGTTTGTAGCCTTCGTGATTTATTCAGATTACCATTTCACTTCTATGCACCCCAGTCATAAAGGCACCTTGAACCATTTTAATTAAGAGCATCTACTTTAGAAGTAAACCCATCATTAATGCAGCACGTTCATTAAGGGATTCATTTATGTGCCTTGCAGCGCTGTCCTGAGAGCTATTCCCCAGTACAGATGCAAATAATACTCGTAAACAAGCAGAGAGGCTCACGGGATAGAAAAGAAGGAAATTAAAAAAAGACAAAAATCTGATGATTCAATATACTCTCGCTCTTTTGTCTTTGTCAGTTTTTAACAGGGTCAGCAAAATATATTCAAAAGATATTTTGAAGAAGTTTTAAAACTTTTTTTTTTTTTTTTTTATCTATACAGTAAAGTCAACACTGGCCCCATTGACTTTCAGTGTATGGACAAAAATAAATTTACATAACAAATGTATCACAGTTTTCAAAACCAAATGTATATCCAGTGCAATGCTCGGATCTTGTCAGCAGAGCAGATTTTCTCCACTTAACATTCTTTTCCTTTTATAAACATGATTACCAGTGGAGGACAGTAAATATAGCCTGGCAAGCCAGACCTACATCAAGATGTTAGGTCTGGAAACTCACCATAGACACGGCTCAATCCGAGGGGCGGGATAAACGGCTGTCTTTCAAATTCCCTCTGCACGCAATAGGACAGCGCTTCAACCAACCAGAGCGTTTTCCCAACAGCGGAGCTTAGTTGATAGATTCAACTTTTGCCATATCTGGCCGGCAAAACGAAGAACACATCTTCCTTTTTTTAAGAATGACTTAAGGGCCGTTCTTTGCTCTTTTCTCAAAGAAAAACTTAACTCCAAGTCCTCCAGAGTCGCGGCCAAAGCCGATTCGAAAGACCGTTGTTCTCCAGCAGCAGCAGCCATTCTATGTTTTCAAGTAGCAGCAGGGAACCGTCGCAACTCTGTCGTCATATGTTAAGCCCGCCCCCGCCTACTCTATACACGACGTGATTGGCCTGACCCAATTTAGGTTTTTGCAGCTAGAAGGTCTATTGAGAGTTGCTAGACCCCCCTGGCTGCGAAATACATTTTGCTGCCGCTAGGGTGCGTCTAGATTTCTAGGCTACAGTAAATAAGTATTTTTAGTACATTTGTAAGTATCTGTACTTTGTCAGAGTATTTTTACTATTACTTTTACTTCACTACATTCCACTACATTATATAACACTTTTTCCTTCATTACTTTCCTTTATTTCGAACTGAAGATTCAAGAACGACGTCTGATTCGTGAACGAGCTGATTCTTTCCAATGAATCTGTTAAATTGGTTCACAAATAACACTGAACGATTAATTTGTGAATCGGACTGATCCGATTGCAGCTGTTATTGAGTTAACAAGTCGTTGATTCAAATGATCCGATCAAAATGAGCTAAGAAACTGGATATTGTCAGAGCTTGAATGTGTGCACGACTGAATTAAGTTGCCATAATGCCTGATTTTAGTATTGATTGTTGTAAATGAAAATCACATTTAGGTCACAACTGTCAGTTATTTGTGAAGTAAATCTGCTGTAAAAGGGCAAGCTGTTTAAATGCTTGAATGTGCACACTTTGTATCACCGTCTGTACAGCGCAAATTAATATCCATGCTTCTTCCCAGCAGCTGTAGTAGTTTCACATGATATAAAGCTATGTTGGCATAGTGTTCATCTTACAATGTTAATGCATTTTTGCCCCATGTGACGTCTTCACATATTGTATTTGTAGCCACATATTTAGCTACACAAATTTATTTCCTAATTTTTTTAAATACTATATGGTACCATGTTTTAGTAATCAAATAAAACGTTTGCTGATTTGCAGATCAATACATATTAAATGTCTGCTCTAATCTTATTAGTTCTGACCAATTGACTAGTCCGACTAGTGCTTGCTACAATAACTAATACACATGGTAAATCAATCAGTACATTAAAAGTACTATCAGGTACATTAAAAATCAAGTACTTTTGTATCTTTACTCAAGTAAAACTGAAAATGAGTACTTTTACTTGAGTAATATTTTATTATGGCATCTACTTTAACTCAAGTATTTGATTTGTGTACTCTGCCTGCCTCTGATGATTACCATAAATTGTTTGTATTTTTTTCTGTGTAAAAACATCGTTCACTGCTTCAGTGCAGTTTCATTGTTCCCATAAAATTTCAAGTGCTTGTTTTAAATTGTAAGTGCCACACTTATAAATTCATGACCGTCCCAAATCACAGCGCCATCATAACTCATCGCTGTTCAGTCTGAAAGCTTGGACCCTCTTCCCGCTCTGAGACGACATTTATAGTCCATTGGATCCCTAAATTCACAACCGATCCTAAAGGGGTTGTGTTCATAACTTCATAACCTCATGAGGTGATGAATTCTGTAATTATTCTTCCATGATTACACTGTCTCATTAGCCTGCTGACCCTCCGGAGTGTTGACGCGAATCATCGCCTTCAAGAGTCCTCCTGCACAATCAGTGTTTACTAGATATCAGCAACACAGACAGAAAACGCTTAAGTCCTTTACGCAATAACACTTGAGACAAAAGTGGTCTGAGACTCATGTAAAGAAAGGTCATAAGAATGATTAATGCCACCAAACTAGGGAATACAGAAAGAAAACTGATCAAATATACAAACAGCAATGCTGTCAAAACCCTCCCCATTCACATGGATCCACGAAAATATTTTTAAAACGCTGTATTCTGCTGCCAGGCCAGTAGTTGGCGATGTTACTTTGTAAAGAAACACTACGTGCCTATAGACTGAACATGCATGGTGTCACTGTTTTCACAAATTCGCGTTGTTGTAGTTAACACAGAGACCATAATGGTATCTTTTTCAAAAACTTGCACTTTGAAACCCGCATAAGAAGTTTTCTATTTTTAGTTGAAAACGGTGTCGTGTAAACGGCCCCTAAATGGAGGCAGATCTGAATGGCAGTTTGTAGTCAGTTGTGGAAGATATTTAGTCCCACCTTCCACCAGAACAGACATAATTTGGTGGGGGAGGGGAGGTTATCGTTTTTGATTAATTACAATGCACATAAATAAAAATAAAAATAAAATGTGTAGTGATAAATAATTTAAAATAAAAACTGCAACATTCTGTAAAAAGAAAAAAAGAAGAATTGTCCATTTTGATTTCACAGTGGCATTAATACCCAAACAATTTTTTTTTTTTTTTTTTGATACGCATTTTATTTAGGTCTACTTAAGTACAGATATTGTGATATAGACAATTAACATGTTTTCTTACCCTGACAGATTCGAAAAAATATTGGGCAACATTATATTCACCAACTCTGTGGGCTGGTATAAATGCTGTGGATACCTGAGATGAATTTCAAACCTAAATAGCAAAATGTTTGTTGGGAAGAAAATTGATGATGCTATACTCTCTGATCTTAAAAAAAAAAAAACTGTTGGAAATGGAAAATACAGAAATGCTGCAGATGATCCTGGATTTGGCAGCTTCTGACAGTTTTCCCATCCAGTCTGTCATGTTTTGGTTTCTCCTGTCTTCTGAGTCTGATGCATTATGCATATTTTACCTGAGCTGTATCTAAACCCAACACAAATTGTCCTCAAAGAATGAAACGGTTATGCAGGGCTCTTTATTAATTGCATAAAAGGCACAGTTAAACCGTTTTGTCCAAACCCATCTAATCTAAGCGTTTCACCGCACCCTCAGATTATTCTCTAAAAGCCTTGAGACTTAAGGCAGTTGAAAAGCAGTTTGTTAATGAGTTCAGCTATCACTCAATGGCAGCTGAGGTGCATGTTTGAATTAAAACGGACAAAAAGGAGCTTACACATCTCTCTGTGAATAAGATGCTATTTGTTTGTGTACTTTAAGGTGAATTCAGGTTGATTGGGACACTTTTTGCCATTGAGATGACTAGGAAAAAGTGTCCCAATCAAACTGACCTATGTGTTCTTTCTTAGCTCCAGATGTCCTGTAGATATCGCTTCTCCTCACGAAGTCCTGCTGCTATCTTCATAGCATCCAGTTTATCGAGTTGAAGTTCATTTCCTATGATCTCCAGTAGTGTGTCATTCACATCTTTTGCCATGTTCTTAGCATCCCTGTAAAATCGTGAGATATTGTTTCATTCCTGGTGAACAAAATGTGGCAGTCCACAATAATAAATGGTGAACGAACAATGGTATTTTGTACCCACCCACAGACATAAAGACAGCCTTTGTCTTTAAGAAGGATGCTGGCAACATTTTTAGCATGGAGAAGCAAGTTATGCTGGACATATGTTGGTCTGTTAACGGTTCCCGCTGCATCGGGCTCATCTCTGGAGAAGCACGCGATCAGATGGCTCAGGGTTCCATTATGCACAAATCTCTCCAACTCCTCTCTGGAAAAAAAAGCAGTAATGTGCTTATAACCATGTTTCACTGTCATTTCATCAGTCAGTGGTTGTTTTTGCAGTGGTTAAGCTAAACTTGTGCATTAAAACATGCAAATGGTACAAATGGCAAATTAGATTCTCTCAGATTTTGCTGTGGTTAAGTAACAACAATGGAGCTCATTAGTGCGTTGCATTTGAAACTCAACTTTTCATCTCCCTCATCCATCTGGCAAGAAAGTTGCTAAAACCTCAAGGCTTCTGTTGTAAATGGTTTTTGTAACAGCTTTTATTTCAGCTCTGAATAAATGTTTGGAAGCTATTTCAACCAAAATGAGAGATAGAAAAATGTGAAGTTAACGGACAGGGTCAAGCTCAAGGTTTGAGCCACTTTTTCCAATTGCTCTGCTTGTCTGTTATCTTGAATGTTCATGTACAATTTTTGGGTGAACTATAGCAAAAAATAGATGTTGTACAACTTTTCAGGCATCTACTATAGATTTCCAACAAAGCTAAAGAGAAAAGGATGATTGAGTGAAAATTAAACATATGGATGAAGCAAGCGTTAGCACACATCTGAAAAGAAAAGAACATCTTTTTTTGAAGCTTCTAAAGAAAATCTTGACTTCAGTGACTTAATTCAAGTTCAAATTTACAATTTTTTTAATATAAATCTTTGTATATATTCTGTAAGAAAACCACATAATACAAACTATATGATTACTGCAGGTTAACTAAGCAAAGCCAAGAATTCACCATCAAAATTATGAAATTAACAATCAGGTATTTATATTGTACATGCTTCATGGCTTTGTTTTTTTAAGGTTTTTGAGTGCATATGCATTTCTTACGGGGTCCATCTGGGAGCCATATCCATCTAAACTGGTCCAGGCGAGCTGACTTTCTGGTCACAGATATTGAATAATTTTGTTTGTTTTTTTTTTAAACAGACTTGAGTGATCCTTTGTCCTTTTTCCAGAATCTAAGCCACCCGCTACCCCTCCTCATGTAATCCAAATCCATAAAAACAAAGAGACTCATTGGTGATGGAGGGGCTGAGACAAGTGTTCTTTGTTTCAACAACAATGATTGAAGCTGATTTCACCCTTTTAACACTCATATAAGTATCGTGTTTGATTAGAATTGATTGCAGACGCCTTGTTTTCTTTAGCTGACTGCCTGAAGGCCAGCCTGTTTGCTTTTTGTGTGTCAGCGAGTGCTGAGTTTTGCAAGCCAGGTTCAGTCACTTTCTCATCTCAAATGCCACTGGCACTTTCTACTTTGCTTATTAAAGCATAGCAGACAATGAGGGTGTTACACTGAACAACACAAAACTCATTTCATTGATTGGCTTAATCAATGCAGAGGGGGAAAAAATTATAAATGAAACCAGAGTGCGGACAAACGTGAATACGAAATTTTAAACAATCCTTTGATGTGCAGGAGCAGTGAAGGCAAAGATAGATTGAAATGGTGTGTCAGGACCTAGACTTTGAATCTTGTTTTTATTAGCTCTTGTGTCAAGTAGAGCCAAGCACGGATACACCGTTGTGTGCCGCCCCTCGGTCACAACACACACTTAATACTCACCAATCCAGGCACCAATGTCATTACTCAGGACCTTGCGTATGAATTATGACTGTGTGCCTATGGGACAGCCAGACCCCAATCATCTTATATAATGTCTCGTATCATATGGCCCATACTCTCAGAGGGAGCACTTTAATTTCATTGCTTTCCCAATCATTACTCTCAAGGACAGTGCAACAGGAGCCTCTGGCTGATAGCAACCAAGAGGAGACAAGACGCCAAGAGCCTGTGTAAAGCTGGCAGATCGAGTGAAAAATACTCTCAGAGTCAGGTTGCAAAGGGGTCAGGACGGAAGAATTGTTGTGCGTGTCTGTCTGCACTGCAATTCATTTTCTAAATCTAATTGTTTTTCTTGTTTTCCAGTGAAAAATATCTAAACATACATAAAACAAAATAACTTTACCTGGGAAACAAAACTGCATCAGAAAATACTGCTTTTTAGAGAATATCTTAAAATTAAATGTACTTTTGTTATTATTATTTATCTTTAGGATATAACTAACAAAATATAAGTTGGCAATAGGGTAAAAATTAAGTTCAAGATTTTTGAACACCACTCTAATAAACACAATTGCTTTAAGTACATTTAGATCTTTTTAAAGGGATAGTTCACATAAAAATGAAAATTCTGTCATTAATTACTCACCCTTATGTCATTCAAACACTTAAAGGGTAAGTTCGGTATTTTACACTTAAAGCCCTGTTTACAGATCGTTTCTGATGAAATAGAACGGTTAAGATTAAAATTTGGACACATGCTGCTGTCCCGAGAATTTTAGGTTTCTTTCGCTTTCCCCAAAACCTCTAGAATGGGTGTATAGGTGCACTGGAACAATCCTTAATAAAACGCATTAAACTTTCGATTACAAAGACCTGAAACTCACCGAGTGGTCAGGGGTGTTCACTGATATGCTCACACAAAAATCGCTGCAAAAGATGCTTTCCAACAGGTGTTTTACCATTCGTTGTAAAACTGTGGACCTATTTTTCCAAACGTCTCACACCCGTACATTCTTTCATTGAGAGCTTGAATAATAGACACTCCAGCCCAGTTGGTGGCGATAATGCACCTTTGCCAATTGCAAAGAAGCGGCGGAGTAATACCGTACCTCACACAGCACATTCAATACAAGTCAATGGAGTTGGACAAAAACTACGATAAAACCTGTTGGAAAGCATCTTTTGCAGCGATTTTTGTGTGAGCATATCAGTGAACACCCCTGACCACTTGGTGAGTTTCACGTCTTTGTAAACGAAAGTTTAATGCGTTTTATGAAGGATTGTTCCAGTGCACCTATACACCCATTCTAGAGTTTTTGGGGAAAGCGAAAGAAACCTAAAATTCTCGGGACAGCAGCATGAGTCCAAATTTTAATCTTAACCGTTCTATTTCATCAGAAACGATCTGTAAACAGGGCTTTAAGTGTAAAATACCGAACTTACCCTTTAAGACTTTCGTTCATCTTCAGAACACAAATGAAGATCTACGATAACAGCTATGCAACTACCACTTTGACAAAAGATCTTCATTTGTGCTTCGAAAATAAGGGTTTGGAACGACATGAGGGTGAGTAATCAATGACAGAATTTCAATTTTTGGGTGAACTGTCCCTTTAAGGCTGTTTTGAAGTTTATTCTGGAAAATAAGACAGACAACATATTAAGAAATTTGCGAATACACTCACCTAAAAAGAAAGTCTTTGTCTTTGTGGCGACATCCAAAAAAGAGCCACGTCTCTCCGAAAGTTGCTTCCTGGTTCGTCTCATGTTCTTTCTCTCTGTCAGGTCAAAACAGTATTGCAAAATTAAATATAATGTCCCTGAAAAATGAAGTGTTATAACAAACAGAAGCACTATTATAAAATAGTCTCTATTTGGATGGCCAATGGCCAAAATGACCTAAACTTTACCAAATCTAACTAAAATAAATAAAGCAATAGAAGCTTTTCTGTAGGTTTAAAGGTGCTGTATGTAGCTTTTCTACCAAAACGAATCCCTTTTTTATTGCCTGTGTGTGAAGGGGTTGTAATCTCACATTAAAATTATCCACTTTGCGGGTTTTGCTATTATCACTTATTTCCGGTTATGTTTACTTTCAATGTACTGTGGTCAATGAGTTGAACAAACGCCACCTAAAACGAGTGTCCGCAATAAGATAAAAAAAAATTCCAATTTTTATTGACAGGAGATGGTATGTTCTGATGTTTACTGTGTGCAGAATTTTCCAAACTTGTCGGAACATGAAGTTTTAATCCAACCCAAGCCGATCTGAGAAAGCAGCGGTGTTAAAAATGTCAATGTCAATCTTTTCACTATTTACATGTTTATGCCCAAAATGCTATAATATTCAAAGTAGTTGACTGTCATTGCTCATTGGGGTCTGGTTTGTGTCAAAATTTGCGATCCGTGAATTAAGCCTATTAGACCTGCCACAATCTATTGTTTATAATAATAATACAAATAAAAAACACCTGTATTGACAAAAATAAGATGAAAACACCTTCTGCTCTAAATTTTATTAACTTTGTTCTTTATTACTGAAAAATCACTTGAATGTAAGCAATATTTACCTATGTACGCACTACCATTCAACGTTTGAAGTCTGTAAGATTTTTTTGTTTTTGATACAAGTCTCTTTTGCTGGTTAAGGCTGCAATAATTTGATAAAAATACAGTAAAAACAGTAATATTGTAAAAATATTACAATTTAATTATTAAAAATGTTCTATTTGAATTTTCAGCAGCCAGCAGTCTGAGTCACATGATCCTTTAGAAATCATTCTAATATTTAGAAACATTTCTTATTATTATTAGCTATGTTAAAAACAGTTGTGCTGCCTAATATTAAACCGTTATACATTTTTTTCAAGTTTCTTTGATGAATAGACAATTCAAAAGCGATAGTAAAGACATTCATAATGTTACAGAATATTTCTATTTCAAATAAATGGTGTTCTTTTGAACTCATATGTTAAACTCATGGCAACCCTATCATGCATATATATATATATATATATATATATATATACACACATATATACATATACACATATATACATATGAGTTCCAAATTTAATAATCTTCTATATTTTTTATAATGATCCAATTCATAGTTTCACAATGATGAAACCATAAAGTAGCATGTGGCGTTTAAATACTATTTTAACTGCTGTTACCACAAAAACACAAAGTCACTCTTTGTAGAGAGAGGGCGTTGATATTTATCTGGATGGGTTCTTTAAGAGCAAGTCCTCCAAAAGATCTGGCTGTGTTCCCAGAATTCCCTACACTAAGGTGACATACAGGTACCAGGCACTATCTGTACCCTGCACCTGCTAAAGGTTGACAGACTTCTCCAAAGAGATAAAAGAGAAGGCGTCGCACAAACACAATCAAAACAGTCTTCGGGCCCTGGAAAAAAAACAGCACACTGTCTACTCCACTGCATCTTTACTCCAACATGATAATAGAGGAAGAGATCTGTTAGAGATGCATTACACAGGTCAGAAGCAAACTACAGTGTCTACTCCTTTGGCCATCTCATCTCAGCCAACCTAAATAAAGCATTCAGAAATAGGTCTGAAACTTTCAGAGGTATTAAAAGAAGTGGAATGTAGAAACACCCGAAGGACTTTCAGGGTGAGATGCCCTTCATCATGCTGATATCACTCAAAACACTGCAGTGAGCAGAGTTTCAGACACTAAGCTCTCCCCATCTGCTGAACGTACAGTTTAACTGCGATTAGACTACTAATGAGCCACAGTGTGGACGAGATGACCACAGGAAAACAAAACAAAGCTTCTCTTCAAACATCTACAATCTGTTCTTTTTCATTTCATGTCCTTGCCTCAGTTACCCATCACATGGAATGAACAACTGGCAAGCAAAGCAAAACACTCACTTTTGAGTCGTGCTGTCAGACAGTTGTTATTGTGATGCATCTACATTTAATTAAGTGGCATGTTGAGGAACGGGCAGTCAATAGAATACTAATGGTTTGTTTACTGACTGATGTTAATGAAATAAAACATGCATCTTTTTATACTCCAGGTATATGGATGTTTTAGAAGTTGTGTAACATCAATAAACAAAATGATACCTATAAATTAGTTGCAAATAAATCATGTCCCTTGGAGCAAGTCAGTTGTGCTTGGATGGCAGCCATCTTGGTAGGCAAGTACACAAGTACTTCTACTTGAATGCTGAAAGACCAAATTATACCTCACATAATTCTAACAATTGTGACTTTACGCCTTACAATTGCGAAAACTTCTGAAAATTGCTAATTTAAAATCACGATCAAAATCTAAATTTCAAAATAAGTTTAAAGCCTCACTCTGATTTAGCATGTTTTGATTTGTCCACACATTCTTGTTCAAGAAATTACAATGGCTGTAGCATTTATATCACCAAGAAGTGGCCAAATATTAAATGTTTGGCCAATATTAAACAAGGATTTGAGCTGTAAAGTGTAACAACAACAATCAAAAGGCACTGGCACCCTCTGCAGGCATTTGCTATAATACGTAATGTACATAAGTTAATTATTTATATTATGTATATTACATTATGTATTTTGACAGTGTTGTTCAATAAAACCATATGAGAACTTGCTTTTGATACTTCATTTTAACTAATTATTACTGCCTCATTGTTATTATTTTAAGTCATTTTAAAGGCTATTGTTCGCTTAAGTCTATTTTTATGACCACAATTTTTTTACGATTAATCTTCAAAATAATCGACTGATTACTCGATTACCAAAATAATTGTTAGTGACAGCCCTAATTGTGATTTTATACCTCACAATTACAACTATTTCTCACAACAGACATTTTATACCTCGCATTTAAGACTTTTAAGACCTCAAAATCGTAACTTTATCCTTCACAGTTGTGACTATTCCTCAAAATCCTGACTTTATACTTCAGTCATGATTATTTCTCACAATTGTGACTTTATACTAGACTGGGTAAACCCAGCCTGATCTGTCGGCGATTTGATTTCGCCCTGCAGCTCAGGCTGGAAAGCAGTACATTTATCTCTGCTGCTTCCTTTACAAATTTGCGGGAACCAATCACAAGCTGGCTTATCCACTTGGCGTGCTATTGGTGGGTTTAATCCAATCCAATTCCAGAGCCGGTATGGCTCTGTCCAATTCATATCGCTGATCAACATGTTTGGTTACACATTTCCTGCCTGGAGTTTTCGGTTGCTCTGCAAAGTGAGTCACCCGGATCATTGGTCTGATTGGTTGAAGGACTATCCAATTGCGTACAGAGTCATTTGAACTATGCCCGTTGATCACGCCTCTTTTGCAGTAGAAAATACATAGCAGACTCCCCAGACCAATGTTCAATCTTAAAAGGCCAGACTAACTTTATACCTCACATTTGCAACTTTCTCAAAATCGTGACTCACTACTTCACTGTTGCAGCTATTGCACAAAATCATGTAGAAAAGAATGGGCTTCCACACAAAATCAGCAATATAATCTGGCAAAAATGATATTCACAAACACATTCTATAGCAAATAAACTACCAAAAGGCAACTGGCTCTGTTAACTGACCCCTGAATTCCTACAGTTGCCAACTGAGCATTAATGATTTCTCCAATTCATTTAGCAATAAATGGTTTGTCTGCACCCCCTATACAGCCTCTGAAATAAATTCTCTACCTTCTAGATTTCCTAAAATACTAAAATACAGTTACACAAACAATTACAGCCACTAATTAAAGAGTAAATGAAACAGACAATAGATGGGCAATGTTCTTCATTGAGAGTAATCACTTTATGCATTCTTTCGATTTGAAATTTAAATAAAAAACATAACCAAACACAGCCTGTCACATCCATTTCCCTGCAGTCCCACTCTGCAGGAAATGATATTTTGTGAGACAGGGTTAACGTTTTGGATGCTTCTTTTGGTCACGCCCACCTGCTCAAAGCTTGGCTCAACTGAGTTTGGCATTTGAACAAATAGAGGGTCCACAGTAGAGCCATTAGCATCTGGGAGTTCAATATCCAATCTGGAAATGGGCTTCAATAAACTAGCTTTAGTGGAGCTTTATGCTGCCCCAGAGGGGCCGGTACCAATATGAAAAACCTGGATTCCATTTTGTAACACCATGCAGACCAGCTCCCCTCCTGAATACAAATCAACTGTACTGCGACATCGAGGACGACATATCCGCATCCCTTAAAAAAAATGACAGCCTGCAGTTGGGTAGAATAGGAGCTAAAGCAATAGCTGGTACCTTTTCACATGTACAATGAAAGTGAATCAGTGGCCTACTCTGAACGTTCACCTTTATAAATCATACTATGAAATCCTCCTTCTCACTTTCCTCTGAGACTATGCACTGCATTGTGAAGGCAAGGGACATATACGTGATATCAGAGCTAATCGTAGTCACTCAGAATAACATTCTCTGACCTTTGAACGGCACACAAAGTGTGAACAAAGAAATGGATGTGCAAAAGCATTTTAAGCCCCTTTATGACATTTAACCACAGTTTTACTTTTTCTGCAGAACATGCAAGTGAACTCAAATGTTTGGGCTGATTGCCAAGACATTGGTATGTTGTCATGTTTCTATGTGGTTGCTAAGGTGTTTTGGGTGGTTGCCAGAGTTCCGAGTTGTTCCGAGTTATATTTATTTAGTGCATTGCTATTCTGGATGGTTGCCAGAGTGTTGCTAACCAAATGCTACAGTGTTGTGAGGAAATTTAGTACGTTGCTATGCAGTTGCAACAGTGTTCTGGATGGTTGCCTGAGTGTTGCTAACCAATTGCTATAGTGTTCTGCTATAGTGCTATATGCTGGCTAATCGTGCCACAGCAATAATTATGTATAGTAAGTCTTCAAGTTTTCACCTTAAATAGTGCAACTGTATGGGAGAGCTCATTTTAGCTATTTATGGAAAAGTTTGTGTAAATGCATGTTGGTTTTATCAGTCCTTTTTATTGTATTTATTGAATTGTTTTAACTCTTGTTCTTAAACATCTTGTGCATTTTGGTACGCTACAATTAGTAAGCAGGAAAATGTGTATTTAAGGCAGCCGTCACTAGAGGAAGGAGGATTGGGGGATGGATCATGGTTTTTGAGTGAATTTGAACAAGGTTATTGTAGCGCAGCTTGAACGCACTGAAACTCTGGCCTCATTAGTTTAAAGGAACATGCTGGCTTTTTGGGACTTAAGCTTATTCACCGTATCCCCCAGAGTTAGATAAGTCCATTCATACCTTTTTCATCTCTGTGCGTGCCCTAACTCTGTCTGGCGAAGCACTGCTACTTGGGCGGAGTGATTTGCTCGCAGCACCTGAGAAGCCCCATGGTGAGGAGCAGAGAGTTCGCTCAGAGTTGGAGTAAATCACTCCACAGAAGTAGCAGTGATTCGCCTTCTGAGAATATAGTTCCCAGTATGTATACGGTTAGAAGATGGCAGTGTCTCATGTGATTTGTACACGCTGTGACTATACAAACCACAACATGTAAATAAATGTTGGCGTTATTTTGTCACTTATTGGGAGCAGTATGCTAGCTGGAGCCATTTACCTCCAGTCTTTGTGCTAAGCTAGGCTAGCGGTGGGTGCGTCAGACAGAGTTACGGCACAAACGGAGATGAAAAAGGTATGGACTTATCTAACTCTGGGGGATACGGTGAATAAGCTAAAGTCCCAAAAAGTCGGCATGTTCCTTTAAGAGCAGAGTACTCATACTGTTTTAGTACATAACAGTTCTAGTTTTTAGAATTTTTTTATTGATTACCTACCTTTTCACAGCTAAAACTATCTTTTATTGAACATAGCCTACTTTTACCTGTTGAGACATGCCTTCATAAGCGCCATCCGAGCTGTGTTTGTGATGTTTGAGTTGGGGGAGGTGTGACATGCAAAATGGGCATTTGCAAGATTGTTATATAGCAAATGTGCTTTATTTTTGTGTAATTCTGCTAGCTTCCACTTGTTGCAGAAACTACTTCACCTATAATTTTTGCTTTTGTTTTGAAGGTAGTCTTAGTTTTATTCAATTAATTCTGTAGACGTCAAATCCTTTCTGCCTAAAGCTCAATGGCATCCTGCAAACAGATGAATTGGCTTTGTCCTTGTGTGAGATTTTTGCCCAGTCTCCCACTTTCTCCACAGCACAATACATTTCCGGCTGTCTGCCTGCTGCCATTGATTTACAGATGAGGAAAATCGAAGCATCCCATGCTGTTTGCTCCTAAAGAGGAAACGCAGAGCTTTGTGACACAAACAATGTCCTGCTGACAGAATGGTGATCGTTATCTTTAATTGAAGGCTGGCATCAAGTGTAGCTGTATTTAGGAGAATCTCAAGTTAAGAACCGCATTGAAACAGTTCAACAGCACACATGTCCATGACTAATCGCTCTTGTATTCTTGCACATTTGCAGATTGCAAGAATATGTTTTTGTATTCCAGAATAGAAATATGTAAATTGCTGTCATATCATTGTCTTACAACTGAGAAGGCATTTTACATAATAATAACTGTGATAGAACTAAACTTTTTCTTACTGTTAACAGACAGTTCAGAGAAACTGTGATTTTGGTTATATTTTAGGTAATGTGCTAATTTTGGCCACTACCTCACAAGATGATATGCATTGTGATGCATATGTTGTGATTCTTGACTCCAACGCATCACAAAATCATAATTAGATTTAAATTTGCTGTATTAGTTTAAATGGTATTGTGCAGTTTGCTTCACTTTTGTCCAGTAGACACACAATAATAATAATAATGCTATTTTTATTAATGCTATACAGAAAATACTACTACTATAAATAATATTAATTTATGTATGAAGAGAAGAGAGAAAATACTACTACTACAACTAATAATAATTTATTATCCACTAAATGCACAAAAATATTAAAGGAATATTATTATTATTTTAAAACTTAAATACTAAAAGAAGCGAATCTGTCATTGATCTGTGGCTTGGGGCCAAACCAAACATGCTCTGCTGCATGACTGCCTCGACCTTGACGTTTTCAAAGGTGATGTGGTGTTTGAGGACAACTTTTGTCATTCATCATTAATGTCTCATCCCACTCTCATCGTCCCCCAGACATATCTGAAACATTCATCAACCACGTTCGGCTCGGACACTAGCCCCTGTGATTACCTGTGACCCTTGTGTCACTTACAAACTATTCGTGTACAGACACAGCAGGCATCACATCACCGACCGGCCCTGCACCAGGGCAGACGGCTTCATTCATATGTAGTCCTGGCGTGTCACTCTTCATGGGCCCCTGGCACAGAGTATAAATCACACACACTGAGATGACAGGCCTCCGCAAGACACCTTTACAGCCAGATCCTGAATTTATGTCCTTCTTCATTGTAACACCAGGGTCTTCAGAAACACTATTAGGCATCACAGATAATGTGACGGAGAGCAGGTCAATAGCACATTTACACTTTCTCTTCCTCCTTCAATCCTTTTAGATTTATCCTAATCACCCTAGAGGTGTTTTATGCTACTTTTACACATGAGAATCAATAATCTTCCTTCCTCTTTTAAAGCCTGGTTTATTTTTTTGAAGATGTGTGAAAAAAATGTTGTTTTTTTAACACTTACTGCTCTAGGGAGCATGGAGAGCTACCTCAAATAAAGACTATCATTTTTGTACTGACAGCCATGTTTTTGTCTTTACAATGTGTACAATTTAATTCATTATGCAAAGCCCTAATGTAATAAACTCAGCATATAATTTTCAGCATCATTACCTCAGTGTCACATGATCCTTCAGAAATCATTCTAATATGTTGATTTGGTGCTCAAGAAACATTTCTTATTATTATCAATGTTGAAAACAGTTGTGCTGCTTAATATTTTATCTTTATGAATAGAAAGTTGAAAATAGCAGCATTTATTTGAAAGAAACCGAAGAAAAGACAAGTCTGAGGCGTCTGACACACACACAAAGAGCAGACAGTGACAGGGAAACTGAGCGTTTGTGATTAACTGCATCTGTCCTTCCTCAGGTCAAGGCATACATTCGTGAAAAAAATCAGTTTGCCATCAGTTGTCAGAAGTAGTAGTATCTTTGTCATAGTATCTTTCACATTTAAGGGTTCAATGTATTAAATCAATGCCGTTGATCTCTACGAAGTGAAACGTCAGCTTCAGCGTCGATTGAGGCTTGTGAAGAGGCAAGTTAAATTAATTTCAACACCTTGTTTAATTCATGAATGAATCAGCATTTTTAAGCCTGCAACTGACAGCCTGCAATTACAGGGTATGTTCAGTTTTAAAGTCCTGTAGGCTCTTTAATAAGCTAAAGTATCCCAATATGGATAGCGTTTTGCTGATGCTCTGTTTTTAAAGGCCTATTAAAATGTTCATTGTAAAATGAATTCTCAATTAAAACAATTACAACATTACTGTAACCAAGACAACATCTGTGGTATTACTTTATCCAAAAAAAAAAAAGTTAACAGTGACAGTCACCAGAGAGCTAACATATAACTTATGTAAAGTAAAGCTTGAATGATCGGGATAGATATTGGCCGATCATGATGATAAGAAATCGGTAGTCGTATTGGCTGCAAAATTCCTGAGCATCCCTACTTCACAGGAGTGCCGAATTACAGAGATCATGCAAACATATCCACATCGCTATGATCAAATGCTTTCTTAACTGCTGTTTTCTCACAGCTGTCATTTTTGTTGTGTGTTTATTATGTTAATGTGAGGACAGCGGGAGGCACATATTTACATATCCATTTTAACGCCTCAGCAGCTGCGGGATGCTCACTAACAGTTGTAACTTGGAACTTTTTCTGCCTATTTTAAGATTTAAATCATTTGCATTTAGTGTGTTTTCAATTTTTTAACAAAGTAGTATAGATTTATAATATTGTCAAGTTATGGGCCATTACATGAACATGATTACCAGCTTACTGATATCAGCTGAATTTTGGAATTCACACAAAAATGTTGCATAGCATTTCACACTGCACACAACACTGCTATTACTACTTAAAGGGCACCTATTATGCAAAATTCACTTTTACATGGTGTTTGAACATAAATGTGTGTTGGCAGTGTGTGAGCAAAACTACCCTAGAATGATAAAAATCCACCCAGTGTTTTTTTTACAATCTCAATAAATCATAAGCACTGTCTCAGAACGAGCTGTTCTAAGATTCTATGCAGTGTGACGTAGAATTGCGCAGGCCCCTCCCACGACTGTTGATTGACAGACTGCAGTTTGAGCCTAGCCCCGCCCTGAGTGAGCTGGACCACGAGTCCGCCATTGTTTCGACGCTTGAGCAGCTGTAGACAAGAATGTCTCCTAAGCGATTGAGGTGTTTTGTTGTTGGATGTAAGAATGAACATAGCAGTCTTCATTTACTCTTGTTGTTACTCGAGGATGGATCTGTACTGTTCGTGACCCAGCTTACAGTCTCCGGAGCGGCAGGCCTAACATTACTGACCACGGCAGAAATGAAAGTGAGAGCGCGCACGTTATGACAGCTCATCGAGTCATTTTACGGATATACACGGTTTACCAGTTTATTAAGCACCCACTGAAAAGGTGTGTATATATTTGTTTACTGTTAGTTGTAACGAGTGTTTTGTGTACTTCGCTGTGTATGTTGATGATAATGAAAGGGAGAGAGAGAGAGAGTTTATGGATAAGACTTTAATGCGCACTTCTTATACTGTGTTTATTCAGCTCTTACAGTGATTCTCTGGTGTAAAACTAAGGCTTCATCTTTTGTGTGATGTACAATAAACTTCACTGAACTCGTCAGTATATTTTGGTCATCATTCGGACAGGGTCTGCCACAGCAGGCTTGTATTAATAGTGGATAAAAGCAGATGACAAATAAGTTATAACCGTAATTAAACTAAACTATACCTGTTCTACCTCAATACAGCATATATTCTCTGGCTCTGTGGGCATTATTGTCCGACTCCGAGTCGAAATGAACACCGCAACTGAGAGTTTCTGTTCTGATATTATCAGATGAGATTGTCTGGCTCTGAGCGCGAGCTCGTGATGCTCCGCCCCCTGTGCGTGGGGACCGCATCTCATTATCATTTAAAGGAGACACACTAAAACAGCGCGTTTTTCTGAGCCCCAAAAAATGACAATTAAAACATGCTGTAAAACATTATCTGTTGGGTATTTTGAGCTAAAACTTCACATACACACTCTGGGGACATCAGAGACTTATTTTACATCTTGTGAAAAGAGTCATAATAGGTGCCCATTAAAATTTCATGACAACTAAAATATGTCAGGAAAAAAAGGATGGAAAAAGCCTTGTGATTAACCTTCAAAATGTACCTTTGTTGAAGAAATCCAATGAAGGGGGCCACACCTGTCCCAGGGCCCACCATCACTACAGGAACAGAGGGGTCGGATGGTAAGTGGAAGGTGCTGTTTGGACGAGGTTTGACATGTACCTGGACGTGACATTTAGATCCAATCAATTCCAAGCGGTGATGGGATTGCCTATATTCTATAATCCTCCACACATCTATTTAACCTTAAACCCAATTCCATAAATTTTGTAGATAGCATCTAAACCAAAAGCTTTTATGTTGTTGTTGTATTCTGCTGCAAGGATTAGTACACTTTCTCCAGAGCTTATTTCTGCCCAGCTTTTGCCTCAATCAAACAACCCAATTCAGCCAAATCCTCCCAGGGACTGTGAAAAGCTAATTTGGAGGTGAACGGGCTCGCTAATGTGTAATGCCTACAGTGCTAACCTTCGGCAGGGCTGATGTGCCTAGGCATTCTGAAGCAGGTACCGTCCCAAGGGGCTGCAAGATTGAGGAGACGTGATCAACCAGCCAGCCTGTGCACAACCCCGTCCTCGCTGGGTGCTCGGGACATGCAGGGAACTCCACAACATTGAACACGAAATGAACTTTCTCAGGGTGCTGAAGGCTGGAGCTGAGGAACGAGACAGAAAATAAGAGACTAAGTGCTAACAATCTAGAAACAACCCTGAACATGAGCAAGTCGGTGGACCTCATTATCTCTCTCTTAATGGCCTGCCTGTATCGGGCCCTGGGGACCCCTGCTGACCGGACTTTAATATTTCATAGCCCTAATGTTTCTGTGTATTCTACCAGCATCAGCGTACTGAACATGAGACATTAGTGTAGATGCCCGACCACTTACAAGCCTAGGAGATGGGCAGAAAACAAATGAAAGTGGCGGGCGGTTCTGAAAGGAATGTCCTTTGCATCCAATGTTTGACTTTGATCACAACAAATAAAGTATCATCAAGCAAGAGTAAGTGCCACATTGAATTCATGTCTGTCTATAATAAACCACACGACATCAAAGGAGGATAGAGACAGAAATAATGACCTAAAACCTGGATATGTCTCTGCTTTAATTTGTGTGTCCAAATATAAAAAACAGGTGTTTCAAACAAGGTCTCTTACCTGGCAGCGGAATAGGCTCTGGGCTGAAGCTTTGGCAAGTGTTCTGTAATAAAGCAGAGGAGAGATCAGAGATGGCATTGTGACCTTGAGGTTATTCAACCGTGTCTTGAGTTTCTCTTTTAGGGCATCCCCTCTCTGTTACCCAAGCCTTTTGAGTTTATCTATAGAGTGCCAATTTCTCAGAATAGCTAAATTCACAACACAGTATTTAATTTAGTTGGTCTTTTTAGGACAATATTGAAGTTAAAAGCAAGTACAGTACATATAATCAATTGAAAAGTTAAGAAGATTTTTTTTTTAAAGATACTAATAAAGCTACTTGTAAACCGAAATATCAGATAGGCTAATAATTCTAGGCCAACAATAGGTCGATAATTTAGACTTTTTTTTTTTTTTTGCATTCATTTGGTTTCCAAAATCTCCCAACAGCCAATGGATTTTGAACATATAAAGTATCTTAATATTCAGCAAAGAATAGAGAAAACAGGTGAAAATGTGAACAGGCACAATTTACCATTCAACAATAGAATCTTCAACATGCGGAAAAAGGGGCATGCATGTGAAATCATACAGGTTTAATTGAATCTGATTTAAATGCAAATGATGATGGATGATATAGACAGAAAAAGTACAACTGAATTACACACTCACTTAAGACTCTGGAAGCATATCGCAGTCAAAACTGTTGTATTAGAGTTTCCTAGTTGTGCCTTAAAGTCCCAAACCAAAGAAGAAATCCCGCCCTTGGTTATTGACACATTAATTAAGAGCGTTTTCCTATTCTTAATGCAGAGGCTGTGAGGGTATTTAATGCAACTTATCATATTCTACATAAGAAATTGTTTCTACAGAGTAGCTTCTGGCCCCTTTCCTTTTGGTTTGTTTTTCCGCTTTCAAATTTTGCAGTTATACCAGTTGCAGGAAGAACATACTGTATTCGCTTACAAAAATATTACAATTTTAAAAATGTTTATACCATGGTCTGGGTGAATACTCGATTCTGATTGGCTGCAAGGTGTCCATTAAAAAGTGATAGAGGACACCTAGTAAATAGAAGGTCAAGCGTAACCAGGGAAACCAAGTTATTGTTTGTAAAAACTTTAGATTTCGATTGTAAAACTAATTAAAATATAAACTAATGTTTTAAAAATGTGTTATTTGGCAAGTGACCATGGTATAAGTGGGTTAATGCCCTTCGAGGTGTCCATTGTCAGGTATTAATGGACTTCGGCGGAGGCAACCGTCCTCCGCTGCGCGTCGCCCATTAATACCTGACAATGGACACCTCGTCGGGCATTAACCCTTACATAATACATTTGTTTAGTTATTCCAAACAAATGTTTATGTGTGTTTAAATGACTATTTTTTTTATTTGGTTTCACACAATAATATTAAGTTCAGTGCATTACTAAATTAGGACCTCATACCGTTAGTTACATTATTGCAAAAGGCTTTTTTACACTGAACAAAATGTCCCTTGTTAAAGGGATGGATTACACAAAAATTAAAATTCTGTCATCATTTACTCACCCTCAAGCTGTTCAAAACCCGTATACATTTCTTCTTCTGCTGAACACAAGAAGATATTTTGAAGAATATGGGTAACCACATTGACTTCCATATTATTTCCATACTATGGAAGTCAATGGGGTTCCATCCACTGTTTGGTTACCCATATTTTTTTAAATATCTCATTTTGTGTTCTGCAGAAGAAAGAAATTCATACAGGTTTGGAATGACATGAGGGTGAGTAAATGATGATAGCATATTCATTTTTGCGTGAACTATCCCTTTAAGCACATAGGTAGTGGTTTCTCTGCTCAAAAAAAGTGTTTAAAATTCCCCTTCATCAGTCAACAACTGACATACAATTTTCTCCAATTCGCTGAAATGATGAATCAATTTGAAAATGTTCATTTCAAGCACACCATATGTGGATGCCGAGGGTCCTCAATATTATCAATTAATTACAATCAAACATTCAATACAATGAGCAGCTGTTGCAATTACAGCCTCTCATCAGCGCAAACAAATGCATCAAAAAGGCACATGGTGTTTTGGTGAAAAACTCTGCACTTTAAATGTCGGAAAAAGCCTGAAAAAGCCAGGAGAGAGTCAGTTTGACTGATGACAACGATCTTACTATCAAGAAACACCAGTGCAGAGTGATTTTAGAAATAAAATGAATGTGCTGTCAGACGCTGCTGAACCAGCATCTCTGTCGATTTGTGCCATGGAGAATGACGGTGTTAATTCTTAATTTGCCAAAGTCGCAGTAATATTCATGCAGATTAAAACTTTACATGTACACACAACAATCCGCTGGCCACATCCGCATATAAATCAGTGAGGGTCACTGCATTATGATTACCCTGCAGTTCGCCATATCTTAAGCATGCTATGCAATAATAATTTCAGCTATACCAGCTGTTTCTCAAAATCAAGGTGACTGCACATTTCTCACCTTGATGGATAATTTTATTGCATTTCACAGCAGAGGCTTACTGTACAACAAAAAAAACCCGATAGATCCACCAAATATTTTTTAGAAGAATTATATAAGGTGTAAAAATATCATCTTTGAATTGTCAAATTCAATTACACGGCACAGTGACTTCTTATACAGTGTGCAAAACTTACACTACCAGACGGACAGCAAATTATTAATTTTTTTTTAAAGAAATTAATTCTCTATTTGTGAAAGGATGCATTAAACTGATCAAAAGCAACAGCAAATACACTAATAATGTTGTGATTTATATACAAAAAAATAAATGCTGTTCTTGCATTGCATCAAAGAATCCTGAAAAAATGTATCATGGTTTCCACAAAAATATAAAGCAGCACAAGTGATAATAAGAAATGTTTCTTGGGCAGCAAATCAGCATATTAGAATGAATTCTGAAGGATCATGTGACACTGAGGAGTAATGGCTGGAATGGTCATCACAGGAATAAATTGCATTTTATTAAAATAGAAAATAGTTCTTTTAATTTGTAATGGTATTTTTGCAATAGTACTGTTTTTACTGCATTCTTATCAAATAAACACAACCTTGGTGGGCATAAGAGACTTTTTGATATGGTTTGAGAGAGTCAAAAGATTGTTTTTAAAGAGCAATCTTATGTCTTTATATAGACAAGCACATTGTTCGCAACTAGCATCATCCACTCAAATTGCTGAACCCAGTAATAACACTTAATTTTTTTCCCCTTAAAATGGCACTGAAGGCCTTGAATATAATTAATGAGATGATTAGTTATCCTAATTGACAGCCTTCATTTTTAGTTTATATTTGATGAATTTATCATTCTCTCTGTGTGCCCTAATATGCTTTGGTTAGACTCTCAATACAGCTATTGCATGTTTAAAATGTATTTTTTTCAGAGGCTATACTTGCAGTTAAAGAACAGTATTTTGCCTTTAAAAGGAGAGCAAAAAAGCAAAGCTGGACCTCTGAGCCGATGTTGTTTTACTGCCATCTGGTGGTACCGACACTGCAAACACTTCCAAACATCAAGCACATTTACCATGCAAACTGCATATGCTGATATGAAATGTATGAAATGCAGAAAACATCCCCATTCCAGTCAATTCAAAGCAGATCACATGTGTTTACTGACCGAACAGGAGGCTGAGCGGAGGTAGGCAGGATGGGAAGGCCTGAAGGAGATCCAGCACACATACGTTGCTGTCCCTGATAAAGCTGTTGTAGTCTGCTGAGCCTTCTTTGCTACACAGTTCCAGAAGCCTTCTTTTCTCTGAACTGCTCCGAGTGAAGTCCGCCAACGCTCGCACAAACGCCTGAAAGCACAAGAGAGCAGCATAACAGGGTCTGTCCAGGAACTTCAAACTACAGCCCAATGAAAGACAATCAAATCATCCCCACCGGTACATCAAAAGCACTGTTGCGTATAAAGTAAGCACTAGTGCTAAATCAAAGGTTTAGAACTTCAACAGCACAGAAACTATAAGATTAAATAAGGTTAATAACACAAAATTACTTTTTTTGGAATGCTCCTTATCTCCAAACCCCAGGTGAGAATAAACTGCAAAGAGCTGTTCTGTGGGATGTGAAGTGGAACCTTTGCTGCTGTAAAAGAGAAGAAAAACTAGCTATGCATTTATTCAACATTTCAAGTTGTTCAATCTTAATCTAGTTCTCTGAACTGTGGGCAGAATACATTATTTTATCTCTTGCACAGTTTGAGGAAAATGTTCCCGGTATCACTGATTGTGTCAACAATGGCTGGAATACCTTTCTTACTGCTGTTTTTAAGCAAGCTGACTTGAACGGCACAATTCCTTTGCATTTGCAGATCCAGTCTGAGCAGCAACTCTTCAACTTCACTAGCTCTGTTTGGACAGAGAATATCAAAGGAGTCTCCGGGCTGATAAGCAACATCCTGCTCCTGGAAATACAACATTTACATTTACTTAGAGACCAAAACAGAGGAAAACATAAACATGACTATTCGACTGATCCAAACCTATGTTCTGAACTAAACTTTTAAAAAAGCGTTACTGCAGTTATAGGGGTTATCTAAATGTAAAATTGGATGTCTTGAGCGTGTGTGTGTGTGTGTGTGTGTGTGTGTGTGTGTGTGTGTGTGTTATATATACACTACTGGTCAAAAGTTTTAGATCTGTGAGATTTTTAATGTTTTTAAAAGAAGTATTTTCTGCTCACTAAGGCTGCATTTATTTGTTTTCTATGTGAATATATAGTTAAGTGTAATTTATTCCTGTGATCAAAGCTGAATTTTCAGCATCATTACTCCAGTCTTCAGTCACTTGATCCTTCAGAAATCATTCTAATATGATGATTTGATGCTCAAGAAACATTTATGATTATTAAAAATGTTAAAAACAGTTTTTTACATTTTTATTTCATGATGCTATGATGAATAGAAAGTTCAAAAGAACAGCATTTATCTGAAATGGAAAGCTTTTGTAACATTAATCACTACCGTTCAAAAGTTTGGGGTCAGTAAGAATTTGTATTTTATTCTTACAGTAAATACATTTATAATATTAGAAAATATTCTATTTTAAATAAATGCTGTTCTTTTGAACTTTCTATTCATCAAAGAATTTTGAAAAAAAAATTGTACACAACTGTTTTCAACATTGAAAATAATAATGAATGTTTTTTAAGCACCAAAATCATCATATTAGAATGATTTCTGAAGGATCATGTGACACGGAAGACTGGAGTAATGATGCTGAAAATTCAGCTTTCATCTGAGGAATAAATTACATTTTAAAATATATTAAAATAGAAAACAGTCATTTTAAATTGTCATAATATTTCACAATATTACTGAAATAATAAATGCAGCCTTGGTGAGCAGAAGAGACTTCTTTTAAAAACATAAAAAATCATAGCGATCTAAAACTTTTGACGAGTAGTGTATATATAATATATATATATGTATGTGTGTGTATGTGTGTATATATATATATATATATATGTGTGTGTGTGTGTGTGTGTGTGTGTGTGTGTGTATGTATGCATGTATATATGTGTGTGTGTATGTATATATGTGTGTGTGTATGTATATATGTGTGTATATATATATATATATATATATATATATATATATATATATATATATATATATATATATATATATATACATACACAGTATAGATAATATACATATATAATGCAATATACATAATATATAGATTACTTTTGCCATCATCTAACGCTCAATGAAAGATAATGTTAAAAAAAACTGTTAAATGTAATCTTTAGCAAATTCTAAAAATGATTAATAATAATGTTGTGATGCCTAAATTCACTTGTGGCATTTAAAATTAATGATTTTAGTTTTTAGTGTACTTAGGCAAATTATTTAGGCAATTTAGAATAGAATTTTATTTTTATTTATTAATTTATCGGTATTAAATGTATTCTATACATGTTTTTGTTATCGGTCACAATTATGAACAATTACATATAAATACAAATAATTAGTTTTCTATTAAAATAATTATCAGCTCATTTATATCAGCCAGAATTTTCATATTGGTGCATCCCTACTTAAATAAACATGAATGAATATGGACTTACCGAAATATCAAGCTCCAGTAAGATGGAAGATTTCACTGCATCATCTTGAGTTAATTGAACTGCTTTTGAAATGGACACTTCATGATAACCGTCTTTACCAGATGGGACTGTCTCCTGTGAACGGAGGATTTTTATTAGCACAATAATAGACACAGTTAAAAAAAATTATATTTTATAACATACCATCTATACCAGACAGTGGTTTTCAACCTTTTTGACTCAAATGCCCCCCATTGTCCAACACAATTATTCAAAGGGCCCCCCAGTGGATTATTCATAAAATGCATATGTTCCTAAATCCATGCTTACATAAATTGTTGCAATGATTTTACGCAAATGGTAACAGAAACAGAATTCAGAGATTCTGTTTCTTTCTTGTGTTTCATGAAAAAAGACCCATGGTATTTAATCTCTATACTCTCTAAATGTTGATTTTCCATGAAGTCCATACCCCTTCAGTTGACGCCTGCTCCAAAACAACCTCAAGATACGAAGGGGGAAGTGCAGGAACTTTAAGAACGGACTCTGACAACGGTGGGACAGATTGCTTCAGAGATGCAACCAAAGTGGTAGAGTGAGTCTCCGCATCACTGCTGTCAGATGTAACAGTTTTCTCATTTTGTGAATGTACTTCACTCAGCTTCAAAAGATGAAGATCAACTTCTAGCTCTGACTTGTTTTTTTCCTGGCCGGATGCATTTTTATGATTATTGTCCTGTGTACAGTCACTACGGGCTGCGTCCGTTTGATTTGAAGCAGACATGCCGGAGAATGTTTTTTTCAGAGCGTCCCAGAGTCCCTCAATCCAAGGATCCACCACTACTTCAAGTCTGGAAAGAAAAGAGTCCCAGAGTTTGACATGGCAATATATCAGAAAATCTAAACTTTTTTATATTGTTATTCAACATTCATGCTTACCCAGTGCCGTCATCTGCATGCCCAGTGGCATAGAAATGTTTAGCACCAAGTCGCTGCAGAAGGCTGTCAATGGTCTTGCCTCCGTTGCAGAAATTTGCATAGTTTGTATCTCCTAGAGCTGCATATATAACAGCATTAAAAAAGTGCTGATGGGTAGAGCTCCCGCTTGCACAACAGAAAGACCATCTTACCTAACAGTGCATAACGCAGATGGGAGAGGTGGTCGTGCGGCAGAGATTTATTCTTGATCTTTCTCACAAACTTCTGAGCAGTGTCTGGAGGATCACCATCACCGGTTGTGGAAACCACAAAAACAACTGGGCGGATTTCACTGTCCACGTTGTACTGGGGATGCATGGGAAAGCACAAGTTGCATCAGCCAGTTCTGATTTGTGACTGTCCCAGATTTGATATCCGTGAAAGTAATGGTAAGAAACATACCTTGTCCTGGTTGCTCAAACAGCTGATGTCAGCTGTTAATCCATACTCAGCTGCTTGTTCGCAGATCTCTTCAGCTATTGACTGAGCCTGACCGCGCTGAGATCCATACAGTATCAAGAAGCGAGCAGCAACTTCACACGGCATATTATCATAGCTGGACAAAAGGAGTTAAGATGTTGAAAATCATTTCTGCACATTGTGAGAACACAGCGGTCACTGGGGTAGTACTCTTTCAAAAAGTTCTCCTTTGTACCTTATTTACCCCTAAAGTGTGCATACAAGTAGCTAATGGAAGATATTTGAACCTTTTGAAAGGGTACCGTCTCAAAAGACTGTATATGATCCAATTCTATGGTTTTAAGTATCAGGACATAAAAAAAAAATCAGCAGGTCTTAAAATGAGGTAAATACAACCTCAAATGAACAGCAACACATGAATTATTACACAGTGTCATTATTTATTTAACAAAAATAAAGCCAAAATGGAGAAGACATGTGTGACAAACTAAGTACACCCAATGATTCAGTTGCTTGTAGAGACACTTTTAGCAGCAATAACTTGAAGTAATCATTTTCTGTTTGACTTTGTCAGTCTCTCACATCGTTCTGGAGGAATTTTGACCCGTGCTTCTTTACATCGTTGCTTCATTTCTTTGAGGTTTCCGGGCATTTGTTTATGCACAGCTCTCTGAAGTTCCCGGCACAGAATTTAAATCGGGTTGAGGTCTGGATTTTGACTGGGACAGTGCAACACCTTGATTCTTTTCTTTTTCAGCCCTACTGTTGTAGATTTGCTGGTGTGCTTGTGATCATTGTCCGATTGCATGACCCAATTTCGGCCAAGCTTTAGCTGTCGGACAGATGGCCTCACATTTGGCTTTACAATACTTTGGTATACAGAGGAGTTCATGGTCGACTCAAAGACTGCAAGGTGCCCGGGTCCTCTGGCTGCAAAACAAGCCCAAATCATCACCCCTCCACCACAGTGCTTGACAGTTGATATGAGGTGTTTGTGCTGAAATGCTGTGTTTGGTTTGCGCCAAACGTGGCGCTGTGCTTTATAGCCAGACATCTCCACTCCACGTCTGTCCAAAGGACATTGTTCCAGAAGTCTTGAGGTTTCTTCAGATGCAACTTTGCAAATCTAAGCCATGCTGCCATGTTCTTTTTAGAGAGAATAGGTTTTCTCCTGGCAGCCCTTCCCAACATGTCAATTTTATCCAATCTTTTTTCTAATTGTACTGTCATGAACTTTACCATTTAACATATTAACTAAGGTCTATAGAGTCTGAGGTTCAGTTATTGGGTTTTCCGCAATTTCTCTGAGCATTGCATGGTCTGACATTAAGGTAAATTTGCTGGGACGTCCACTCCTGGGAAGATTGGCAACTGTCTTGAATGTTTTCCACTTAACAATCTTCCTTACTGTACAATAATAGACATCAAATTGTTTGGAAATGGCCGTAAAACGCTTCCCCAATTGCTTGTCTAGATCATTGCTGATGTCTTAACTTCTTGGCATTGTGTTAATCTTAATACACACCTGAATGCTTCAGACCAGCAAACTGACAAAACTTCTGGTCAAACTTCTGATCACACTTGCTGATGATCAATTAATCAAAGCCATTTGATTACCCTCTTCATGCCTATGGAAGCAGTAGGTGTGTCACACATGGCTTCTCCATTTTGGCCAAGTTTTTGTTAACTAAATAATGATACGGTGTAATGGCATGTGTTGTTGTTCATCTGAGGTTGTATTTACCTAATTTTAAGATCTGCCAAAGATCAGATCATTTTTTTTTTTTTTGTCCTGATATGTAAAACCATATAATTCAATAGGGTGTCTTTTCTTTTTCACATGACTATATTATATATACATACATATGATGTTTATGGAGCAAAAACATAATCTTTCACATGTGTAAACTGGAATTAAACAGCTCCGATCATGTAACTATTTACATAAGCCATGTGAAAATGCCAAAGAAATCAAAACAGCCTGCAATTTCATTACAGTTGACAGCGCTATGTTAAATACATCAACAACTCTTTTAGACTATCCAATCATCGAAACAAATGTCAGTCACAAATATCAAATGTGAACGGTGGGATTGAATTAATAGAATTTACCTTGAATTTACAAATGACAACTCCAACCGCGTCTTCGGCCGAGAAACATACTGAATTCATCACTTTCATGCTTTCATAAGTATGGACTGGTGGACCAGATATCCGGATACCACGTTACTGTGGACTCGCACATGGCCTTGCAGAAATAAACTATTTGTAAATAAAAGATATACTAGTCAATAATAAACCTCAATATGTCTAGTCAATCTGTATGGAATATAAATCTGTGGCTGAGCTCGCGTTATTTGTTGGGGTTATCGCGATAGTAGGATGAACCATTATTAAAATGCTTACATTTGGCAGATATGTTTCTTTCTTTTTCTTTCATACATTATTTTCTGAAGTGTTTTAAATTTTGTATAATTACTGACTCGATGACGCTTACATAATTCACCCAAAAATGCCGTTGATGCTATGACACCCTCCACTTGGTTTGGTCCGTCCCGCCCCAAGATTCTTCCAGAACTAGCCGGCAGATCCACGCGTCGAGGTGCACGGCTAGAGGATCAAACCTCCTTATATAAAATCATTTTAAAAAGCTGTGCATTCCTCTAGGGTGGAGATTAAAAATGTCCGCCATGGGGACCCTTGCGTTCGATGAATATGGAAGGCCTTTCCTCATCATAAAGGACCAGGAAAAGAAATCTCGCTTGACTGGCCTGGAAGCCCTGAAGGTATAAAAGCTAACGGGCTAGCGGGCTCTCTAAGCTCTTTTGACGGTTCATTTAATCATATCTATAATCAAGAAAACTACAAACCGTTTCGTGTTTTAAACTTATTGGTTGCACTGTGCTTTTGTAGTCTGATATGGAGAGAATTAATTCCTTTATTGCGTATTCTATTGTCTTCTGCGTTCAATAATGTGCCTCATGTCTAGCAGCGGATGGTCCATGTGCTTCCTCTTAACTGCGTTGAGTCATGATGCGCAATCAGGGAGACTTTAAGAAATATTGTTTTTATCAACGAGAAAGTTGTAAATCTACCTTGACTTTACTTTTATGCAAACTGCTTATTGTGCTTATTACTCTTTAAGAATCCTATCAAGATTATTGTTGTTTGTGACGCACCTTACTGTCTGTCAGAACAATATGAGATCATGCAGTATCAGATTGAATCTGTAATGTGCATATATTTTATTCTTATATTATTCGTCCGTTTCAGTCTCACATCATGGCAGCAAAAGCAGTTGCAGGAACCCTGAAAACATCACTGGGGCCAAATGGTAAGTCCTCAGTTCTGCATGCAAGTTAGTCTTTATGGTCCGTTCCTTGCTGTTTTCTTAATGCGGATTAATACTGTTTACAGGGCTTGACAAGATGATGGTGGATAGGGATGGTGAGGTGACCGTGACCAATGATGGTGCAACGATTCTCAGCATGATGGATGTCGAACATCAGATTGCCAAGCTCATGGTTGAACTCTCCAAGTCTCAAGATGATGAAATTGGAGATGGAACCACTGGCGTTGTTGGTAAGTTTGCGTTTCTTTTAGTCCTCCCCTGGCTAAACATAATAACCGGCGGAGCTATCTGCAGATGGGATGCAGAATTTGGCTTTTTAATGCTTGTCATTGATCAATCTTCACATATTTCCCACTGCATGTTTTTTTATTACATATTTTGGTTTATTTAATAATGCTTTGATGTACCATTAAATTGTATCCGGATCAGAAATTACATGGGGCTCATCTAAAATGGAAAAAAAATTATTTGAATAAAATATATGATAAATACGTTTGACATTGTAACAGATAGGCCTACAGATATCGGCTCTGCTGCACACCCCTAGTCTTTTATTCCCTATTTGTTACGTATATCCGAGTGAAACGGCTTCTCGAACAAATAAAACATGTTGGGTGGGATTTTGTCCATCAGGAATTAATTGGATGGTTGTGGTTTGCTATTGCGGTGATGTCATGTGAGTGACAGGTTGCTCCATGCCAGTAAACGCATCAATAAAGAGAAGAGAAGAGATGTCACTGTGAGAGGGAGGGCAAGTTATTTTGATAAAAGATAATCAGGGCAGTTCATATAAAAAATAAAAAAAAACAGATAAATGTTCACAGATAAATATACTGCAGTCTTTCATAAAATAAGGGCGGTTCATTTTGATTTCATGGTGATTTTAATAATTTTATTCTGCAAGGATGCATTAAATTGATCAGAAGTGACAGACATTTATAAAATTTATACACAAGACATTGACAAAAGATTTCCATTTAAAATAAATGCTGTTCTCTGAAACTTTATATTCACCAAAGAAATCTTTGGTAGTCTTTAATAGGTACAACTGTTTTCAGTTGATATGTTTCTTCTGCAGCAAATCAGCATATTAGAATGATCATGTGACACTGGAGTAATGGCTTCTGAAAATTCAGCTTTGCCATCACAGAAATAAATTGCATCTTAAAAGATATGAAAATATTCATTTTAAATTATTACAATTGTAATGTTTATACTGCATTTATCAAATAAATGCAGCCTTGGTGAGAATAAGAGACTTCTTTCAAAAACATTTGGGGGGAAAAAAGACCTACCGAACCTAGACTTTTGAATGATGTTTTTTTTTTTTTTTTTTTTAGATAATCTAAAATTTGATATGTAGCTTATAGCTAGACACATGAAATCTATAGTAGTAGACATCTTTAAATGTAATATGTTGAAGTTTATCTCAAGAGTGCTATATTGTAGTATATTTCTTGTTTCATCAGTGTAGCTTTATAGTCTAATGTGTGTGTTTGCCCCTGTAGTCTTGGCAGGAGCTCTTCTGGAACAGGCTGAGCAGCTGTTAGACAGAGGCATTCACCCCATCAGGATCGCCGATGGTTATGACCAGGCCGCAAAGATTGCCATTCAGGAGCTTGACAAAATCGGGGATAGTTTCCCAGTGGATCCCAACAACACAGAGCCTCTTATTCAGACAGCCATGACCACCCTAGGGTCCAAAGTGTGAGTGTGTCTGTTACTAGTTTTTTAAATTAACAGTTTATTACTCAGAATATTGTAAGGGGTTATCATCAATGTATTCACTTTTTTTGGTTCGTAGGATCAACCGGTGCCACAGACAGATGGCAGAGATTGCTGTCAATGCCATCCTGACAGTTGCAGACATGGAGAGGAAGGATGTCGACTTTGAGCTCATCAAAGTGGAAGGAAAGGTCGGTGGTAAACTTGAGGACACTCAGCTCATCAAAGGTGTCGTTGTGGACAAAGAGTTCAGTCACCCTCAGATGCCCAAGGTTTGTGTTCACTGTTAATAATCATTCCTGGTTGCATATGGACTTCATTAATATGTTTTATATATTCCTCCAGGTACTGAAAGACACAAAAATCGCCATCCTCACCTGCCCGTTTGAGCCGCCCAAGCCCAAAACCAAGCATAAGCTTGACGTGACCTCAGTGGAGGACTATAAAGCTCTGCAGAATTATGAGAAGGAAAAGTTTGCAGAAATGATTCGACAGGTCTGTATATTGCTTGTTCTGTTTGCTTACTTGCTTAAGTAAAAGTAAAGAGATTGTTTTAATTCAATATATTTGTATTTAATATTGTATATTATTAAATATGTATTTATAATTTGTATTTCAGTGTTTTTTTCTAAAGCTATCAAATAAAATGTAATGGCAGTTTTATTTTACATCGACAGATTAAAGTGCCTTAAAGACATCTTATCAGTTTCTTTGTTTTTAAGATTTTGAGTTTTCTTTTTAACATAATTGTAAACAAATGCAAACAATAACAATAATGATGTTTTCTCAATCTGCATGACCACCCTCTTCAGTATAGAGTTATTTAGAGCTACAAATTGAATATTCCAGATGTATTGCATCCTCGGTTTGATTTTAATGATAAATGTATCATTGATCATACAATTTAATTACTACTTTCTCTCCCTCTTCCAACTCGTCTTCTAAAGGTCAAGGATACTGGGGCTAATCTTGCCATTTGCCAGTGGGGATTTGACGACGAGGCCAATCACTTGCTCCTGCAGAATGAGCTTCCTGCCGTCCGCTGGGTCGGTGGACCTGAGATTGAGGTTTGTAAAAACTACACTGCAGTACACTACTGTTTAAAAGTTTGGGGTCAGTATGTTTGAACATTAAAATGCATTAAACAGTAATATTGTGAAATATAACAATGCAAAATAACTTAACACATTTTAAAATGTCATTTATTCCTGTATTGCAAAGCTGAATTTTCTGTCTTCAGTGTCACATGATCCCTCAGAAATCATTCTAATATTCTGATTTGGTTCTCCAGTAACATTTCTTATCAATGGTAAAACAATTGTGCTACTTAGTCAGCATGAAATCAAAATGGACCCTATTTACTTTGTTAGCACACATTACTAGTCTTGTGGTAAACAATTCATCTGTGCAAGTCAGTCAAAAAAAAAACTATTTGTCATCTTTAATACAAATCTGAAATTGTGCTTTCCTTCTCTGATGAACCAGATCCAATGACAGCAAGATGAATGGAATGCATACTTTTTTAGATTCAATCAATTCCCAGCCGAAAAAAAGAACCATGCCCTCTTTTCTCATTCAATATTCAATTTCACTCTGAAAATGTCACATTACTGAAGTAAAGTCAATCACAACTTCCAGTTCACAGTAACTTTAATATTTTTGTTGACATTGATTTTTTTTTTTTTTTATATATATATATATTTTTCATTAAGTATAAAGTTCAAGACTGCAGCACTTCTTTAAAACAAATATTTTGTAACATTATAAATGTCTTTAGAGTCACTTTTGCTAAATAATAGTACAGTCTTGGGTATTAAAAGTATACCTTTCAAAGAAAAACTTCCAGACCCCAGACTTTTGACCGCTCGGATATCTCACAACATTGTCTTCAGCTTTATCACTGATGGGTTACTAATGTCTGTTGAGAGTATGAACAAACTATGAGACTTTATACAAACATTTCCAGCTCATCGCCATTGCTACTGGAGGACGTATCGTACCCCGATTCAGCGAGCTGACCCCGGAGAAGTTGGGCGCTGCTGGGTTGGTGAAGGAAATTTGCTTTGGGACCACTAAAGACAAAATGCTGGTTATTGAGGAGTGCAAGAACTCCAGAGCCGTGACGATCTTCATCCGTGGAGGGAACAAAATGGTAAAGAGTTTTAAGTGCTAAATTGGGCTTTTGCCTCCTCAAGATATTAAATTAGTTTTAATCCTGGTTACACATTTGCAATCCCCTCGCCTATTCCTCTGAATCATTTAGATTATTGAAGAGGCCAAGAGAGCTCTTCATGATGCTCTGTGCGTCATCCGTAACCTTGTGAAGGATAACCGCATCGTGTACGGTGGAGGTGCCTCGGAGATCGCCTGCGCTCTTGCGGTCAACCTGGCAGCTGATAAGGTATTTTTGTCGTTATCTGTACTCTACATTCTAAGGTTTTTGTTAAGCATATTTCTAAAACGCTCTGCTTGGATTCCAGTGCCCCTCTCTGGAACAGTACGCTATGAGAGCGTTCGCTGACGCTCTTGAGGTCATCCCTATGGCACTCGCCGAGAACAGTGGTTTGAACCCTATTCAGACGATGACAGAGGTCAGAGCTCGACAAGTCAAGGAAATCAACTCTGCACTTGGAATTGACTGCCTACATTTATCAACAAATGGTATGAACTTCTTTAATATACTTCTTAAAATATAATTCTTTACAATAATCATCGACAGAATAGGCAAATGTAAGAAAAACAAAGTAAAGAATTATATTATTAGTAGTGCTTGTGTAACAGTTAAAAAAAAAAGCCATTTAGATTTATGTAAGATTCTGAAATTATTTTTGAAAAGTCTTTATTTGATTAAAAAAAAACAGTAAAAATGGGAATACTGTGAAACAACAATTTAAAACAACAGTTTTCTATCCAGTTTTCAGTGTCACATGATCCTTCAGAATCATTCTAATATGCTAATTTGATGATCAAGAAACATTTCTTATCAATATTGAAAACAGCTGTGCCACTTGTAGAAATACATGTGATACAAAATGTAATAATTTAAGTTTAAAAGAGCATTATGAATTTACACTAAAAATCTTTGCTGTCACGTTTGATCAATTTAATGCATCTTTGCTGAATAAAAGTATTCATTTCATTTTTTTAAATATTACTGACCCCAAACTTTTGAAACAGTAGTGTAGTGTTTTTTTTTTTTTTTTTTTTTTATGTAATTGGTTCAGTCTTAAACTGATACATAAAATATATTTGGCCTTAAACTTTACTTAAATCTTTACAGACATGAAGAAACAGCATGTGATCGAGACCCTCATTGGAAAGAAACAACAGATTTCTCTGGCCACTCAAGTAGTCAAGATGATTCTGAAGATTGATGATGTCAGGGGCCCCGGCGAGCCTGAAGACTGAGCGACACGCTACGGTCCCAAGCACTTCTAAAGGAATGTCGAACCTGTACTGTTATTTATCCTTTGATGCAGTTCAATGTAGTACCGAAGTGATCATTAAACTTTTGTTTTCAGATTTGTTTCTTGGTTGTCATTGACATTAGATTTTTGAATCTTAGTAGGAAAGAAAAGTGCCATATTAAAAATAAACATGCAGAACTGCAAAAGCTTTTAAATCATTTCAAGTTAATGTCATCAGATTTATTGCTTTTTATCATTAGAAAATGTTTAACCTTCACCTCAGTCATTTTAACCTGTTGCAGTTTACATGTACTTCTTCAACCAGTTGATCATATCTTTCCTGGCTTCCTCGATGTAGGGTTTATCATCGGGGTTAATGTCTTCTCTCTTGCGATGGACAAACCCATGTGTCTGATTAGGGAAGATTTTCACTTGGAAGTCAGCAGTGCACTTTTCCTTCAGTCTTGTCTCTAGTGTGGTCACCTTGGTTGAAAGTTAGAGAACAATAAATATGATTAAATGATTGTTTAGCCAAAGTTTATGGCCCTAAAATAGATTCATTTATCAATCCAGTGACTTCATAATAGATTTACCCCCATTTATTGTTTCTCATTCTTAAGAGATAAAATGCAAATACATCTGTGTTAGACTAAATACTCAAAGATCATTTTAAAGAGAATTGTAATGTGATCATACTTAAATTGAGCTGTATGGTGCAAATCTAATAAAGCTCAGTTTCCATGTCACATCCTTATTGAGCCAGCAATAAATCAGAACTATGATGGAACATATATTTCTTAATATTGCCAATGTTGAAAAGATTTTTTTTTTTCAGGATTCTTTAAAAAAATAAAAATTATTAGGTTACTGACCCTAAGCTTTTGAACACAGTTTAAGTCTTAAAAGAAATGTGCTCTTGATATATATATCGTAAAATGACCTCAGCTTACCTGATCAAGAGGTATGATGGAATCTTTTTCTGCAAATATGAAGAGGGTTGGACTCTTGAGGTCAAACCTGTCTTCCCGCTCTCTAACGATACCTGGGTTAAATGAATGTATATTATACAGTTGCTAGGATTGCAGACAACATATTGACACATACTTTCTGTATCCTTGACTGTTCATATAGATGCAACAAATACATTACCATAGAATGAGACGGCAGCTTTAATTTCTTGGTACTGAAGAGAAATGTAGTGTGTCGCAACACCACCCCAACAGAAACCCACAACACCTATATGCTTTGCACCACACTGCTCCTTCAGGTACCTCAATACAACATCCACTTCCCTGGGAAAACAACAAGACTGTTTAGTCTTTCCTTTGAAGGCATGGTCAAGTGCATCAGATAAGAACATTTAGTTCATTGAACTTGTACTTTTTGATGTCTGTAGGTTTTCTGTCTTCGAGCCACTGCTGAAATGTTGACCAGTCGTGAGAAGGGTTCCACACCTCTTTTCCAACAAAGAAATCTGGACATATAGCACTGCAAATGCAAAATAATCAAGTAAGAACAGGGATTTCTGAACAATTTTAATATTAATAATATAATATAATATTTATAACATTAGAAAACATTTACATGTATCCATTGGCTGAGAGCATGTCAGCCATGTATCTGGTGTTTGGAAGCTGCCATCCAAAAATATCTTGAATTACAATAAGGGCCTTTTCTGATGCTTGAGGCTTCACCACATAAGCTTTAATGTGCTCGATTTGAACTTCCTCTCCAAGACCTCCATATTCAATCGTATCCCCGATATCACATGGACAGGGCTTTGCTTCGTTTGCCATCTGTTCATAAAAGAAAAACGGGGTATGAACCTATTCAATCCCAAATTTCCCAGCAATGCATTTCATTCCTCGAAACAAACTGTTATTCTATGGGTTATTCTATTTCAAACAATTTTAAATCTAAAAGGCAACTGTGAGGGAAAAAAGAAATGATAAACATAATATCTTCACATTTACTTGATTTAACTTAATGTAACTTTTTTTTTCTTTATACTGTGATCCATTAAGTGATAAACAATTGTGCATTCTACATTAATAATATACCCTTTAGATATTATATATCAAATATGATAACTGTATTTGTATTATTTCATGTTTATTTGCTTCCTTTTGTGGAACTTTGACAAAGATATTACAGATGAGCAGGGCCGTGCACAGACTTTTTGAGGGGCATGTGCTGAAACTAAAACAAGGGCACACCCCTCCCATTTTCAATAACACAAAATAATAGTCTCAAAAGCTTTAGATTTATTCACGATTAATAACAATCATCATAATAATAATATAGATAAACATGGTTTTAAGGGCTTCTTTAAACCTAACAGCAACCTTCAGTGGGCCAGGGATGTTGGTCTCTTGAAGGTCTGAAAATGAAAAGCAATGAAAAAAAAAAAATAGTGTGAAAAGTACAGTTGCAGTGAAAAGCATTTCTGAAGGATCACGTAACACTGAAGAGTACTGAACTGGAGTAATGATGCTGAAAATGCAGCTTTGATCACAGAAATAAATTACATTTTAAAATATATTCAAATAGAAAACAGTTATTTTAAATTGTAAAAATATTTCACAATATTACTGTTTTTGCTGTATTTTGGATCAAATAAATGAAGCCTTGGAATGAATTAAATCATGAATTACATTCTGCATGATAAAATATGAAGATTTCAGTGATCTTCTGTAAAAAAAAATGTAAGTCACTACTACAATATTACTGTAGTAAAACCATGCGAGGACGAGCGGAGAGTATAGAATACTATAGATTAAAAAATTAGCTAGATAATACGTGCATATTAACAGCCTTGAATTAACCATAACATGATTAGTCTAAATGTTAATAAATTAGGTGTATATCAGCAATCATAAATCAAAGAAGAAATGTCTTACTTCTTATAAATATATGTTACCTAGGTGACGAGGATCACTCGTCGCTTTGTGTAAGTTCCAGTACGAAACAGCGCGGGGGCGCACCTGTTATTTTTCCGATGGTAAAAACAAATTATATGTTGTTGTATTACTTATCAGTATCTAGTTTTTTACAAGCGAATGTGTGAAAATGTGCATTTTTTGTCCGTCATTAAAACGGCGCCGGCGGCATCACATTACATTTTCATCAACAGGTTATAACCAACTAGTTTGTTGTACCTATATGGGCGCTCAGTTTTTCCTTCTGTAAAATACATTTGGCCAAAATCGCATTTTATAAAAGATGAAAGGCTACTGTATGCACAGGCTTTTTAAGTGTCTATGTATTGGCTATGACTAGATGGCAAATGCTAGCCATACCTCTCAGTCTCAGGCGACGTCCCACATGTCTCAGTGAGTCAGACATCAAATAAATAAAATATTAGCCTTTATAGACAGTGTTTAGTAGTAGCCTATTTATTCAAACAACAAGATATTTATTTACCCTTCGCAAAACTTCGTTCAGCTGCTGTCTACTGTGCGGCTGCTGTGGAACTTCAGTGTCACAGTGTCTGGTTGGTGTTCCCTGGTTATCCTCTAGAGGTCTCTCCCCATACCGTCACCACATCTTCATGAACTGCAATTCCCACAATCCTTTGTCGGCACTTATCACTGTCATTGCATTCAGCTGTTCTCACTTACCTTGTCAGTATTTGTGTATTTATACCCTGCCTGTTGTATCATTCGTTCTGGTATCCTTGTGTATTGTGTCACCCGCTTCTCTGTGTTTCATACCTGTTTATTTTCTGTGTTTTGGACTGCTATATGGATTTTGACCTTTGCTTGTTACTGGATTATGATACGGATTACCCTAAATAAAACTGCACTTGGACTATTGCCGTTTCGTGTGCGTGTCGTGACAGAAGGATACCAGCAAAATGTATAGATCCAGCAGTACAGGTTTTCGTATCCGTTCCCCAACCACTGAGAAGGAGAGGAGGGGACGATTTAGTAATTTAATGGCTTTACGCCAGCAGGGCCAGTCGGTGGGTGGACTATCTCAATTTTTTTGGACTCTCTCAAGAGGTTTGGGGTACAATGATGCGGCACTAAAGGACCTTTTTAACAACTGCCTTGACAACCCTTTATCTCAATGTGAGATGATGGGGCTGGAGACTTTGGACTTTTGGGGGTTCACAAAGTACTTGCAGAATCGTAGCCAGTGGATTACGTCAGACCCGTTGGTTTCTTCTAACAGGAAGGCTGAGTCCACATCGGCATCTCTTGATGGGAGGACGGACCCTGCGCCTGTGTCCCTGGACAAGATGGCCACCGCCGAGCCAGTGTCTCCGTCGTCCACGGAATGTGGTCCACTGCAGATCGCACCATCAGCCAGCACAATCACTTCCATTGGAACCATCCGAGGGTGGAGTGAACTGATGTCCAGGCTGGCCGATCTGCCACTGAGATCTGTCCGAGCAGCCAATAGCCTGAGATTTTCACGAGTCTCAGCACTATCTATTCCCCAGACCGCCAGGCCAGAATCTCGCTTCGCTGAGACTGCTGATCCAGAGAGTGTTCACGTCACGTCTGCTGATCTAGAGAGTGTTCACGTCACGTCTGCCGATCCAGAGAGTGTTCACGTCACGTCTGCCGATCCAGAGAGTGTTCACGTCACGTCTGCCGATCCAGAGAGTGTTCACGTCACGTCTGCCGATCCAGAGAGTGTTCACGTCACGTCTGCCGATCCAGAGAGTGTTCACGTCACGTCTGCCGATCCAGAGACTGTTCACGTCACGTCTGCCGATCCAGAGACTGTTCACGTCACGTCTGCCGAGCCAGTGTCTCCGGACAAGACGTCCGCCGCCGAGTCAGTGTTTCTGAACAAGATGGCCGCCGCCGAGCCAGTGTCTCCGGACAAGATGGCAGCCGCCGAGCCTGTGTCTCCGGACAAGATGGCAGCCGCCGAGCCTGTGTCTCCGGACAAGATGGCCGCCGCCGAGCCTGTGTCTCCGGACAAGATGGCAGCCGCCGAGCCAGTGTCTCCGGACAAGATGGCAGCCGCCGAGCCAGTGTCTCCGGACAAGATGGCAGCCGCCGAGCCAGTGTCTCCGGACAAGATGGCCGCCGCCGAGCCAGTGTCTCCGGACAAGATGGCAGCCGCCGAGCCAGTGTCTCCGGACCAGATGGCCGCCACCGAGCCTGTGTCTCCGGACAAGATGGCCACCGCAGAGCTTGTGTCTGTTCCTGAGCCGGTGGTGTCTTTTCCATTTCCTGAGCCGGTGGTGTCTGCTCCTGAGCCGGTGGTGTCTGTTCCAGTTCCTGAGCCGGTGGTGTCTGTTCCATTTCCTGAGCCGGTGGTGTCTGTTCCATTTCCTGAGCCGGTGGTGTCTGTTCCAGTTCTTGAGCCGGTGGTGTCTGTTCCAGTTCCTGAGCCGGTGGTGTCTGTTCCAGTTCCTGAGCCGGTGGTGTCTGTTCCTGAGCCGGTGTCGTCTGTTCCAGTTCCTGAGCCGGTGGTGTCTGTTCCAGTTCCTGAGCCGGTGTCGTCTGTTCCTGAGCCGGTGGTGTCTGCTCCTGAGCCGGTGGTGTCTGTTCCAGTTCCTGAGCCGGTGTCGTCTGTTCCTGAGCCGGTGTCGTCTGTTCCAGTTCCTGAGCCGGTGGTGTCTGTTCCAGTTCCTGAGCCGGTGTCGTCTGTTCCTGAGCCGGGGGTGTGTGTTCCAGTTCCTGAGCCGGTGGTGTCTGTTCCTGTGCCCTGGCCGCCCGAGGGAGAGTCTCCGCCCTGGCCGCCCGAGGGAGAGTCTCCGCCCTGGCCGCCCGAGGGAAAGTCTCCGCCCTGGCCGCCCGATGGACTGTCTGCTCCGCCCTGGCCGCCCGAGGGAAAGTCTGCTCCACCCTGGCCCCCCGATGGACTGTCTGCTCCGCCCTGGCCGCCAGATGAACTGTCACTCCCTGTCCCCGTTTCCCTCCATGGACCTGGCCCCCCTTCCCTCCCCCTGATCCTCCACTATTCCACCTCCCTCCTGGACTCTTGTTTTGTTTTTGTTTCTTTGTGGGTCTTGGAGCGTCTGGAAGCCGCTCCGTAGAGGGGGGGTTATGTCACAGTGTCTGGTTGGTGTTCCCTGGTTATCCTCTAGAGGTCTCTCCCCATACCGTCACCACATCTTCATGAACTGCAATTCCCACAATCCTTTGTCGGCACTTATCACTGTCATTGCATTCAGCTGTTCTCACTTACCTTGTCAGTATTTGTGTATTTATACCCTGCCTGTTGTATCATTCGTTCTGGTATCCTTGTGTATTGTGTCACCCGCTTCTCTGTGTTTCATACCTGTTTATTTTCTGTGTTTTGGACTGCTATATGGATTTTGACCTTTGCTTGTTACTGGATTATGATACGGATTACCCTAAATAAAACTGCACTTGGACTATTGCCGTTTCGTGTGCGTGTCGTGACATTCAGTTGATTCCGTGAATATAGAGGGGGCGGAGTTATCAGCATACTGACAGCTTGAGGATTGAATACGATTTACACAAGTTCATTTTAAGAACTTTCATTGGCTAAATATTTGTAAAACAGACAGACGGACGTAAATGGTAACCAATAGCATTGATAAAAAAAAAAAAAAAAAAACACCACCCAAAAAAGGGCACTTCGGAGTGTCAGGGCAAAAAGGGCATGTGCTCTGCACAGGTTGAGCCCTACCTGTGCACGTGCCTGCAGATGAGCAAACTGTAATAACCCAGCTAACCACCATGTTTGGTTCCCAGAACGTTACGTTAGTTTTTGGTTATAAAATATATCCTAAAAAATAACCACTACAGAACTTGATTCTGTTCATTCTCTTTAGGTTGTCGCAAAAAAAAAAAACTTCATCGTTCTGGCTAGTTTAGTTTTTGGTTCCAAACCAACCCCAGGCAGAGCCGTCGCATAGACTGTGCGAACTGTGCAACCGCACAGGGCCTCGCGCCACTAGGGGAAAAAAACAATATTTGTTTTTTTGTCCCCACCACTTTTTAAGACATCTCGCGACACGAATGTACTAATTCTACAAATAAATAAAACATCTCCAGTTAATTGGCAGCGCATTCATTTCGTTCGTTTTTTAAATAAGAGACGATCTAGCGCTGAAATGAGTTTTTTAAATCAAGTGATCAAAGTGCTCGTTGCCGCTGTGATCAGTGGCGCGGATACAGTGTTTTCTAGCCGCACTCGCACGTCTTCACTTGGACGCGCGCTTCAATCCGTTTCGGATACTCTATTCGTTCTGGTGAAATCACAAACATGTCCCTGCTTGATATACAACCACTATGAACAACCGGTTTTGATGAAAAAAAAAAAAAAAACTATGCGAGAGGGGATTAGAATCAACCCAGAACCTCTGACACGCTTGGCGAAAGATCTAGGCTACCACTGGACCATTAAGATACACGATAGTTAAATAGACGGATCTATGTATGTATCACACGAAAATTCTCGAGCTGACTTGATGTAAAGCAACTAGTTGCACAGTTGATTTTTTTCCCTCTGAAATAAATAGCAACAAGTCATAGCTGAGACTATGTGCATGATTATGCTGTATTATTCTACTTGATAAAACGTATTGCAGCGAGATTATGCGTGCAATATAGAACAGCTATGTCCGTGTGACTGTTATTCATGCGCAATTGAGCATCCACATCAAAGAGCAGGGCCTCGCACCTCACCTGCGACGGCACTAACCCCAGGCCAGAGAACATTTCTAGACCGTTATTATTTGGTTCCCAAAAAAATGCCAAACTGGAAATATGCTTACGTTGGCTGTGTAAACAACACGAAATCAAAACAATTTGCACTTCATTTTAAAGTCGACAACTCGACCATAAATCAACACATCTTTCTAGACTCTTCAAAACAATTTGGCCACAAATGTTACGTTATAAAAAGGTTCAAATAGTTTTGGAACAACTGAAATCCGCCGCATTCTGACAAAAGAAAGACGTGAATGAATCACGTGATTAAACTTTGTGACTCCATTCAAAGTTCTCAAAGCACCATATGACTCACAACAAACATTCGGTAAAGCTGCACTTAATGCAGATATCGACAACAACACCGCATTCAACATTGGTTTTTGCTTTAGATTTTGAAATGCACTTACCGCACCGCTGAACCGAGAAACCTCGAAGTTATTTGAAAGGTTAAAATCTGATTTTTATATCGATGAACACAAGTGTTTGTCCCTTTAGGCAACGCCCACTATTTCATATATGGCGCTCGCGTCTTACTTTGTTCATCATGAGTTAGCAAAATTATGTCAGTTGAAAGTAAACGGATGGGTAGCTTGTGTTTTAAAGTGTTATATATTATATATTTATTGCGTATCGATTCGTGCACTGTGGACGTAGCCCTATATTTAGAGTTCCGGGTCATATCTATCCCCACAACAAACAGAAAGCTTGATTAAGATATGATAATATGAATTGTAGCATAATGTGTAACAATGTATAAAGAAGAGCATGTAGGCCTATTTTTTAATGCTGTTTTTATTAACTGTTTATTTGTTTATTTATTAATTATTATTAGACACAAAAAAGCCTAGCACAAAGTATTTTACAACAATACAATGTGAAAAAACACTGCCATTGCTTAATGTAATCTGCATTTTACAGATCCATAAATATAAAACTAAATAGGCCTATACCTCTTCTACTGTATGACTGGTGTATGGTAATTCTGAACATGCCTGGAGATTGACATGATAGTCAAATTAAAGATATTCTTTGTATTGTGAGTCCCACTATTTCATATATGGCGCTCGCGTCTTACTTTGTTCATCATGAGTTAGCAAAATTATGTCAGTTGAAAGTAAACGGATGGGTAGCTTATGTTTTAAAGTGTTATATATTATATATTTATTGCGTATCGATTCGTGCACTGAGGACGTAGCCCTATATTTAGAGCCCTATATTAGCCCTATATTAGCCCATATAATCTGCATTTTACAGATCCATAAATATAAAACTAAATAGGCCTATACCTATTCTACTGAATGACTGGTGTATGGTAATTCTGAACATGCCTGGAGATTGACATGATAGTCAAATTAAAGATATTTTTTGTATCACATTTCCAGCATGTTATATTATAAAAATGCAAAATAATAAAACTTATATAAAGCAAGGCTGATAAATACATCTGAACTGGGTTTTCGCAAAAGTAGGATCCTCTAAAAAAAAAAAAAATCTTAATCTTACCTTTGGCTTTTATTTCTGTAACCTTTCTAAAAATAAAAAAATATGATATTCTAAAAAATGTTTTATAAATTCTACCACAGGAAACCCATCTGGCCCTGGTGTTTTATAATTTGGTATTTGTATTAATGCATTGCGTAGTTCCGATAAAGGTGAGTCTAAATAGTCGGCTTGTTCTTTTGTTAAGCTTGGAAGATTTCTTTTATCTAAAAATAACTGGATATCTGTTAAATCTGGGTTATTTTTGAAGAATATACATTGCAATAAAATGATTGAAAATGTATTTGAAGTTTTATTTCCTCTGATGACTGTGCATTCTTCCCAGTGGAATCAATCAGTTATAAGGGTCAATATCACTATAAAGTGCCTTTGGTGTCCTCATCAGAATCGCTCAGTCATCATGACCATAATGCAAAATAATGAAATTCTGAGGTTTCATTATAAATGGCCAAACACTTACACACATACAAGAACAATGATACGTCTCTTGAAATGTGTTTTTCTGATTTTATAACATTTTCTTTGATTGGATGTATGTGATTTTGGCATGTCCCACACGCTGCTCAGCTAAATTCAGTGAGTGTAAAAAGTGATTAAATTACATAAAATTAAAATTTTTAATGTACTTATTGTCCTCAGCAAGCTATTTAATAAAACAAGTAATTTTGATTATTTATATTTTATGTTCATAATAATATTAAGCATGTTTCTTGAAGTTCCTGTTATTTTTTTAATGTTCCCCCGTTCTAGTTCACCCATTAAAGCATTTGTCCACCCTGTCATGCCAAGTTCCACCCTGTCACTTTGTTGTCCACCCTGTCATTTTCAACTTTTAGGATGAAAATAAACGAATTATTTTAACAAGTTAACAAAACCTTGTGTGTGATTTCTTAATAAACAAATGAGGGCAGGTTAGTATTGTTTTTAAGTTTGACTAAATGTTTTTGTTGTTAGATTTTATTTAGAATAGAATGTGCAACTATCACATATTTTATTGGGCAATACATACTTAAGCAGTAACTTCATTATTATCAAAATACTTTTAACATTAACTAAAATGTTTTGTTGGGAAAGGGACACATTATCTTTCCACAGATCTACATTTTATAATCACTATGCAATGAAAATGTATTTATTCTACTATGAATATGTCCATGACAGGGTGGACATATTTTATGGTTTGCTCGTATAAGCTTGCAGTTAATTTATAAAAAGTGCTGGAGCTTGACCAATATGCATTTCTAACAGCCTAATGTCTCCTTAATACAACACATATGAAATTAAATGGAACTTCTCAGATTTTTGGGGGGAAATTGTGAAGTCTCAAAGGCACTTTATGGTGATTTTGACCCATAATTGATTTGCTAAAAATTGACCAGATTTGTTATTATATTCATTATATCTAAGCATTTGCATCGTAAGCATGTAGAGCATGTTCTTTATGACTATTTATCTCACTTCAATTGCCCTGTGGTATAACAAATTAATTTCTAAAGTTCAAATATTTGGTGTATTTTCTCAGTTGCATGCATAACTATAAATGAAACAACGTCTCTGTTGTTAGTGTGCCACCAGAGGGCGTACTGTAACCGTTTTTTGTGAAGTTTACCATACATTCAGGATTCATTTGGTAAGGGTAAACGACACGTTAAGGGTAGATAACTTTATAATAATTATAATATTATATTTAATATAATACAGTGGTTTAATAATACCGCATTGAAGCTATTAATTGACTGATTAAATTGTATTTAAAACAGTGGTATAATATTATTTATGTTACCATTGTTGCTGTTTTATGAATTGGTTTGTGTTTAATAATTGTTTGACCCTTTGAATTTAGCTGACAAGTCAATAAAAGACCTGTGATAAATACAGGTAGGCTTATGTTATGGAAGCAAGTGCCTAAACAGAAGTTAAAATATCCTTAGAAATATTGAATAGAGTACTTATAAATAATCAATAATATTAGTGCAGTGTAATAGTAAAGGCTTTAGGCTATATCCCTTACGTGTGAATGAAGTGCACTCAAAAGGCACCGCTGGGATTCGAACCCAGGATCTCCTGTTTACTAGACAGGCGCTTTAACCAACTAAGCCACGGCGCCACGAGCGCGTTTAGCACAATCCAGCCTTTTTTTGCTAAACTGAAACCGATTGCTATTTAGCGATCTTTTTTTGTGCAACACAGTTAATCACCAAATAAATCATATTTGTGACCCTGGATCACAAAACCAGTCTTATGTTGCACGGGTATATTTGTGGCAATAGCCAACAAAACATTGTATGGGTCAAAATTATAGATTTTTCTTTTATGCCAAAAATCATTAGGATATTAAGTAAAGATCATGTTCCATGAAGATATTTTGTAAATTTCCCACCTTAAATATATAAAACATTTATTTTTGTGAATGGATGCAGCACTATCGCCAATAGAAATGGACAACTTTAAAGGCGATTTTCTCAATATTTCGATTTTTCTGTACCCTCACATTCCAGATTTTCAATAGTTGTATCTCGGCCAAATATTGTCCAATCCTAACAAACCATACATCAATGGAAAGATTATGTATTCAGCTTTCAGATGATGTATAAATCTCAATTTTAAAAAAATTACCCATAAGACTGGTTTTGTGGTCCAGGGTCACATTTATCGTGTCTGTAATAATCAAAAGAGACGACACATAACTTTTATCTCATTGATGTGTAATATCCTGACACAACCAACGCAAATTAATTTAGAAACTTGAGTTAAAAAGCTTTATCTTACGGCTTTTACTGTTCTGTTCGGTTATCCTGTAGGACGGCCATTGTATTACAAAAAAAGTGTAGTACACTTATGAATGCATCATAGTAAAAAATAAAATTGAAATGTTTCAGATCAATTCACCATCGAATATATGATCAGTGAAAAAACGATGGGTCTCAAACAAGAACATTAACATTCTGGAAAAGTCCAACAAGATCCCAGAATTCAGTTCAATTGAGCTAAATAAAGTTTGTATGACTTTTATGGACTGTTTCCACCAAAAAAAAAACGAAATTGTAAAATGTAAAGTCACAATTAGAAGACATTACGCTGCAATTGTGAGATATGAAATTACAATGTTAGATATACACTCACCTAAAGGATTATTAGGAACACCTGTTCAATTTCTCATTAATGCAATTATCTAATCAACCAATCACATGGCAGTTGCTTCAATGCATTTAGGGGTGTGGTCCTGGTCAAGACAATCTCCTGAACTCCAAACTGAGGCCCCGTCCACACTACTGCGTTTTCGTTTAAAAACGGAGACCTTTTGCTACGTTTGCACCTCCCGTCCACACTAAAACAGCAAAAACGGAGACCCAAAACGGAGAAGTTTAGAAACGCTGCCGACCCGTTTTGCGTTTTGAATCTCCGGAGGGCGTTTTAGTCTGGACGGGTCAAAATGGAGGACTTTAGAAACGATGACGTAGTAGAGGCTCACGCTCGGCTTTATGATTGGGTGTCATCAGTCATGGCGTATATCTTTGCTATCAGCTGTTGTCCAAGTAAATTCTGCATTTTACAATGCTATAACTGCCTACATGCGCTGGAGGCAAGCTATCATTCGAGCAATCTGTGACAATTCTCGTGTGCAGCGGCGGTATCGACCGTACATGGAGCGTCGGTTTTGGGTTAACCCGGGAAGAACCAGCGCATGGTGGGATAATTTTATCAATGAAGTTGTGTTTACACCGGCACGCGCATGCCCAGTGTTGGTGAATGGTCACTTGATCCGCGTTTTCAGTCGTTTTAATGTGGACGGAGATCAATTCTAATACGCAGCTAAAACGCTGGTGTGGACGGAGATATTCGTTTTAATTCTCTGTTTCTAAATGAAAACGCAGTAGTGTGGACGGGGCCTGAATGTCAGAATGGGAAAGAAAGGTGATTTAAGCAATTTTGAGCGTGGCATGGTTGTTGGTGCCAGACGGGCCGGTCTGAGTATTTCACAATCTGCTCAGTTACTGTAATTTTCACGCACAACCATTTCTAAGGTTTACGAAGAATGGTGTGAAAAGGGAAAAACATCCAGTATGCGGCAGTCCTGTGGGCGAAAATGCCTTGTTGATGCTAGAGGTCAGAGGAGAATGGGCCGACTGATTCAAGCTGATAGAAGAGCAACTTTGACTGAAATAACCACTCGTTACAACCGAGGTATGCAGCAAAGCATTTGTGAAGCCACAACACGCACAACCTTGAGGCGGATGGGCTACAACAGCAGAAGACCCCACCGGGTACCACTCATCTCCAAAACAAATAGGAAAAAGAGGCTACAATTTGCACAAGCTCACCAAAATTGGACAGTTGAAGACTGGAAAAATGTTGCCTGGTCTGATGAGTCTCGATTTCTGTTGAGACATTCAGATGGTAGAGTCAGAATTTGGTGTAAACAGAATGAGAACATGGATCCATCATGCCTTGTTACCACTGTGCAGGCTGGTGGTGGTGGTGTAATGGTGTGGGGGATGTTTTCTTGGCACACTTTAGGCCCTTAGTCCCAATTGGGCATCGTTTAAATGCCACGGCCTACCTGAGCATTGTTTCTGACCATGTCCATCCCTTTATGACCACCATGTACCCATCCTCTGATGGCTACTTCCAGCAGGATAATGCCCCATGTCACAAAGCTCGAATCATTTCAAATTGGTTTCTTGAACATGACAATGAGTTCACTGTACTAAAATGGCCCCCACAGTCACCAGATCTCAACCCAATAGAGCATCTTTGGGATGTGGTGGAACGGGAGCTTCGTGCCCTGGATGTGCATCCCACAAATCTCCATCAACTGCAAGATGCTATCCTATCAGTATGGGCCAACATTTCTAAAGAATGCTTTCAGCACCTTGTTGAATCAATGCCACGTAGAATTAAGGCAGTTCTGAAGGCGAAAGGGGGTCAAACACAGTATTAGTATGGTGTTCCTAATAATCCTTCAGGTGAGTGTATATAGTCACAATTGTGAGCTTAAGTTGCAATTATGAGAAGTAATGTTGCAAGTACCCTTTTTTTACTCTTGAGGGGAAAAGTATTGCAATGAAAAATAGGCCAAAAAAAAAACTCTTGAGGACAAAACAGTATTATTTATTTAAAAAATGTCTTTCATTCTGGCAAAATTAATATTCTGGATTAAAATTATTCTAAGTGTGGAGAATTGCTGTTTATTGTTGGAAAGAAGAATATTTAACATGCAGACGCACTCTACAAACCAAAAAAGCTTCAGTATTAATCCAATCCAGTGCTGCAAAGCACTTTGGTCCTAATTTATCTTTAAAGAGTAGGCCTACTTAAAAAGTACCCACATGACCAAAAATACCCCTGTCTGCCAAATGCATAAAGTTTCTTTTAACTATCCAAAGCGTCTTACATTGAATTGAGGGTATACATTTTTATCAGTTCATGTATTCCATGGGAATCAAACCCATGACCGTGGCATTGCAAGCACCATGCTTTTTTTAACTGCAGGAATTCATTTTTCTCAATATAGCGCACAGTTCTGTCAGACATGGCAACACACGAGCTGAAGAACCGGCTTAGGTTTGCAGCACACACCCTGCTGATGGATCCTCTTACAGTGATAAACCCACAGGATAAGATGCTGATATCTAGAGAAGACAGCGTCTTAAATACACGTTAAACTTAAACACTTCAGCACAGCAGGTGATTGTATTCAATTAGAAAACCCAGAGAGCTGAACAGTTTGAACATTTATTTCTGGAAATTAATTACAAAGTCTTCAAATACCAGTGAACCACCAGATTTTGGTAAACAAGTTAGCAATCTGATTATACTCCTCTCAAGAACAAGATACAGGGCTATGGATTATTATTATTATAGTGGAATAATTGTCTGTTATTCTACTGAAAAAAATAACAAGACAAGGTTATAATCTACCGCTGTGTCTGAATATTACAGTTTGACCCTTACAGACCACAGTTTGGCATCTATATGTACATGAAAATAACATGAATTTTGGATGAGAAATGTCACACGGCAGAGACAAAAGGTCAAAGTTAGTGTTTGAGGAAGTACAAACCAACCAGGAACTCTGAGGAAACACAGTATCACATGTAGGGTCCATAATAGTAAATGACATATTGCCAAACACCTTCAAGATCTGGCTTAAAGGGATAGTTCACCAAAAAAACTAAAAGTTTCTGTCATCATTTACTCACATTTATGTCGTTCCAAATCTTTTCTGTTTTTGACCATGCAGTGAAAACCAATGGAGTCCAAAAACATGTTTTGGGTCCCACTAAATTTCATAGCACAGAAAAACAAAAAAAGACAAAAAAAAACAAAAAAACATTCAGATTTGGAATGACATCAAAGGTGAGTAATTGATGAATAATCCCTTTTACTGCAACTGATATTAATACCTAATGAAAGCCTAAACTCATAGAACTGCTATTAGTGTTTCTTTTGACATTAAACACAGGATGCATATGTGCTTTAGCCCTTTGCTGGTGAAACAAAATGTGAGACACATACACACACACACACACACACACACACACACACACACACACACACACACACATAGAAAGTAGTTCCTTACATTACATGAATTGGATCAAGGCAAGGCTTTGCCGTTTTAATAAATAAGTTAAAAATAAGCATAAGCACAACTAATAAAGGTCGGAGAAGTAGGAACTACGCGTCCCCTAATCTCTCCCTGTGCAGTCAGCAGTGGAGGACCGGTGTTATTGTAGAGCAGTAATATGCCCTTATTCGAGTGCAATGCTTGTCAACGTCATCGTCAAGATTACAATCATTACAGTCATTATCGTCAAGATCCACTACAACATCACTAGTATCAGCACAAATGCATTCTTAGATAATTCTTAGTAAATGTGAAAGAAAAAAGGGGACTGGGAAGTTTTTAAATTTCTTCATGAGTTCCTCTACTTCATTTAGTCTCCTTTGCATTTTTCTAACCACTCCTAGACGTACCAGACTACTTGTCGTGGAATAAGCTCACAAAAAACATGACTTCCTGTGAACAGAATGAAGGGATATAGAAGAACGTCACAGAGAAGACAATGTGGTGAAACATGAAGAGTATTATGTGCTCTACAGGATGATTACAGTGCAATGAGTCAGACGTATGAGCAAAAAGGTCATCTGTATCCAATTTTTATGAGAACGCCAATGCTTAGTACAAATAACAAACCTTCCTTTCTACAATGAAAGCCTAAAAAGGATTTTTTTTTCTTAAATAAGCACTGGCCTACAGTTTAAAAGCTTCAACAGTATTAGTATTACTTGTCACACCTGTAAACGTTTGTCTCCTAAACTGTCTTGAAAGTACAAAGACTCAGCTGCAGCGTCTCACATGTTCCAGAACGTATTCTGGGAAGTGCAAACTACACACTTGCAGTCCGTCCAGTTTGCAAGGCATCCTAGGATACTCGTCCTCTTTCCATTTGTTCTCCTCAGGGTCAAATGTGAGGATAGAGTCGCTGTAATGACCGTTGTAGCAAAGTCCCCCGAGCACCATGATCTGTTTGTCCAACACTGCCACTCCATGCCCACTGCGTCCTATAGGCATTGAAGCCAAAATAGTCCACTCGTCGGTGTCTGGGTCATAAACTTCTGTCGACGGGCAGCCCTGGGATTCGAAAGAGGCACGCAGTATCACACACACCCCGCCGAAGACGTACAGCTTCCCATTGTGGGAGATCATCTTATGGAAGCAACGAGCGTAGTTCATTTTCGACTTGTTCTCCCAGCAGTTGGTGAGGATCGGCGTGCGCCGCGTACGATGATCGGACGTTCCTTCCCGTCCCGGGTCAAAGACGCACACTTGTTTTGAGGTGGAAGAGGAGGTGATGCCGCCAGTGATATACAGCTTCCCGTTGAGCACAGTGCCTTCGTGGCCGTACTTGTTTACAGGATAAGGATCTACAAACTCCCACTTGTCCTCAACAATGTCATAACGTTCCGTAGAATAAAACGTCTCGTCGCGAGTGCGACCTGCAACGGCATAAATATACTTCCCGATGACGCCGACGGCAAACTCTGATCTGGGAACGGACATGTCGGCCATGCGTAGCCAGGAGTTCTGTCTGGGATCGTAGCGGTAGACCTTAGAAGAAGCGTGGAACTCTCCGTCCGGGCCTAACTCTTCACCACCCAACAGGAAGGCGAAGTTGTTGACGATGGCCAGGCAATCGGGGCGGAGCGGTACCTGGGGGCCTTCTAGTTCCCACCACACTTTGGGCCGGTGCAGGAGGAGGATCTTACTATTGACCATGCTGTGGCCGATCATTCCACGGAAAACAGCAGTCTGGGGTCTCACGGATCTGATGCGGTTGGACTTGGTTTCTGCCAGCGGTTGTTCGTTCACCTGATGGAAGTAGCTGAGCGCCTGGTCTACTTCTAGTCTCAGTTGGCGGGAATAACGGTAGAACTCTGAAGTCTTCACCTATGCAAGGATGAAAAAAAAAAAGGGTCAATGACATCAGTTATCGGCTTTCAAATTAAAAAAATTATCAGTTATCGGTATCGGACAATATTTTCATATCGGTTCATTTCTACTATCGTTCAAAAGTTTGGGGTCGTTAAGATTTTTTTAAATGGTTTTGAAAGCTCTTTTGCTTACTAAAGCTGAATTTATGCAATCAAAAATACAATAAAAACAGTAATATTGTGAAATATTAATATAAACTAAAATAATTGTTTTCTATTTTGAATAGATTTTAAAATGTAATTTATTCCTGTGATGCAAAGCTGAATTTTCAGCATCATTACTCCAGTCTTCAGTGTCACACGATCCTTCAGAAATCATTCTAATATTCTGATTTGGGAGTTCAAAAAGCATTTCTTATTCTTATTCTTAATGATGTTCTGATTAAAATGTTAGTGGAAACTAATACTTTTATTTCAGGATTCTTTGATGAATAGAAATATATATATTGTACTGACCCCAAACTTGTGAACGGTAATGTACAATGATTTGCATCATGTTTTTAATGCAATTTAATGCCATTTTTGTAAAGAAAAAGTAAAAATATAAAAAAGTATTCTGTATAAGCCTAAAGCCTGTAATTGCATTTTGCATTACAATTTAAAGGTGCTGTATGTAGGATTCAGCGACCTTTAGCCGTGATGTTTCAGATTGCAACCAATAAGTTTACAAGCGCGTGCTCGAATTTATGAGCGAGCACTGTACATAGACAGTATATAAACGGCACTGTGGGTACCTTCCAGACTGAGACGCAACACACCGGAGAAAGCATCACACAACATGCTGGAAACTCAGGTAAACTCCCTCTGCAACGTTACAATAATAGGCTACTTTTATCAGCTTGACGTTGAACTAATGCTCCATGCTCGTACCATAAGTATGGAACCCTATCAACTGTGCCGAATTCTGTCACTGCAAGCACCACTTCACATTTTCTTCAGGAAATGTACAATCTAGGTTTGTAGATAAGGTTTCTCCATGATTCAAATGCCCTGCCGATGTTGATCCGTGTTTTCACCCGAAGTTCGTCCGATTCACGTCTGGCCTTACGAGCTTCAGCAGAAAAAATTAGTTTTTAGTTTTTTTTATCAATATGGAGTTTGTGTTGGAGTCTGTGTTTTGCTGGGCGCAGGTCGTTTCTTAGTGTTATCAGACATGACATAAGTTGCATAAGTCATAAGTCCATGTCATAAGTTGCAGTGTCGTCTCTGTTGAGTGCAAAGTCAGTAGGCTAGACGAGGCGAGAGGTTCGGGAGCGCGCGTGCAGGTGACGTCACTGCTGGATTTTGCGGTAAATCCGACCCGGAGCCTTCACATAAAAATAAGAATACTTGCTTTCAGAGGTAATAGCAAAACCTGCAAAGTGGATCATTTTAATGTGAGATTACAACCCCTTCACACACATGCAATAAAAAAAGGATTCATTTTAGTAGAAAAGTTACATACAGCACCTTTAAAAAAGTTCTGTTCATCAAACAAAAAGTCATACAGAATTAAACAAAACAGGAAATTATATCATAGAGAGGACCTCTGTAGATCTTCATGAAATGTTTCTTAAAAAACTGCATAATTAACGACAAGTACATTTAGGTTGTAAAGCGTCATGTGGTACAACTCTCCAAAAACGTAATGATATTCATGAATTCGATTTTCAAATGATTTTTTCCTTTTTCTTACTTGTCACTAGCCTGGGTTTCCCCATGCTGCCTTGCGCGCAGCGCGATTTTATTCACGCTGCTAGGCAGCCTGGACACCATGGACCAGATTTTCCCCTCAAAAAGGGAACCAATCACAGAACGGGGAGGGAGCTTCAAGACGATGACGACGTCTATGCGACACACCGAAGCAGTTTGTTTATATCTATGGATCCAACATGGCATCAGACGCGAAGTTACCTTTCGATGCAGCCTTAGATAGTGTTCTAAGTTGTTTAGAACGCAAGTTTATTTTGTCTTCTTCCTCGTCGAATTTCTGTCGCACTACATACGTCATCTGGTATAATTGAAACGATTGGCTATGAGCTACGTACAGGCGCATTTGATAGACATTCGTAGCGCCCAATAAACGGCTCTGGGCATTCGTAAACCACGTCTCAAATATGAGAAAATGAACGTGGTTCCCAGACCACGTCTCAATGAGAAGAGGTCTGACGTTAGCCAGGCTAACTTGTCACTGACCCCTAAACACATAATAAACAAGGAAGCATTGTTACCTTCTCAAAGATATTAACAAGTACATTTAGTTTGTAAAGCGTCATGTGGTACAACTCTCCAAAAACGTAATGATATTCATGAATTCGATTTTCAAATTATTTTTTCCTTTTTCTTACTTGTCACTGACCCCTAAACACATAATAAACAAGGAAGCATTGTTACCTTCTCAAAGATATTAACAAGTAAAGTTAGGTTGTAACGTGTCATGTGGTACAAATTAGTGATGCGCGGGTCGTCTCATAACCCGCGGGCCCCGCGGGTAGCCCGCGGGTCGGGTTGGGGCGGGTAAAGAAATTGTCACTTTATTTGCGGGGCGGGTTGGGGCGGGTCATTAAAAACAAAATAAAATAAAAATCCATATATGTTGCATGCAATGTCCAGCCTATATTAAATATTTGGGAATATCAATCTAATCATATTTTAGTAGGTTCTTTGATAAGGGCGGAGCAATGCAACTTGCGTGATTTCCCCAAACCTTTGGCGTCACGTGACACAGCTCGCGCAAAGCAGCTCCCGCCGCCAGCCACAACAACAAAGACGGAGAAATAAAAGTGAAGATGGAAGATGAGGTGCGGGAGAAATTGAGGTCGGGATTTTACATAATTAAAGAAAAAAAGGTGAATGATGAATTAGATGAATACAAACGCTGCTTTGTAAATATTGAAAATGTTTAAATCATTATCTTATTAATATGACCTGATTTATGGTTCATATTCAGAAACGTCTGTTATTGCCAGTTGGCAATGTTTCCAAGCACTTTCAGGCTGAAATAAAGGCTGTTTTCATTTACATTACAATGCCTAATATGTCTATTTAATGGTCGCGGGTGCGGGGCGGGGCGGGTTGTAAAAATAGATACAGTGGTGCGGGGCGGGCTGGGGCGGGCCAAATAATTTCATAAAAGCGGGACCCGCGGGTTGGAAAAAAAGCCGACCCGCGCATCACTAGTACAAATCTCCAAAAACGTAATGATATTCATGAATTCGATTTTCAAATGATTTTTCCCTTTTTCTTACTTGTCACTGACCCCTAAACACATAATAAACAAGGAAGCATTGTTACCTTCTCAAAGATATTAACAAGTACATTTAGGTTGTAAAGCGTCATGTGGTACAACTCTCCAAAAACGTAATGATATTCATGAATTCGATTTTCAAATGATTTTTTCCTTTTTCTTACTTGTCACTGACCCCTAAACACATAATAAACAAGGAAGCATTGTTACCTTCTCAAAGATATTAACAAGTAAAGTTAGGTTGTAAAGTGTCATGTGGTACAACTCTCCAAAAACGTAATGATATTCATGAATTCGATTTTCAAATGATTTTTTCCTTTTTCTTACTTGTCACTGACCCCTAAACACATAATAAACAAGGAAGCATTGTTACCTTCTCAAAGATATTAACAAGTACATTTAGGTTGTAAAGTGTCATGTGGTACAACTCTCCAAAAACGTAATGATATTCATGATGAATTCGATTTTCAAATGATTTTTTCCTTTTTTTTACTTGTCACTGACCCCTAAACACATAATAAACAAGGAAGCATTGTTACCTTCTCAAAGATATTAACAAGTAAAGTTAGGTTGTAAAGTGTCATGTGGTACAACTCTCCAAAAATGTAATGATATTCATGAATTCGATTTTCAAATGATTTTTTCCTTTTTCTTACTTGTCACTGACCCCTAAACACATAATAAACAAGGAAGCATTGTTACCTTCTCAAAGATATTAACAAGTACATTTAGGTTGTAAAGTGTCATGTGGTACAACTCTCCAAAAACGTAATGATATTCATGATGAATTCGATTTTCAAATGATTTTTTCCTTTTTTTTTTTACTTGTCACTGACCCCTAAACACATAATAAACAAGGAAGCATTGTTACCTTCTCAAAGATATTGACAAGTAAAGTTAGGTTGTAAAGTGGCATGTGGTACAACTCTCCAAAAACACAATGATATTCATGAATTAGATTTTCAAATGATTTTTTCCTTTTTATTACTTGTCACTGACCCCTAAACACATAATAAACAAGGAAGCATTGTTACCTTCTCAAAGATATTGGCAGGAGTCATGAGGCAAAAGCGCAGGTTCTGCACCACCGCATCCGTATGTCTCCATCGTCGCCGGTCATGTCTCAGCCATGCCTGCACCGCCTCATACAGCTCAATTTCCGGAAATCGACTCAGCTGGTCACTATCCAGATAAGCCATCAACTTCTCCAAGCTCAAATAGGACAGGAAGTCCGGTCGCGCCATCAGGGGCACAAAGTTCTCCAGCAGAAACGCATCAAGCTGCTCCTGCACGCCTTCCACGCCGACGCTGAAGTCTTCCAGCAAGCGCATGACCTCAGCACAATTCTCTAAGCAGATCTTGGCCAGTAAGAAGGAGCAGCAGAACTCTACAGCCTCTGTGAGTTGCACGTACATGGCAGCCTGCAGGATCTCTTGCACCGTGATCATGCTTAACTCTAATGAACCATAATACATGAAGCGAAGGACGTGACCAAACCCGGCTGCCGTCAACCCCTTCATGTGAATCTTATCCTGGTCACGTTCCCGCATATCGGCCGTGAACATGACCCGGAAATAGTCGCTTTGCGTCGCTAACAGAGCCTTGTGCGCCTGGAAGTGGTGCTCCTCGATGAGAAGAGTGACATCGAGCAGCAGTCGCTCCTCATACAAGGCTCGGAAGCCCGACGACACGCTGCCATCATGCACTTGGGAGAGGTACACCTCCACATCCCCCGCCATTAGGCACCTGCAGAGACACAAACAAGCTTATAAATGACATGTCAAGGCAAGTCGATATATCCCAATTTAGCAGGTCATCTCCGCAAGGTTGGGAGGACCTCTGTGATGAAGAGACAGACATTTACCATTTTCTCTCAAGTATTTTATAGACACAAGTCTCGTCTCAGAGTTCAATATCAATCAACACAATGGTAAAGGCCTGAAAAAAGGATAGCTCTCCCAAAATAAATTTTCTGTTATCAATTACTGACCCCGTGGAACACAAAAGAAGATATTTTGTTGCTTTGGACCACATTTCTTTGCATAGACAAAAACAGATAAAAAAAGTCAAAGGTTTGGAATGACTGCGTTTTGGGGTCAATAACATATAACAAGAAAAAGAAATGAACACTTATTCAGCAAGCACACATTAAATTGATCAAAATTGACAGCAATGACATTTATAACATTGACAAAAGATTTCTATTTAAAGTGAATTCTGTTCTTTTGTACTTTTCTCAAAGAATGCTGAAAAAATTTGTCAGTTTCCACAAACATTTTAAGCAGCACGACTGTTTTTAACATTGATACTAATAAGAAATGTTTCTTGAGCACCAAATCAGCATATTCAAATGATTTCTGAAGGATCATGGGACACTGAGACTGGAGTAATGATGCTGAATACAGCTTTATCATTACAGGGATATTTTTAAAAATACAATAAAAGAGACTGTGCAAAAGATTTTCATTTTTAAAAGCTTACCGACCCTAAACTTTTGAGCAGCTGCTTAAATCTTTTGAGTGAACTATCCATTTAATACAAGATAAAATGAGGCAAATCTTTAATTAAGTGCTTGTTGAACTAAACAGCACTTCCTCAAGTTCTTCATCAGCCAAATCATCAGAACTAATTGTAGTTTAGTGAATAATAGATGGTATAAAAACATGCCAGACTTTAATAAAGCCTCTGGAAGGACTTCAAGAACTTTCACACCTCAGCACTTCAGTTTCTGCTGCTGAAAGCCAAACTCTCTCAAAGCTCCCCCACACACTCCCCCCCTCTACTGCACACATACACACACAGCACACTCACCTCTGATTGGCCACGGGCATGTCACAGGGGGGTGTCCGAGCCAATCAGAGGATAGTACCTCTGTGTCCGTAGGAAATTAAATTCTGAAGATATTCACCTAAATGACAAACCGAACAAGCCCCAATCATTAAAATTACGAGAAAATCACCAACAGACTGAAATGCTAAAGATGCACCAACAACTGAATGTCCCACTGTGTGCAAACAGGAGACAATTACTTGAGGCATAAATGGAGGTAGAAGATGACAGAATACTTTTGACAAAATATCCCTGCTTGCACATTGAAAATGGACCATAATTGTGCAAAACAGAAGCCTTGTATAGTTTAACCATTATTTTGAATATTAAAATGAGGTAAGAAACACTTAAAGACACTGTATCCTTAACTGGTAAGGTGGCTTGGAGAAAAGCAGAGGGTGATGACTTTGTGACTTACCTTTTAGAGGCCTCCTGGCCAACGGTCGGCTTCACAGCGATGAAGGGACGTTCACATTTCCTCTGCTTGTACTTCCCCTGCTCTAAAAAGAGATTACATCCAGATGATGGAAAATAGACAACAATAAACAGCCCCTTAGCTGTCCTAAATTCACTATGTGTAAACTATGACTTGATATGGCTTATTGCTTTAAATTTAACCATTGTTAATTAGAAATTATTACCAAATGTTCCTTAGACACTGAGCAACATCTGATTATTATTTTTACGGTGGAGTAAGTGCCTATATGTAATGTGAGGGACTGTTGTATTAGACAGTGTAAGTTACATTCACATGCAGTCAGTCGACAGATCAGACGAAAGAAAACTAATGTCCTATTCAAAACTAACTGCATCCATTTGGCCACAAAATTCGGAATTTCCCAGAATTTGTTAAAATATGATTTTAAATTCACGACCGTTCAAAAGTTTGAGCTAAATATGATTATTTTAATTGTATTATTATAATATAAATTAACACTTTTATTCAGAAAGGACACAAAAAAGATCAAAATTGCTAGTAAAGACATTTATAATGTGACAAAAAAAGTTCTATTTCAAATAAATCATTTCTAATCAAAGAACTGTAAAAAATATTTATCACGTTTCCACAAAAATCAAGTTTTCAAAACTGATAATTAATCAGCACTGATAGGAAATATAATTTTTTTCGACCAATATCGATTTTAACCAACAACTATTGGCTGATTGCGATACCGATATTTGTCGCTTGCTCTCTTATTTGAACATTTGTCATTAAAATAGATTAGTGTTTCGATCATGTTTTAAATAGTTAGCAAAGTTCAAAAAAGCATGCATTAATGTATACTAGCTAGTTTATTGCTGCATCATCAAATAATTTCTATTGAACATGGATTTGATCCATTTAAAACTCAACAGACCAGCATAAATACAACAGAACAAAAGATGCATATGAAATAAACTACTTTTCAGTTAGGTCTAAGAGTAGTTTACGGGAACAAAAATAAAGTAAATCAAATGTAAAATATATTCTTACTTGTATAAATTAAACATACATTAATCTTTATTAAAGTTATTTAGTCAAGAGTACAGTAGTGTTTTTTGTCTTTTATTGTTTGATTAATATTAAAACAGACAGCAGCGCAACAGGAATATTAGGCTGCTGTCACTTTAAGATCGGCACGGATTCAATACACTGGTACACAAGTATTTTATTTCTCAACATTCATTTAAGACACAACTGACAATGTTTACAAGGATGCTCACTAAAATGGCCATTTTCATTTAATTTTGTGTAAATTAGAAAAGTGAAAGAACTCAATTCAGTATTTGCGCGCTGTCTAAAACGCTGCTTTCCGGGCGCGTGCTTTGGATTTGCACGCACAAAACTTTTAACATAAGAGACCACATTCATGAGACAACTGTTGTTAGATTTCATTGGTGATTTCAAATATGAAATTTAATCGTAAGCTTAGTGAACAGCTTTGGAGAATTATCCGAATCAAATAGATATGAGCTGCACTTGCATGACGGAAATAGCTGCCCAAGAGGAGTTTCAAAGATGGCCGCCGAGTGAAATGACTTGCCTTAAAAGGGACTTTGGTAGAATTGAGTTCTCCTTGGTATCTTCTTGCACTTGAATATTTAAATTCGCAAGGTTTAAAACACGTGCAATGAACAAACTTTTGTGAAGATGCAGCACTGGCCTGATCGGGACAGTGACAGTTTCGTCAAGCGTCGTTCACGTTGGCCCCGAACAGTCCTTATTGTTGAGCCCTGCTGTATTTTGTACAGATTTCATTTTGTTTTAGCAAGTATTTAATTATTTTACCAAGAGAAAAACGTTGGATTATGCAACAGACAGTATACAACTCAGTGCCTTCATGCAGTTAATTAATAAACCATCAGTTTGTTATCAGCCTTTTCCATGGTATAGCCGATGGTTTTAAACTGATCAAAAATCGCCCGATAAATATCGGCGGCCGATACATCGGTACATCTCTACAGATATTAATAAGAGATTTTACTTGAGCACCAAATCAGCATATTAGAATAATTTCTGAAGGATCATGTGACACTGAAGCCTGGAGTAATGATGCTGAAAATTCAGCTGCCACCATAGGAATGAATTACATTTTAAGATATTCTAAAACAGAAAACAGTTATAATATTTCACAATATTACATTTTTTTTTTTTTTATCAAATACAGCCGAAAGGTAGTGTATCAAACTCCAATGTGACATCTGTGTGTCATATGATAAAACAATCAATCCATTTTCCAGTAACCACCAGGATGCCTCTGGGTTTTAATTTAGGCCTATACTACAATACCAGGGGTCTCAAACACGTATAATCACAGTATAAAGTACTATTTCCCATAAAGAACTGTATTCTCTGATTCTGTTCTTTTCTCTGACATTGGTCTTACAGGTGTAAAACAGTTTAGATAGTTGTTAATAAGAATTATGATACATTATTTAAGAGATTTAAGTATAACATGAGTAGCTCTCTGCAACTTTCGATTGTAAAAAGAAGCTCTCAAATGAAAAAAGGTTGGAGACCCCTGATTTATACAGTTTTAATTTATAAATACATTTAGTTTTTTCTTAGTTTACCTAGTTTTGACTGTCGCTGTGGTAAACTTCTCTGTGTTTAGGGGAAAATGTAATGAATGTTTACAGTCACCTTATCTTACATTACATTACACTCAACGTGGTTTTATATCCTTTTCAACTTCAATGACCTCGTGTTCAGATCCTCAGTAAACGAGATACGCTTGGCTGATTCACAGAAAAGCATGTATTATGAATTCTGCATGACATGTTTTGATTTCAGTTTTTTTTTTTATTCTAAAGATAAAATAAAATAAATTCTGAAAACGACTGGATACAGACACTAACGTTGTCTTGAAACCTAATAATCTGTCTATCTAGGCAGCATTTATAGTCACTGAGTCGCTTTACATGCATATGATTCCCAAACATGCTGTCTATCTAGGGAGCTCACTGGGTCAATATCAGAGGCACAGCCAGTAATTACCGCTGACACGTCCCAACGAATGTCAAGCCCACGACATATTAAACAATTCTGATGTTTTCGGCTACGGTGAGATAAAACGAGCAGGTTATTAAGCAGGACAACGTTGCGTGTGTACAATAAAACAATTCCAGCAGGGTTTTACCTCGGCGATGCGACTCCACGCAACCCCGCTTCGACCAGGGAGCCCGAGGTCCTTCGGACATGGAGTGCTGCTATTAGACAAAGACCAGAGAAATTAAATATGAAATCTCATTATCGACGGAAACATGCTGCCCATTGGCGTCTTTAAGTGACAATAAACCAGTGTTATTTGGCCTGAATTGCTAAATGTTGTTTGTCTATAGCCTCCACTGCGTTCGTAGACGCCATATTATTGTCTGCACTGACGTCATTTCCCGATCATTTGTCGGTCGGACGGAAATATTGGAGTTTGTGTCAATATTTTCTGCCTACATGTACAAAATGTTTTAGTTCACCGTCTCTGACATTACAATTGCTATGAGAACATAAATCATGACATAGCCTATATTATGACTGAAGTTCTACTTTCCTTATGAATTAAGAGGTAAGGAAGTTTGAGCGTGTGAAACCTGTTTTATAGATAGATAGATAGATAGATAGATAGATAGATAGATAGATAGATAGATAGATAGATAGATAGATAGATAGATAGATAGATAGATAGATAGATAGATAGATAGATAGATAGATAGATAGATAGATAGATAGATAGATAGATAGGTCTCTCTGTGTGTGTGCTGTTTTTGCATGTGTTCATAATTTCTTTGTATGACTGTGGGGCCAAACAATACACAAAACATGCACGGCTGAAATGTACAATTTGTACAATTTCATTACATTGCCACAAATAAAACAATTGCCTCCAAGCATAACTACTCAATATGCTTACAAAATCTTCAACAACAAAAAAATAATAACATTTGAATAAAGGGTGAAGATGTCAATTTTCTTAGACAGGTGTCATCACTTTTGGCCTCAACTGTTTGGTGCTTGTCCCTAGTAGTGACAGACAGTACTGCCAAAACTACAAAACGAGTGACGTCATAACCCGAAGACGGACCCAGGATTCATCCCCATCAGTCCAACGTGTGTTCAAGTTTTCTTCATGTTAATTACAGATTAGATAAATTATGTTGTTGGATATGTTTGGTATTTTAAGTTTCTTTATGATAATTATAATCTAGGATGCCATTTCCGGTCTGTTTTCTCCTTCTTGGGATTTACTGGTCTTTTCTAGAAACTGATTGCATCATCCCATGCTTACGGGACGCTGTTCGATAGATGCGTTATAATTATTTACCTTATTTTTTGGTGTTCTGCCGTGTAATAAGGAAAAGTAGAACATTATCTATATGAATACATACAACACTACACAATAATTAGACAGTTTATAAATTTATGGCACACATGTATTTGTAAAAACGGTCAGGCGTTTGCTTGATCATACTCTCATTCCTTTTCTTTCAAGATGGCGGGCGACGAGTCTGGAACAACGTTGGGTCAGCCTCATCTTTCTAAACAAGACCTCAGTACACTAGTAAGTCTTCATATTTTGTTATATAGTGTAATATAAAAGGTTCAAGGTGTACTGGCGCCATCGCCAGTTCGAGTTCAGTGCTCTTGTGCTCTCTGATGAAGGCAGGCGTGCTTGTTAGCTGTGCCGGTGAAAACTCACCACATGATTCATTCTGGGATGGAGAAGGACCCCGTGTAGAAATTACGGATATATACATATAAGTTACATATATAAAAATTTCGTGAAACCACTGCCGGTTGACATTACCCAAATGTCATTCTGTTTAATATATTTCCTGTCATGTTCTACTTTGGTCATGTGCTAATCTTACATGCTTCCAAGCTAATTATTCACCGGTGTCTCATGTAATGTTCTCGACAGTAGATCTTCCCTTAAGGCAAACTTTATTAACATGTATTCCTTGAAATTAACACAATGATTATTTTTGAAACTGTGACTTATTTATTAATTACTTGCAAATAATACAATAAAGCTCTAAAATAATTATTGCAAGCTACACTCTGAATCAAAAGCTAGCAATAGCAATTATTTGATTCAATTTAAGCTTGCAACAGCAAATTGCAGCTTCTCTTTTATTAGGGGAGAAAACTTTTTCTCTCTCTTAGAGAGGCTGTTACAAGTTTTGGAAGTAAAAAAGTCAAGTATTTATTTTTGGTGGTTGTCGCCCATGACTTGATTGATTTGAATGTTGTGATGCACTTGTCACTACTGATGTTTTTTAGTATTATTATTTTATGTTAGGTTACACCTAAAACAGTTTGCCATATTATTATTTTTTGACAATTTATTTGATGATTAGCTTTAACAGATCTGTTTTGCTTTATAGGATGTGAGCAAACTGACTCCTCTGTCCCAAGAGATCATCAGCAGACAAGCCACAATAAACATAGGTGAGATTTCTTTGAACTGTTTTCTCCATACAAACAGACACATTTGATCCAAACGCAGGTTTCATATTAAAGTTAAAGTCACCATGAAATCAAAATGGACAGTTTATGGAATATTTGTTATAAATAATTGATCTGTTCACCTTTTTTAAATTCATGTGCTCTTTTAATATTTAATCAAAATAACTTCTCCCTCTTGGATCGACATCTCTTCTCTGATGTGTGTTTACTGATGCGAGGGCGGGACAACCTGTCACTCACATGACATCACAGCAACCACAACAATCCAATCGATTCACAATGGACAAAATAATGTTCCCCTACAATTTTTGAGAAGTCGTTTTCACTCGGATATACGGTCACAATAGGGATGAAAAGATGATTGCAGCTTCCGTTTCATGCTGGCTTTATTTATACCTATGTGTTTGTCTTTAGGAACTATTGGTCATGTAGCCCATGGAAAATCAACAGTGGTGAAAGCGATCTCTGGAGTTCACACTGTCAGATTCAAAAATGAGCTGGAGAGAAACATTACCATCAAGTTGGGTTATGCTAATGCTAAGGTAACAACATTGTTTGATTTCAAATCTCTAGTTATTGCAAGCTACACTCTGAGTCAGAAGCTAGAAATAGCAATTATTTGATTCAATTTAAGCTTGCAACAACAACTTACAGCTTTCGTTTTTTATGGAGAGGGAATTTTTCCCCTCCAAACAAGGCTGTTACAAGTAATTTCTTGTGTAGAAATGTGAATTATTTTTTACTGAGGGTTTGATATTTTTTGTCATGTTTGTTCGCTTGAAGTTTATATCTTTTGCATTGAATCCCTTATCTAGGTGTATAAATTGGATGATCCAAGTTGTCCACGGCCAGAGTGTTACAGGTCATGTGGCAGCAGCACACCTGATGAGTTCCTCACAGACATTCCTGGCACCAAAGGCAACTTCAAATTAGTTCGGTATGTTTTCTAATATACATAACAGTTTTTGCTGCCTAACATTTTTGTGGAAACGATGAAACCAACATTTGTGGTAAGATTTTAAAAAAAGAGAGAGAAATAAATACTTATATTAATCAAGGATCAAAAGTGACAGTGAAGACATGTATGATGATCCAAAAGATTTCTATTTAATCAATGCTTTAATAAATTTAGTAAATAATTATAATAATGCAAATAAATTCTGCTCATTGAACATTGTTTAAAGAATACTGAAAAAAGTATCTCCATTTCCACAAAAATATTAAACGGCACAACTGTTTTCAACATTGGTAATAATAAGAAATGTTACTCGAGCACCATATCAGCATATTAGAATGATTTCTGAAGGATCATGTGACAATGAAGACTTGAGTAATGGTGGTAAAGAAATTCAGCTTTGACATCACATGAATAAGTAACATTTTTAAAATATATTCAAATAGAAAACAGTTATTTTAATTTTTAATGATATTTTACAATATTACTGTTTTTCTGTATTTTTGATTAAAAGCAGCCTTGATGAGCGTACAAGACTTCAAAAACAAATTTTAATATTTTCAAACTTTTGATACGTGTGTGTGTGTATAACATACACCTATCAAAAGGATGGATGGATAGATATGAGGTTCTAGGTGTACTGGCACACAAATACCAGGGGCGTGCGGTCCATATTAGCTGCGAATGCTCTACATACCAATGCCATTCGTGGACTCGCTAATTAATAATAACATTATAAATAACTAAAAATTCCCTTGATTGAGGCGTGCCATAAAGCTTACATGATAAAATGTTGGTAAACAGTCCGTCATTTATTTATTAGCCAAACAACGGTAATTTTCTTCAAATCTGCCAGTTTCGGAGCGTTTCAGGTGATTCCAAAAGGCAATACATGTAATATTATTCTGTATTATATCTTTACCATGTGTATTGACAGTTTGGCTAGTGTTTTTTTTTTTTTACACTTCTGAATTCAGTCTTTATATTCAGTTTATATCATTCTTTTTAGACATGTCTCATTTGTGGATTGCCCGGGTCACGACATCTTGATGGCCACCATGTTAAACGGCGCCGCCGTAATGGATGCTGCTCTACTTTTAATTGGTGAGTATTTACCTCGTAACCTTTAGCTTTTTTTGTCTTGCAAGTAATGACCACATCCTTATTTTGTAAGAGTAGCTAAAGATCTTTTTTACTCTTTCAGCTGGCAATGAGTCATGCCCTCAGCCACAGACGTCAGAGCATTTGGCAGCCATTGAGATCATGAAGCTCAAGCACATATTGATTCTGCAGAATAAAATCGACTTGGTGAAAGAGAGTCAGGCCAAAGAGCAGTATGAACAGATCCTGGCTTTTGTGCAGGGTAAGTGTTTTAGCTCGATGCTCTTCTGAAATTTTCAGAATTTGCTGGTAGCCAAACAGGAAACCATAAAAGTTTCAGAAATCTTTGTACATGCACTTTTACCATTGAAAAGTTTGGGGTGGGTACGATTTTTTAAAATGTTTTTGAATGAAGTCTCTTATGCTCACATCGACTGCTTTTATTTGATCAAAAATACAGTAAACCTGTAATATTGTGAAATATTATTCAAATTTAAAATATTTTATATTCAATATTAAATATAATTAAATATAATTATATTTGAATATGTTTTAAAACTTAATTTATTCATGTGATGTTTCTCCAGTCTTCAGTGTCACATGATCCTTCAGAAATTATTCTAATATGCTGAATTGTTGCTCAAGAAATATTTATCAATGTTGAAAACAGTTGCGCTGCTGAATATATATATATATATATATATATATATATATATATATATATATATATAATATATATATATATATATTTGTTTTATATATATATATATATATAAAATTTAATATTATTTGATGAATAGAAAGTTCAGCTTTCATTTGAAATGAAAATCGTCTGTAACATTATAAATGTTTTTACTGTAATACTTTATCAATTTAATGCTTCCTTGCTGAATAACGTTTATATATATATATATATATATATATATATATATATATATATATATATATATATATATATATATATATTAATTAATATAATTTTTATTTTATTTTTTACAAATCTTCCTGACCCCAAAATATTGAAAGCTATAGTATGTAGTCTTCTTTAAACAGCACTGTCTTGTGGATATCTTGTTTACTTGATTTTAATTATAAATATGTTTTCAAAGATTTAATGCCTCAAACATGACAAATACAATGATTACTTTTTCCCAAGGTTGAAACTGAAAAGGGATAGTTCATCCAAAAATGAAAATGTGTCATTTACTCACCCTCAAATTGCAAAGAGATTGTTTACTTGTTAGGCAAGTCAAGTTGCGATAATGAACAGGACTACATGGAGATGCCAAAAAAAAACTAAACCAACCACCTTGACCTGACTGCATTTACCTACTACAGTACACGGATCCATGTGTATAAATACAATGAATGTGTGATCAGTGCATCAAGAACGCACATACATGGTTTGTTGGCGTATCAATATTACAGACTCACGCGTGCTTACTGTACCACTTCTGTATTTCACCGCAATCATCTTTGCCTTGAGTACAATTCGCATCCATCAAAGCATTACTAGCAAGATGCTGGTTTGCTTCCTCCTGCCCGAGAAACGTAGTTTGCGTATCATCTGGCCATACAGAGGTAGGATGTTTTGACATTCAGTCTGTATTGCACACAGCGTGATGCGTATTTCATGGTGACTCGCGCTCTTCAGAAACAATCACCGAATATGACAGAGCTCGTGTTTTAAAGCGAAACACACTGGAATGGAAGCGATTAACTGAAAATGCAAGGCAAGTCTCTATTGCCGGAATCTCTGATTTAATCAGCCTGGACTTCTAAGATCATCTAACTGCCTGACGTAAATTACGTTAATGATGCAATTTCACATGCTTCAGTAATTTGCGTTAAATTATTTTAACGAGTTAAGGATTTTGAATTAATCGCATGCATTAACACGTTACCGTTGACAGCCCTGATTTTTAAAAAATTTTAATTTTAAGTTATTTTTTCCCCACTCCATATAATGAAAGTGATTAGGGACTGAATCTGTCAGGCTCCAAAAAATGCATCAAAATGCATTTCAAACACATTCAAGTCACATAAGGGTGAGTAGATGATGACAGAATGGTAATATTGGGTGAAGAATCCATTTAGCATGGACCCTTTCTATTACTCTATATATTCATAGCTTATATGTGTCTTCTATATTCCATTGTACAGACTGATGGGTAAACTATGGCTTTATAATTGGATGGTTTAACTTTCATTAATTTGTTTTCCTACAGGAACGGTAGCAGAGGGAGCTCCAATCATCCCAATCTCGGCGCAGCTCAAGTACAACATTGAGGTTGTCTGCGAGTACATTGTAAATAAGATCCCCGTGCCTGTCCGTGACTTCATCTCTGAGCCTCGCCTTATTGGTAAGTGACAGTTTTAATTTGAAGGCTACTAAAGAGGATTCCCTGTGTTCAATGTCAAATTTTAGATGACTGATTGTTTTTTTCCCACAGTAATCAGGTCATTTGATGTTAATAAGCCTGGCTGTGAAGTAGATGATCTGAAAGGTGGTGTAGCTGGAGGAAGTATCCTCAAAGGAGTCCTGAAGGTAACTTTTGACCTGTTTGATCCAATTTAAGCAACGCTATAATGCGTCTCATCTTCATGGACTGCACCAGATTTGCCAGTTCTTGTCCTGAGGTGTTAACACTTGCAAGTGTTTGTGTGTAATTTCAACTCATCCCTTTTCTTGAAAATGGTTTAAAGATTGAAATGTGAGGTTTATCTTTTTATAAATCTTTTTTGGTTTTGTCAACCTGTATTTGAACAGTAAAGTTGTTTAAAGTGCCTTTCATGCAGTGTGAATATAGCTGTTTGTGAATGTAAAAGGTCTGCAAAGTTTTAAAAAGTGCATAGTGTACAACAAATAGGTATTGTCTTCTAAAAGAAAGAATTGATTCTGAACTGCTGCAAAGAGTTGTCAGCAATTCCAGTTTCACTTCCTTTTACATACCTACGTAACAATGTAACATTTGCATAATGCCAGCCTGTTGTCTTCATTGGCTGCCCGCGAATGGAATTGATACAGGAAAAAATTATGCCATTGATACTGTTTGTATCAAGTGCCAAGGAAGCCTCCGGAGCTGAAATTCAGATATTGTAATAGTCCTTTAGTTTCCGAAACAAGCTGTAAGCGGTAGACCAATCACAATAGACTAGGCCATCTGACCAATCAGAGCAGAGTAGGCTCATGGAAAAGAGGGTTTAGAGAGACTGAATCTTTGAACAAACCATTTTCAGACTCTTTGAGAAATGAGGTGATGTGTTTTACATTGGATGTATGTAAACCTATTGTAGAAGACCTCCAAAACAAAATTAATAACTTTTAAAATAGCATAATAGGGGCACTTTAAATCATGGCTTTACAATCATTTTATAGATAAGTGTGTTACCATAGACATTTTCTTACCCCGCTTATATAGTATTAATTTATTTGTGCATGTCTTAAAAACCTTTAAGATTTGATTTGAAAAACCTTGCAGATACTCTGTGAAGCTCTTTCATTGTCTGCTTTACGGCTGCTATTCCTGTTCCTCTTTTCATGCTGTTCTCCCCTGTTTATTTTTGTTCAAGGTTGGACAGGAGATTGAGGTCAGACCAGGTATTGTTTCTAAGGACCATGAAGGGAAATTAATGTGCAAACCTATCTTCTCCAAAATTGTCTCACTATTCGCCGAACACAATGACCTCCAGTATGCTGCTCCTGGTGGCCTTATTGGTATGCAGACTTGAACATTTCTGAAATAATGTAGTATTTGTTAATTGTTTGTTGTTGTTTCTTTTGTACTAAAGTGGATGATTTAATAATTGCTATGCACATTCTCTGTTGCAGGTGTTGGCACCAAGATCGACCCTACACTGTGCAGAGCGGATCGTATGGTGGGCCAGGTCCTCGGTGCTGTGGGGGCTCTTCCTGAGATCTTCACAGAGCTTGAGATCTCCTACTTCCTTTTAAGAAGGCTGCTTGGTGTGCGCACTGAGGGTGACAAGAAAGCAGCCAAGGTAAAGCGAAATCTCCACTTATTGTTCCACAAGGTCCTGGATTTTGAATGATACCAAATATATTTATTTTAAAGCACCAAAGCTGCATTTATTTGATCAAACATAGTAAAACAGTAATATTGTCAAATATTATTAATTTAAATTAACTTTTCGAAGTGAACAAACAAGTCTATTCTTCTTTTAAGGATTATTTCACCAAAAAATGGAAAAAAGTCATAATTTACTCAAGCTCGTGTCGTTCCAAACTCGTAAGACTTTTGTTCACTTTCAAAACACAAATGAAGATATTTTAATGAAATGAGAGAATTCTGTCCCTCCATTGACAGCCACGCAACTACCACTCTGGTGCTTCAAAAAGCTAATAAAGAGATCGTAAAACTAATCCATATGAATTGAGAGGTTTAGTCCAAATGAACAGATTGAATTTAGGCTTTTCACATATAAACATTGATCAGCGAACATAAACCGAACCTTATGACGTGCAGGAACAATCCTCATTGGTTCTCGCTCGACAAGCGAACATGCTTGAGCCTCTGTTTACCACAACTGATGTGTGAGTTGATGTATGTTTATATGCGCATGAAAGACTAAATTAAATCTTTTCATCAAATAAATCGCTTGTGTCTCTTCAGAAAATTTGGACTAAATCACTCGATTCATATGGATTAGTTTTATGATCTCTTTTTGAAGCGTCAAAGTGTCAGTTGTGTAGCTGTGTATGGAGGGACAGAAAGCTCTCGGGTTTCATCAAAAAGATCTTCATTTGTGTTCTGAAGATGAACGAAAGACAGCATGAGGGTGAGTAATTAATGACAGAATTTTCAATTTTAGGTGAACTATCTGAACTTAAGAATGATAGTGTGTGTGTATATAGTATGGTATACAATACATATATATACATCACTTATTTAATTTATTTTTTATAAACATTTGGATTTTATTGTACCTGCTATTACAGTTTCTGATTTTTCTTATCGATTTGGCTTACAGGTTCAGAAGCTGTCGAAGAATGAGGTGCTGATGGTAAACATCGGCTCGCTGTCGACAGGAGGCCGTGTTAGTGCAGTGAAAGCTGATTTGGCCAAGATTGTGCTCACTAACCCTGTGTGCACAGAGGTGGGGGAGAAGATCGCCTTGAGTCGCAGAGTGGAGAAACATTGGCGGTGAGCAAAATTGAATTCAAGACCTGTTGTTTTGTGGAATAATGTGCATCAGTAAATCATGCACAATGAGACCAGGAACTTGTTTTGATGTAAATGAGTCAATTTGATGTTGTGACTTCCAAACTTTATATATTTTCCACATTTCATTATTGCAGTTTGAACAGTCATTGACCTCTCTCTTCCTCTAGTTTGATCGGATGGGGGCAGATCAGGAGAGGAGTAACCATCACACCCACAGTTGATGACGATTGAGGAGTGACCCATTCTGTCAATGGCTCGCACTGTCTCTGCCGGACATAATTATTAAACCATTTCACACACTCTTGTGCACAGGTCAGCGCAAAGTGAAGGGAAAGGCTCTTTTGAGTGGAATGCACTGGCCCTGTATTTTAAGATGGTCACCATCCTCAGTGGAAGGATTGGTGTCATTTCTATCAAATGCAATGATTTTTCAAGGAAACATTATTCCTTGGCTTGACAAAGAAATTGTCAACATCTTTCAGTGATGACAAATAAAAACCTTTTGGATCAAACCATTTGTGTGCTGTTTTCTGAAAATTGTGCTTCATTTCAACCACAACAAGACTTTCCTATTAAAACCTAATTTCAAGAACAATATGTGCAAAGTTAAGATGTTATTTTAACAGCAAAGCTTGATAGACAGCATAATCCTTAAAAAAAAAAACATGCAGGTTCTTAATAGTGTCCAAAGGCATTTGATAGTGTGCAGTGACACACTGTTTTTTACGTCCTTTATTCAATTTAAATATCCCAAACAAATATTGCTATATTAAAAGCATGATTAAGGTGATCTAGAATCATGTAATAAGAGGTTTTTGAATGAGCAGCAGTTTTGTCTTAACAGTGGCAGCTTTATTAGGTGTATTAATAACCTCAGTACTGGTGTTAGGGGAAAAATAGACTGGATCTGATCATCTCTAGCCAGCCACATAATTTAAATCTAACGAGTAAATTAATTTTAAAAGAAATATTTGAGTAAGTATTATAAGTATTGGAATGAATATATGTTGTCATTGTTATTTCTAATATTTTTTTTTTCTGTATCTTTGTATATTATTATATATGTTTGCTTGGTTCTAGGTCTGTAAATAATTCTTCTTTATAGACGTATTTTGGTCTGTAACTAATGTTAGAACCAATATATTTGATGTTCTAACGTGTATAAGAAAATAATAAAAACGTAAAACCACCGGATATATTTAAAACCACCGGATATACAGCCGTACAAGCAGTAAACTGTATGAATGTGCTACCCAGCAAATATTTCCAACCAAAACAGTTTGCGTAATAATAAACCATAATGGTAATTTAAACTATTTTATAAGCATAAATCCATAACTGGCTAATATCCCGAGCTCGCTCATTCCGCATCATACGCATTTCACGCCGCCACAAATTAAACCCCATCAAAATACTCATTCACAACCGACTTCCAAAGCGCTAAACAAAAACAAAATAATTCGTTTGGGTTTTTTGTCAAAACCGCCTGGTTTTAAAATCGTCGAAGCACAGAAGAAATACAGCATATGGGCCTGCCAAAAGAGCCGGACTGCGGCCACTTGACTGAGACTCCTTCCGCATTTTCCTGCGGCTCCGAGGCAGTGACGTGCGGCTCTGAAGGCGGCGTAAGCGCCGGAGGAGCTGGAGGCTGCAGCGCCGCGGAGCGCATCAGACTCGGCCCCTCCCCTCCGCGCTCTGCGGCGGCCCGCCCTGCTCACACAAGAGCCCCGTCTGCGTTCTGCCCGAGTCTGGGGGTGGGAGAAGGATACCCGTACGGCCTTGGAAACAAACAAAAAAATATAACAGGTAGGCCGCCGTGTTTAACAGAATCTGAACGTTTATATTTGTTAAATATGCATCTGATGGGATATTTTGGAGTGAATTATGTATTTATCTGTTTGAGAGATTAACGCCGTTGTAATGGCGCGTAGGCCTTTGTTAGCACCGAGCCGCGGCCTTCAGAGGCCTAAAGTAGGCCGCGGAGACGACACTCTCAAGACCTGCAAGACTGATTCATAAGCAATTACACATTGATTTCATTTGCAGATGGATTACGCAAACTGCAATTGTGTTGTAGATCATTTTTAGTGTCACTGTGCTGGTATTTAAGTAGATATTTACAAGGTTTAATTAATTATTTTAATGTATTCAAAATGGCGATGTCGCTAAAAGAAGGGGCGTGGCAGGTGGGTTCTAACAGTGGGCGGGGCTCTGGTAGCTCAAGGCTGCGGGAGGGAACGCCCCTTCTCACTGTCACATTGTAAACAGTACAGATGGGAATAGAAGGGTCAACGCTAAATAACAGTATCAGATTATGGGATTCATGGGAGCCTATTTGGCTTACAGTTGCTGTACTAAAAGTATAATAAGGTCATTCCTATTGTGCAGTAAAATAAATGAAAAAAGACTTTCAGGAGTATGCATTGGTCAATATCAGGTGATTAAAATGAATTAATAATTTGACAATTTACCTGATGGCAAGCTAAAGTCCAGTTTTTATTTGAATATGATTTAATTGATTTCCATCTTTAAAAATGTAGTTATTATTTTATGCAATGCATCAAGAAAGACGTGATAATTATGGCCTATAATTGATAAATGGCAGACTTTTTGGTCTTATGTTCTTGTTATGTTCTGATGGTTTTCTTTTCTTTTGCGTTTTGTCTCTGTAGGTCTTATATTATGCAGATAACCAGTGGAGACAATGGATGAAGATGTAACGGCTCTCTCTCTCCATTCCCATGAGCCCAAGATCATATTCCATGGGACAGGTAAAACAAACAGTGCCTATGATAAAGTCTCTCAGATTGTTGTTTCATGAGTATTAAGATATTTATAAATGCAAATATGTGTGTTCTTCTCCGAGAAGACGAGGTGGTGGTAGAACTGCAGGAGTCGGTTCTCGTGTCTGACGTGGAGGGTGAGAAGATTGCGGTGCACGGCCTCGCACATGAGGAGCTGGTCATCCAGGAAGCCATCGAGGATGTGGTGGCGGAGTATGTGCCATGCTCGGATGAAGACGAAGAGCTGGGCACGATTGCGGTGGAGACCTGTGTGATGTCACCTGATGATGTGGCTCTGGAGGATGAAGGACTGCGGGTTGATGTGGTGACTGACGCTCAGGTACAGGAGGATCCCGACACCTGTGGAGACTACCTCATGATCTCTTGTGAGTGGCTTCAGTTAGTGAGAATAGAACATTTCTTGAAAAGGATCTGAATTTTAATGACTCATTGTTCAGAAAGTTGCTTTTGCTGGCAACAGTAAGCAGCCTACAGTTAGGGTTCAGTCATATTTACCATTGTTCTGCAAAATTTCAATGGAAATCCATGAGATTGGGAATTTTTTTTGCAGTGGGTTCAAGTTGATCATGCGAATTCGCCACATTGACCAACAGAAAACTGCTTGGTTTGAAAGTGACATCTATGTGGGCTGGGCTTCAAACATCACTACACTGTTATAGACAATGGATCTTTTTTGTTGAAATTTTGCTAATGTTACTGCACCTTTAGACTGTATTACGTGTTATGTCTTATTCTCCTTAGTATTATTATTATTTTGGATGCAAAATATATTGGTACCAATACCATATCAGTTATCGGCCATTATTTATTATAAAAAAAATAAAAATTAAGTTATTGGTTGACATTGGATGTTTAATTGTTCATGGTTATTTGCTCTATTTTTACATTTAGATTACATTTGCCATCATCTAACTCTCAAGTAGACAGCGAGGCGTGAACCGGTTGCCTCCGCCGAAGTCCATTAATACCTGACAGTGGACACCTCGTCGGGCATTAACCCGCTTATACCATGGTCACTTGCCAAATAACACATTTTTAAAACCTTAGTTTATATTTTAATTAGTTTTACAATCGAAATCTAAAGTTTTTACCAACAATAACTTGGTTTCCCTGGTTACGCCAGGCGGTTTATTTACTAGGTGTCCTTTTTTTAATGGACACCCTGCAGCCAATCAGAATCGAGTATTCACCCAGACCATGGTATAATGAAAGTTAATCTTTAAAAGTAATACTAATTTAATAATACTGTTAAATGTAGTCTTTAGGAATGAATCTCCATTTTTCATACTGAATATTATAATATTGTGATGCCTAAATTTACTAGTATCATTTAAAATTAATTGATTTAGATAAAGTAGTATGGAATATGGAATATCAATATTTATCAATTGTTGTCATAACAATTAAAACATCATACTGTACTTCATAACATGAAAAATTATTGAAGTTAATGATTTATTAAAGACCAGTGTATTTAAACATACTGCTGTTGCTGGCTTTTAAAGCTTCCACTTTGTGTCAAACAAGTGGTAAATGTAACGCACAGTTTATTACTTTATTCTTTTCACCATTTGACAATAAATGCATGACGCAAGAATATGCCTGTTGTTTGTTTGTCACCATTTGCTTGTCTTGGTTTTATTTCAGTGGATGAGGGTGAAAAGGTGGTTTCTGATGGGGATGCTAAAGTCACCATTGAGGGCACTTTAGAAGACGCTGAGGATGTGGACAAGGATGATGAGGGTCAAGAGGTCATCAAAGTGTACATTATCAAGGCTCACTCAGGGGAGGAGGACTTGGGTAAGCCAGTCTCCTGCATGGCATTATACTTCATTACAAACATTTGGTGTTTCCACATTTATGGATCATTTACAGGAGGCACTGTTGACATAGAAGACGCAGAGCTTGATGTAGATGAAACCGTGGAGCTGGTGGACCACTCTGGAATGCCTATTAGACAGAAGATGGTGTACATGTCAATGGATGAAGCCAATCAAAGCCAGGATGACATCAGTGAGTCCTGTCACTCTCAGTTTGTTATGAAGGCATTTCCTCCAAGTGCCTCTGCTGATACTGTGTGTTCTTGATGTCTACAGATGTGGCTAAAATCACAGATGAGGTCTACATGGAAGTGGTGGTGGGTGGTGAGGACCCTGGAAATGCTCAGCGAACACTTGACAGCTCATCACTCAGCAAAGACTTTATGCCTGTGGCCTGGGCAGCTGCTTACAGTAAGTCAAACACATACACGTCTCATTCAAGTTTTAATAATAAATAAAAATACATTTAATAATAAAGAACATTTCAAAATAAGGACATTTTCTTACTAGGAGATTATTAATTTAACTGATTAACCGATAATCACAATTTAATAATTGAACCCTTTATAATACATACATTTGTCTTGAATGTATAGTACGAATGTGTTGGGGATATATGTTTCGGTTCTAACCTTAGAAATGATGTAATGTGTGTCAGGTGGGGAGGAGAGTGAAAGCTGTGAGAACAGGAATGGAGCAGCCAGCGCTCTTCTGCACGTTGATGAGACTGACGTGATCGAAAGACTCAGTCGTCAACGAAGCAAGAACAAGAGCAAAAGACGTTCAGAACTTCGTCACATCCAGACAGGTACATCTCAACTGCTTTTTTTATATTTTATTGAATTGAATTATATCATTTAATTCATTACAATTGTTAGGTACATTTCCGCTTAAAGGTTTGGGGTCGTTAAGATATTTTTTATGTTATTGAAAAGTCTTGCCACGGTGGAAATTATTGGATCAGTAAATAGAGTACTGTTGTGAAATATTATTAAATTTTAAAATAACTTTTCTAATTGAATATATTTAAAAATATACTTCTTTTTTTTCCTGTGATAACATATAAGAATTTTCAGCATCATTACTCCAGTCTTCAGTGTCACATGATCCTTCAGAAATCAGTTGTGCTGATTTATGTGTTTGTGGAAAACATGATACATTTTTTTCAGGATTCTTTAAATATGTATATATATATATATATATATATATATATATATATATATATATGTGTGTATATGTGTATATGTGAGTGTGTTACCGGCAAAGTGTGTAATCCGACATTCTATAGATTGCCTAGGTAATGTATAGAATTAGGTAATGTATTTTTGCCAAAAACCATCAGGCATTCTATACAATACTGGGATTTCACACTTTGCCGGTAACAAATATATAATTAATCAGAAGTAAATAGAAATGAGTGACAATAGAGATGAATAGACTTAAATGAGAGTAAATATATTTATAATGTTGCAAAACACTTCTATTTCAAATAAATGCAACTCTTTCTAACTTTCTATTCATCAAAGAATGCTGATTAAAAAATGTCATTGTTTTCACAGAAATATTAAACAGCACAACTGTTTTGAACATTGATAATAAATATTTTTTGAGCAGCAAATCAGTATTTTAGAATGATTTCTGAAGGATCATGTGACACTGAAGACTGGAGTAATGATGCTGAAAATTCAGCTTTGCCATCACAGGAATAAAATACATTTTAAAACAGTTAGTTTAAATAGTAACAATATTATCACTGTTTTTACTGATTTTTTTTATCAAATAAGTGCAGCCTTGGTGAGTAAAGGAGACTTGTTTCAAAAGCATTCAAATCTTAACAACCCCAAACTTTTGAACAGTAGAGAATATTATATTAATTTTGGTTGCCTTTCTCAACTTCAGCAATCATCATTGGACCTTACGGCCAGCCTCTTACGGTGTACCCTTGTATGCTGTGTGGGAAGAAGTTCAAGTCGCGTGGTTTCCTCAAGCGCCACGCCAAGAATCACCATCAGGATGTCGTAAACCGAAAGAAATACCAGTGCACGGACTGCGATTTCACCACTAACAAGAAGGCCAATCTCCACAACCACATGGAGATCCACACCCTCAGCGGTAAAGCCCCGTTTGAGTGTGAAGTGTGCGGAAAGGAGTTCCACCAGCAGGCGACGCTGTTCTCCCACCGTCTGCAGCACCACCACCGAGAATCCAAGCTTCAGATCTCACCACCCACCAACAAAATGCACATGTGCAAGTTCTGCGAATATGAGACGGCAGAACAAGGACTTCTCAACCGGCACCTGCTCGCCGTGCACAGCAAGAATTTCCCTCACATTTGCGTAGAATGTGGGAAGGGCTTCCGGCATCCTTCGGAGCTGAAGAAACACATGAGGACCCACACCGGCGAGAAGCCCTACTCCTGTCTTTACTGCGACTACAAATCGGCCGACTCGTCTAACTTAAAGACGCACGTGAAGACCAAGCACAGCAAAGAGATGCCCTACAAGTGCGACCGCTGTTTCCAGACGTTCGCCGAACCCGACGAGCTGTTACAACACGGACTTACGCACGAGGAAGCCAAAACGCACCATTGCACCCACTGTGACCACAAAAGCTCCAATTCCAGTGACCTGAAGCGCCACATCATTTCAGTTCACACCAAAGACTATCCACATAAATGCGAGGTCTGTGGAAAAGGCTTCCACCGGCCGTCCGAGCTCAAGAAGCACTCGGCCGCCCATAAGGCCAAGAAGTTACACCAGTGTAGGCATTGCAATTTCAAAATCGCAGATCCGTTTGTTCTCAGCCGGCATATTTTGTCAGTGCACACCAAGGAGCAGCAGGCTTTTCCTGACAAAAAGGGTCTTAAGAAGGCATTTGGACTCGGTGCTCATGGGGGTAAGAAAATTTTGGGCGGCGCCGGTTTGTCCAAGGGCCATCGGGAGCGGCGGGTATACCAGTGCCAGTATTGCGACTACAGCACAGGTGATGCGTCTGGCTTCAAAAGGCACGTGATCTCCATCCACACCAAAGACTATCCTCACCGCTGTGACTTCTGCTCGAAAGGCTTCCGCCGACCGTCGGAGAAGAATCAGCACATCATGCGGCATCATAAAGACCTAATGCCTACCATGTGACCTTTGCAACACCAATCAGAAAGCCGTCAGGCAAAGGTCCGTTCTGGTGTAGCTGTGGTCTTCCGTTGGCTATTTCAGAGAAATCAAAAATCCACCTACTAACGTGTCCGGTCACAAGCTACACTGCTGTAATGTTTCGAAGACGCATTACTCCAAAGTTCAATCAGTCTTTGTCGAGAGTCTAAATCAGACAAACTAACCGTTGTTCTGACCAGCTTTAGATTAAATGCAAAAATAGATAAACTTGCATATTAAATCATCATGGGTGGACGTTAAGTTTTATGTTGGTGCGTCTGGTTATAAATTTGAATTATGACTCCTGTATCGCATGTTACACAAACCATGTTTGAATAGCATTGATGATTGTGGCGTGTATATGCACATGCGTTTACAAGTACAGAAGTGCTAATGCTTTATTGACTGGTTTCTTAGCTTCAGATAAGCAGAATGTCTAATTAAAATGAATTGGAAATGCTCATCTTATGCCCTGGCTGCTAAAAACATTTTAATTTGAGAGAAAATATGCTGTTCGGCCTAGATAGGCTTTGGGGAAAAACCAAACCGATGCCAACATTGGTGCATTAATTTATAAATTCCAGCTGATATTTAATTAAGAAAATGACTGGAGTGTAATGAAGAACAGGTTTTCTTGCTAATATTTACAAGAAAAATTATATTGCATATAGTTCTCAGCTCAAAAAGAGATCTTGAGATTTGATCAGAGTGTGCAGTCATCAAATCAGGCCGAATGGCCGATAATCTAAATTTGTTTTAATTTAGACGCTAGTATGTTTGTGTATTTCTTGAATGTTGCCGTTTGGCTTCTGGTCTGTTTGTTGTAAAACTCACCCTCAAATTATTATTATTATTATTAAGATGTTTAGGATAAATTTTATTTTTTACACAGATACTGAAAATGTATAATTTGGAATAAAGAGATTCTAAAAGATGTTATGTTATGTGTATAAGAAATATTTGTAAATACAGAAGTAATAAACAGTATTTTGTGTCCAAAATGTTTATTTGCTTGTTTGTTTCATTGTAAAATTGAGAATTTGAATGATTCACACCAACATTTGTCATTTGTAAACCAATTTAATCCAACAGCAGTAAACAAAACCACCAACAACAACAAAATGAAAGCACTGTTCATAAAAAAAATGTTTTTTTTTAATTTGCATGTGTGGCATTAGCGACAAGACCAACATCAACAAATTTGCAGATAATAAAGAAACATGAGTTCCAACTGAAATGTAAAATGCATAATTTGGATAAGGTAATGCTTTGGCATTCTGCCCCCTGCTTGAGATGTCCTTTGAAAAAGCTGTGGAGATGTAAAATTGACTTGTCATCATGTGAGAACAACATAACTGTGTTTAAGGCACAAAGTGAAAAAGACCAAAACCGAGCAGATGAAGGCCAGCAAATTCAGATCTGTTTTCAGATGAAATGATCAGTCCAGCTGAAGTTGTCTTTGTCCTTATTTGGTTGATGAGATCCTCAGGCAACTGAGCATTCTCCTGTAAAAGCAGTTCACAGTAAAATGTTAGTTTAAAAGATTCATGTATTATTATATGTAGGCTATATATTATGTATTATAACTGAAAGGGACTTGATAATCGATTAAAATCTTAAAACTGTACCGTTTGCTGGCAGTATGGCAATGTTTTCCTCAAGGATGCCGGTGTCCAAAGAGAACTGCCTGAATTTCTCCTTTAAGTCGTCAGTAATTTCTGCGGTACGACCTGATTAATGACAAATTCAAGAGTTCGTTCAGCATATATTTGTAAAAAAAAAATTCCATCTATACTGTGTGCAAAGCGAGCTCTTACTGTAAAGTTTGTTGAGAACCTCAGACACATCTCCCTTGGTCTTGATGGTGTGAACGATCGCGTAGTCGTCAAATTTGGCGTCAACCACGCGCATGTCATTGTCATTTGACCAACCTGATCAAATCGAACACATTAAGTCCAAAGGAACAAAGTACGATGAGAAAAAACAATCTGACCAAAAGCAAAAGCAGGAATAGGCCTACTTACGTTGGCTGTGGAAGACGAAACGTCCTGGAGTCTCGGTTTTCTTGGCGAGGTGCGACATCCTCCAGCAGGAACCGTCACTCCTAAGAAACAAATGAAGCAATTAAAGATATTCTTTTGTAACCACGATACACTATCAAAACTGTAATAAAGCTAACTTGAGCTTACTGCAGATTCGCGTAAGCGAGGTCAAGGTCTCCTTCCCCGGTAGGCACCAGCATGGCAGTTCCCATTTTCATGTTAGCCCTGTGACTGACAAACCATTTTGCATTTGTAGCAAAGCCAATGAGATACCACTTTCCTCCCATCTGTAGAGAATACAAAGAGTTTAGTACATCTTAACCTGAGAACTCAAATCTTATTACCAACTCTGAGATAATTTACCTTTTCCAGGTCGAAGTCAGTCATGGGCATGACTTCAGCGGAGGCGAACACCGCACAGAGCAGAACGCACAGCATCTTCATTGCGACAGTCATGGCTGTAGAAGTCTATGTTTCTCTCTCTGAATGCAGCTCGGAAGGAAAAGTTGGCTGTGTGGATGTAACGAATGGCAGCCCCTGTTTTATCCTCAGTGAGCCCCTCAATCCCTCCTTTCTCCAGTCCCTCCCAGTCCCACCTCCAAAGGAGGAATGATAATTACAGTCGTTACACAACGTGCAACATCCACGTGTGGATTTTTCCAGGTATATGTGGGTGTTCGTGAGCACTTTTAATGTTTTTTATTCCCCTCGGGCTGATGATGCCCCTTTTGACCTTCAGAATGCATGCAAAACATTTTTAATGTGAAAGAAGTCTCTCACATGCAAGCATGTATCTGATCAAAAATGTTGTGAAATATTACACTTTTTAAAAGCTTGTAAAAAATTATATGATCAATAAGTTATGACAACAACATATGTTTTTACATTGCTTTTAACTTATCAAAACAATTTTCACCTTTTTTTACAAGTTATTCAAGATTCAACTAATGTTTTTTAATCAATTTAATGTAATTTAAGTTGCAATGACTTAAATATCCAAGTTGATCGAACTTAAAAAGGCAGCAACCTTTTTTGAATGGTAGTAGATTGGAAATTATGTCTGAATTAAGACTAAATAAAAGTGTTTGTTATAAAATGCAAAGCAAAATATCAAAAATATCAAAAATGCTCTTTGATTTTCATATGTCAGGTGCTGCAGAAGCAACTCATTTTGAGTTGAAATGAATTCATTTGTTTTCCATAAGAAAATGATTTCCTCAGGATACTTTTTGGAATGTTGGACGTGCAAACATGTTTACCCCTTGTGTTGTGTAACTCCGAAAAGTGTGGGCAGGCAGAGTCTTGTTTTGAGAGTTACATCACAAACCACACTAACAAGATTCCTTTGTCTTGTTTTATAAGAACTTTTTTGTTACATCAAGAATGGCTTGGCAAAATCGCCACTTTCAATGCTTATTACCAAGGATGTTATCTAAGATTATGGGATGATGCACCTTGTTGGTCCTGCTTATTATAGTGCTTATGTTGAATGCTATTGTTCATGATCAAACTATAAAATAGCATTTTTAAAACACACACAACCTTGAGATTACATAACTTTATTGTGGTAATTCGCACAGTGCTCACAATCAACGATACTGGCCAGTCAGTCTTAGGTCATATCTGGTGGAGAAGAAATTATAGAGTTGTTAGGCAAAAATAGAGATTATACAAAATTATGCAGGTTTTTTTTTGTTTCTTGTTTTTTTTTTGTTACAAAACCAAATTGAGGTTATGCAAGTTTGCAACACATGCCTTTAAAACAGAAAACGTGATTTTAACAAGCAGGAGATGCACAAATGCATGGATTGGCTCTTTTTGTAGGATGTAAATTTTCCTTCAGCCAATCAGCCTAAATGTGGCCTGACTCCAAGCAACGGCACAAAAGAGGCTGAAGATTAGAATATACTACATTCTTTGACGACACTGAGAAATCTGAGTCGTTTAGCGAATCGATTCGTTTGAATCAGTTCGCAGAACCTTTCGCGAAGGGTTTTACATGTTATTGTAGCATTAGTGAAATATTCAGTTAAACAGTTTATTACTCTGTATTCAAATACTTTGTATATTGTGTCAATATTTATTTATATAGGCTACGCTTTGCGAATCGGTACGTTTGAATCATTAAGAAAAAAAAGAACCGTTACAAAATAACGTTTCATTCCCGAATATGACATCAGAAAGCAGTTCTATTAAAATAAGAATGTAACAATTATTTGGTTACTTCACAATATATGCCAACATATCGTTCAGTAAATGTAGCCTAAAAAATGAAATGTCATTTATTAAAACAAACAAATTTAGATCTTACCCAGGACTTTTTCTGTGGACTCGCAGAACCCTGGAAAAGAGTCTAGAGTCAAAAAGAGTGTTTGGCAAAATACTATTTTATAGGCTTATTTGTCCATTTTCTCACCGTAGTCGGGATACTGGAAAATGACGTCCAATCCCAAATTGAAGGTCTTTGCACGACCCTCAAACTTATCCACGATATTATCAGGAACTTCACTCGACCGTCCTTTCAAAATAAACGGATATTTTATTGAAACAATGCACTTTTCCACAATAGCTAAGGCTACTCCACAATATGTTTTACAAATGACCATTTGTAAAACTCACGTGGGCTTTTTATAGACTAGATAGCCCTAATGCAAATACTAGCCTACAAACAGATGCCATCATGACAATAAAGGATGGGGTGTGAGACGTTTAAAATAGACACTAGAACACCTACCATATAGTTTCATGGTCATTTTCCCTGCTCTCTTAAAAACCAACATAGCATATGAGCTGTAGTCCGTCTCAAGCACCATTATGTCCATATTCTCAGTAGGTCTTTTACCTGAATAAGAGGATGATAGAAAAGACAGAAGCCCCAAAAAGATTTTGACACTTAACATTTGAATGACATATGTGACCCTGGACCACAAAACCAGTCTTATGTGTAATTTTTAAAAAATTGAGATTTATACATCATCTGAAAGCTGAATACATAATCTTTCCATTGATGTATGGTTTGTTAGGATAGGACAATATTTGGCCGAGATACAACTATTTGAAGATCTGGAATCTGAGGGTGCAAAAAAATCTAAATATTGAGAAAATCGCCTTTGAAGTTGTCCATTTCTATTGGCGATAGTGCTGCATCCATTCACAAAAATAAATGTTTTATATATTTAAGGTGGAAAATTTACAAAATATCTTCATTGAACATGATCTTTACTTAATATCCTAATGATTTTTGGCATAAAAGTAAAATCTATAATTTTGACCCATACAATGTTTTGTTGGCTATTGCCACAAATATACCCGTGCAACATAAGACTGGTTTTGTGATCCAGGGTCACATATTAGGTAAAAAATCAAACCTAGTGGCATTGACATATAAACAATAAATAGGCTGTTTGAAATGAAGGCAGCTATTTGGACAGTATTTGAACTCTGATAGGACATCTGTGTGAACCATGATGACTGGGGGGGATGTCCAGAGAGAAAATGCTGGAAACACTTTGTTACAGTGTCCTTGATATAGGCTACACATGTTATACATACAGTAATAACAGTAAACTGTGCATAAGAAACTGACATTAAACAAAACCCTAATCATAACCTCAATATTACTAACCATGGTCTACTGTCAAAAGACCTTTAAGAAAGTATTATACTTAAACATTTCCCATTTCCCAAACATTGTCCTTTGACCGAATGTCAGATGTAAGCAGTCCAGGTCAATGAAAATTTCACAACTAAGAAAAACCATCAGTTAGGTAAGAACGACAGGCTTTGAACCCTGGTTTGGTGGTCAGTGGAGTTCAGTCTGCACCAGATACCTTTGAGAAAGAGCTGGCCAGGGGTCTTTGTTTTCATGTAGTCCTGCTTGATTTCCCAGCACTGAAAATTGCTAACAATGGGGGAAAAGCACAATGGATGAATATATATAAATTATCACTTAAAAATGATATAATGATATATATATATATATATATATATATATATATATATATATATATATATATATATATATATATATATATATATATATATATATATATATATATATATATATATTATTACATATTTATTTATATTTATGTTTTTGTTTGAATGATGTAATATTTTAGACATGTCTTAGCAATTTAAATAATTTTTAGAAAGCAAGTTGTTTCTTGACTATCCAATGCTTTTGCTTAATTACATCAGCTGTATTTATACGAGTGTAAGGCTGGTGCCGAGCTGCCTATAGGACACATAGAGGGCTATTCTCTGAGAAAACAAAGGACTTTTCTGGAAATTAACATTTGAACTCTCTCTTGCAAAATTAGCATCTTTATCTGAGGTGCAATCACAATCTGAGGCTGAGTAGAGCACCTACTGTGTGATCTGCATTTCTTTCATTCTCTCTTCTCCCCTCTTTTCTCACCACATGCTGAGATCAATTGCAATCTTATCCCCACAGAAGTAAACCAAAAGGTTTTAGGAGTTTAGAGATAGCCTACTTTGCTTACTGTGGAGGGGGTGCCCTGCAGGGTCCTTGATGCAAATGGCCTTCTGTCCCCAATAATGTGTAAACTATCATTTACCTGACTAATAATAAATAATTGTATCTGATTTTATTCTGATCATCTCTGAAATGATTGACTCTAGTAGACTGTTGAATCCATGTTTTGTTTCCACAGATCTGTGTTCAGGGTTAAATACACAGAGATTGGGTTAGCATGGAGAACATCAGGCGATATTCTAGATTTCTGACTAACTGCTTGACTTTAGGTTGTTATACAGTTGCATTCATTATAGGGGACTAGACAGAATACTATTGAAATAGCAAGCATGGGGCGGCATCACTTAATACTAGCCATAACCTCTGATTATTGTCATTATAAATTGTTATAGGCCCATAGGCGATTGTCCTACACGGAACTACTATTTAAAGGGATAGTTCCCCCAAAAATGAAATTTATGTCATTAATTACTGTCATTGTCATCAACCTAGACCTTCGTTCATCTTCAGAACACAAATTAAGATATTTTTAATGAAATCTGAGAGCTTTCTGACCCCGTCCGAAATATTCTCGTCGCTTTATAACATTAAGGTTGAACCACTGTCACATGGACTATTTAAACAATGTCTTTGCTACCTTTCTGGGCCTTGAAAGTGGTAATTGCGTTGCTGTCTATGGGGGATCAGAAAGCTCTCGGATTTCATTAAAAATATCTTAATTTGTGTTCCGAAGACGAATGGAAATCTTACAGGTTTGGAACGACATTAATTAACATAATTAATGACAGAAATTTCATTTTTAGGTGAACTAACCCTTTAAATAATGGCAAGCAGGCGGCCTATTAAAAAGGTCCATAGTCATAACTTCTGACTAATGATCAGACTGGTGAGTTTGTGTTTGAGTTTGTGAATTTTTTTTTCGAGAAACAAAAAAACTTGATCTTGTTAAGAGTCATAGTCAAGATGTAATTAAGGGCCAGTACTGAGAGTAATCAAACCAGATTATAAAGTGAACTAAGATCAGCTGGGAGTATTGAATTCAGTGAGTAAATTGCTCCCCCTTGTGACTTAAGGAGTAGGCTACTGGCTACTTACAGTTTTCTCACAGTGCTGACGGACACCTTGTCACCAGTGATAGTCCAAGTGACAGTTGTGCTCTCCACTTTGAAGCCGCTCTCCAGAAGATTCCTACACCGGGATGCTACACTAAGCAGGTACCACTTCCCACTCATCTAGAGAGAGTGATTTTTTTCAATCATATACATCAGATAAATATAATTCAGTAATAAACTGTGCATACAGCATTTATGAAGAAATATATCTGCAGTCAGTTGAAACAACACTGGGCCTATCAATGTGAATAATGTTCAAATGATGCACTCTTTTTATTCAGTTTGCCAAAACGAATTAACTTTAAATGCTATGAAATAAAGGATGTTGAAATATACCTGATCAATGTTGACGTTTTGACCTGGAGCTAGTCTTTCAATAGCTTTTTCTGCCTCGGTTTTCTTTGGCTTTGGTGGTATTGGTTTAAAACGTGCTCTCCGTGCCTCGACAGGCTCCCAGAAACCGAGCCACCCGAGCACAAAGAACAGATGGAGCCAGAAGCGAATCATGAAATCAGCTGTTTTTTATATTGCTTTACTAAAACCCTTTATACCAATCCTCCCCTACAGCTCTGTTAGAAGTTTGTCAGTCAACTGTCCAGTGTTGCCACACAGATTAGGATGATGACCCTCTCCTCAGGTTTATCATTAACCCCTCGACAAACCCACACAAATACACATAATGCTGATTTCTGACCATGTTCACTTTAATACAACCAAACATGTCATTTACAAACTTTTTGTCATTCACTGTAAAAAAAAAAGTAATTACAATCAACTTGGATGTTTAAGTCATTTACATTAAATTGACTTAAATAATTAGATGAATCTTGTATAACTTGTAAAAAGTTGGGATTTGTTTTGATGAGTTAAAGCAATGTAAAAACACATGTTGTCAACTTATTGATCATATCATTTTTTACAGTGTGCGCTCTTAAAAGGAAAGTTTCTTGTTGCATCCATGGAACCTTTGGAACCTTTATTGAGTGTAAAGCATGTGCATTTTCAGATTGTAATGTACCGTGCAAAAATACAAGATATCAAAATGCAACATTACAGTGGACAGGAAAATAATGACAACTTTTGAAGTGAGAGATATGGGATGTTTAATCAACCACTTTCCCTTACACAAAACCTTCAAGCTTCTTTCTTTTTCTTTTTTGCTGTTGTTGTTGTTGTTGTTGTTGTTGTTGTTGTAAATTTTAACTCATAGCATACTACAATGAAGATTTGTTATTCAAATGCTATTTGTTTTCTTTATTTTCAGTGTATAACTGTAAAATCCTTTCCAGGGATATAACTGCTGGATGTCTCTGCATTATTTTTCTCTGGGCTTAAAGTTTAGAGCTACGCTGTTGATGCAGAATCTCTGGCCAGTCGGATCTGGACCATCATCAAAGACATGTCCAAGATGGCCATCACACTATAAAACAAAATGACATGTTATAATGGTGTCTGGGAACCTGAAATGAAGAGTGGAATTTTTACTCGGTACATTGTGTTACCGTTGCTAATAAAATAACCCGACTGGCTGACGTAATTTTGTCCTGCACTCACATGTTTGCAGATAACCTCTGTTCCTGTGCTGCCAAGCGAGTTGTCAGGGCGACGGACAATGTTGGCATGACTCTCGTCTTTTTCCCATGTCCCGTGAGCCTCAGAGAAGGACGGCCACCCAGTTCCTGCATCATATTTTGCTTCTGAGCTATTGGAGCCAGAGGCAGAATTGTATTTATCTTTGCAGCTTATGTATATATATATATATTTTTTTTATAATTGTAAATACTGTCAATAAAGTTATCAGAGTGTCTTAAAGTAGTTTTACACTATTTTAATTGTCTTTTTCTTATTTTTTTATTCTTACCTAAAAAGAGGGGTGTCACAGCAAACACAGTGGTACATACCCACCTCATTGTGATTCAGGTAGATGCCACTAAATGGCTAAAAAATAAAAGTGATGTACTTTCATAAAGAAATGTGGAAAGAAAGTATTCATGCAATTTTGTGCATATGCAACACATGCATCTTGCATAATGTTCTGTAAACATTATTATTGCTTTGTTAACTTACCACCTCTGTGCCTTTTTCTCTCGTAACAACATACTGTTCTGGGGTCAGCTTTCTCTGCCAATCTGTGGACTGGTCATAACGTGTCAATGATTGCAAACCTGTACAAACAGTCATAAAAGCAGTACATTTTGTCCCCATCACAAATGTACACTGGATTACATATAAAACCCACAATTTGTAAAGATTTGTATAAAAAAATAAAAGCAGTTTATTAAGAAGTGTTTCTTTCTTTTTACATTTCCCTATAAAGAAAGTGTTTTAAAGAAAATGTCATCTTGGGAATATTGTTTTAATCAGTAACAATTTTTTAGCTTTACAGGTTTCACATTTCATCGTGTTGGTCTTCTGTAGTATCCCTTTAACAAAAGTCTGGTCTTTAATGACATCATTCTCTAGGAAGTGACATTTCTGGTGAGAAAACAACACCATTAACAACACTGATTTGATAGTATTGGAATTGTGGTATTATATATTATTTATTATAATTTATTATAATATTATTTACTTATAGATTTAAGATCATTATCAGTTAACGGCTGCTATTTTGTATTTTAATTGCATTTTGATTTAGACGTAATAAAATATTTATTTATTTTATTTTTTAAAAATCATGCATCATACAATCTGTTTGTTTTGCAGGCCTTTCTCAAAAGCCAACACTTATTTGAGTAATCAGGTCACGCATGCATGTTCTGAACAACATGACTAGAATAACTGCACTTTGCACCGACTCAAGATAACTAAATACAATTACACAAAAATGAAAGTACACAAAATATAATTACAATTGAAAGAATATCTTGAGGCAATTAATTTTTTACATAATGTAGTTCGAAATAAAACCCTACCCGTTGACGTAGAAATCACCCGCATCCCTACAAATATCCTTTTTTGAGGTAAAATTGATTTGGCAGTCGCTCCGCTGGAAACGATAGAGGAGACGCGAACTAGAAAACGTGACATTTTTCTCGACATATTATTTCATGCAGTGACTTTCTCCACTAGTTAACATGGGCTACTCAATAGACTGAAAAGAAGCTGAATTGAGCTCAGTTGTCTTCATTCCCCCCCTCACAGCTCGACCACCGGAAAACGGTCACAACTCACACACTTTATGGGTCACGGTCGACTGGCTGAAACTGATCAAACTTTGCACCTTTTGTCACTAGACTAACCGCTTCATGCATGTCGAAGGTTTTACTAATTTGATTTTGGAGTTCCTTGTTTTCTGTCTTATCGGAATATGTTTTCGCTCTTATCATCGTAGGATATTATTGAGACTTTGACCTTCATAAGGGAGAGAAAGTAGACTTCCTCAACCAGAGATAATTCACTGGAACGGAGATTTGACCAGAGCACACATTAGTTTTGATAATAATACTTTATTGGGATTTAATTCACTTCAATAGATTATAATAATTAAAATATAGTTTAAAAAATATGCCTTAACCACTTTGCCACCCGCCTCATTGTTTCTCAAGACACCATATATATTGCTATTAAATGGTCTGATATGCTAGAGCTGCTGGTGAGTTGCTTTCCATGAGGTTTCCAGGTTGGTGCATGAGATCTATAATATAGCTTTCAGGCTGAGAGTATCCATGACGTTTCTTTGGACCAGTGATGAGGATTTCGTTCCAGGCACGGTTGTATTCTCCTCTATTGAGGCTGCAGCTCAGCCCAATTCGGTCCGCAAGAACCTAAAAGGTATTGCAATTAATCTCTTACACAGAAATGGGCAGAAAAATCAGCTGCAGTTAAGTTCATAACCACCACAGACATTTATGGGAACACACCCCACCAAATATTCACAAATTAGATTATGGTTATTACATTTTTACAGTCCTGAAGATGTGTTTGGTTAAACAAAGTCACTGTCAGGTCAGTTTTATACACAGTCAAGCAAAGAGAGGGTCCTGTCAATAGCCCAAAGAATCTCTAGAGCATATTACCTTGAAAAGCAACGCCCTATGAAAATAGGTGCCCTTTTTTATCTTTCCAATAAGAACGATGTTTGAACAGGCTTCAAACTTCAGCTGACTAATGTGCAGTTCCCACAGGAAGTCAGGCAGCTTCTCTGGCTCAACCTGGCCGCCCATTGCCTCACACACTAACCTGTGAGAAATGATCACTTGTCACATTTCAGCCATGTGGATGTTGAATATGGGATGACAATGAAAAAAAAAAAAAACTCACATGGCCAAAGCTGAATACATTTTGACCTCATCCTGAAGTGGCGAGATGGATTCGGCAGCCTCTTTGAGAAGGTTATGAAACGCAGCGTCATACGGCAAGCTCCATGCTTCATCTACCACCGTCTCCTGCTGTGACTTACTCTCATCCTCATCCTTCTTTTTCTCATCCTCATCCTTCTTTTTCTCATCCCCTCTGTGACCCTTTCCCTTCATTTTACTTTAGAAAGAGATGAGAGCGAGAAACATGGATTACAGGAAACCCATCTATAAGTATACACAACACACACACCTTGGTGTTTTGCTGCTCCTTGTGCTGCTCATAACAGATGAGGCAGTAGTTTCTGTTGGACTGTCTGGCTTACGATCATCTGGTTTCTTGGTAATAAATCTGATAGAAGAGAAAGAAAGAATGAGCATTTTTAAACCAAAAACAGCAAACTACTTCACAACATTTCCTAGAGCTGTGGATCAAATGACCTATGTGCTAACTTGGCATTCAACTAATTTGAATGGTAGAACCGAATCCACAAACTTTAAAGCAGTCAAGTCAAGTTCTGTTCACAATTTAGAATCATTAAATGTAATTAACTTGAACTGAGCATAAATTGTGATGCTTGGGCCTCAATGGCAGAATTCCCATCTCTCCTGTGGGAGCTCTAGGCCAGATTCCAGAGCCAATGCGTGCAAAAGAATTTTCCCCTGGGGGGAAATTCATCTATCTACATCTATCTGTTGTGCAACAGAGCTATTTAATATTCAAGTGTGCTGCTGTAGAACTAATGGCGTGGAAGAGGACGGGCTCTGAAAGTCTTTATTCTCCACAAAGAGCTTGTTTTGTCGCTAAAGTGAGATTGCAGAAGTGAAAAGAGATCTAAATACTAATGAAAATAGACTAAGTGTGCCCCCAAAATGACTATGAATACACTGAATCAGTGAAGAAACCTGCCATTTGTGGAGCTGTTTCATACAATGTTTGACGTTCAAGGAAGTTTTATGTAAAGGTATTTTGAAACAGCAGGTTTGGAATTCCTAAGCATAACCCTTGGCCTTAACATACTGATCCGGGGGCTTCCCATTAACCGCAATAATGGCTCGATGCTGGTTGACCGCTTGTTTTGATATATCCTCTAAGGTAGGAACCTGATGACCCATTCTTATCTGCAGAAGGAGGAACAGAGAAAGCAAGAAAAAAGAGAAAGAGTTATTGATTTGTGCAACCTCAACGATTGAGGGTTAATTTTGTTCTTGAAAAAATATCACATTCAGACCTGTCCAGGGTCGTAGAAGCCATCAGTGGTTATATCGCTGGCTGACAGGTGTCCTGTCAGACTATACTTCAGCGATAGACTGCTGTCCAGAAGCTTCTGTAGTGCCAGCTCACTAAATTTGTTATTACGGTGTGGTGACAGGTTGATTTCCTGGAGTATCTCTAGAGCTCTGTAAGATTGATGACAACAAAACCAAATGACACAACGATCAATGAAGATTGTTACCCTTAAACAGCCAAAAACATCTTTAAAAATTAATTTCTCAAAACCTGTCAGGAACATGTCCTGGTCATATTTCACCCCTGAATCAAAAGAAATTAATAATGTTTTGGCACCATCAATAGTATTAGTAGTAGTATTATATAAATTATATTATTTTTATGAAAATTACACAATTAATCTGCCGATTGTCGTATAAATACAAACATAATGTAATGCAAAAAAGTGTGAGACAAAATTATATTTAAATTGTAAACTATTTTTGTATGATGGTGGTATTTGTTGTTCTTCCATTTATTTATTCAAATGTACTTCATGTATTTCAATTGATTTAAATACAAAAATGACTGAGATTACAATATAATGAAAATGGCTGCTACTGAGAATAATGTGAATTGTGTAAAATGCCTTACAGGAATAAGACGTTTAAAGAATTTTCACAAATGCAACATCTGTTCCTAAAGTAAGCTTCACTTTCTTCCAGAATTCTGACATTTGGGATTTACTGCCATCTACTGCTTTTGCTTTAACAATTCATTCTAATTTTGTAAACATCTAAAGCCTATTAAAATCCTTTCAAGTTAATGTGTGTGTGTGTGTGTGTGTGTGTGTGTGTGTTCTTTTTAAATCGAAGGCTGATTACATCCATTTGAGTATATAGAAACGTTGAACTTGAAACATTTAGTGTATTAAAGCATAACACATGCTTACCCAGCATTGCATAAGTCTAGGGCTGTTATTTCATCGTTTGCACACACACTAATTGCCCAGCAAGCATTTCTCCGAATTTCAGGATGGATCGATTTAAGCAGTTGAGCTAAAGGTGACAGGCCTCCAACATTTCTCAGCTGCATGTAAAGAAAAACAGAAAAACAATCACCAGAAAAAAGTTAGTTTTTTTCTACACTTGTGTAGACCTTTGAAATTGAGTCTTTTGTGCAGTGCATTGCTACCTCTAGCCTGGCCTCTGCATCACAGGCCAGTGAAGCCACAGCCTGCATGGCACTGATGAGTGTGTTGTTGTCAGTGGAGTGTAGCAGCTCCACCAATGCTGGCATAGCTTCATGGCCCAGAATGCTTCTGCGCAGCTCCTCCTGCGATGCCATGTTAGTCAAGACTGATGCCGCATACACAGCTGCTCCCGTGCAGCTGTCTCGCAGCTGTTGAACCAAGAGCTTGTCACCCCCTGCATCATATATAGCACTGAAAAGGGAAAAAGAAAAGGTTGAGCAATCTACTTATTGACTATACAATCTTATTGCACTTCAAGATTGTGACTCACTAAGCATTGAGATTGTTGCTGTTGGTCAGGCTGGACAGGGCCTCTGCGGCGGCCGTTCTCAACTCACTTCCTTCACTGTTCAGCAGCTGCACGATGGGCCCGATCGCATCTGAAACGCACAGACACATCAGCTCTTCAATGTCACAAAAGGACAAGATGATAAATTGAACAAAACTAAAGCCAGGTTGAATTAAAAATGGAAATAAGTCTGGAGACTTGATGTAAATGAGATTACCCAGGCATCTGAAGGTCTCCTTGCTTGAAAGGTTTTTGCTCACTGCTGCCACAGCCTGGCAAACAGCAGTACGTACACTCTCATTCTCCTGCATGAGAAGATCAGTGAGGGCTTTTTCTACATTCCGGTCATGCAGAATTTTTCTGTTCTCACCTGAAAAAAAGACATTTTACACAATTAAATAAATAAATAAATAAAAACCTGTTCCTTTTGCTTTATACTAGTTTCTACTTCTATACTCTGTCAGACAAAATGTGCAAAACTTAAGCTACACCTATATGTACCCATAGGGAACTAATATGTACCCTAAAAATAATAATATGTCGTCTTAAGGTACTAATATGTACCTGTAAATACAAATATGCACCCTTGAAGAAGTATGTCCTCTTAAGGTACTAATATACAACCTTAAAGTACAAATATGTACCCTAAAAAATACAAATAGCCTATACACGCTTAAAGTACTAATATATCCTCTTACAGTACTATAAAGTAAAAATATGTCCCCTTAATGTACTGTAGCGTCCTTTCTTCCTTTGTGCTCAGCAGAACAAAGAAATTCATACAGGTTTGGAACAACTTGAGGGTGAGTCAATGAGGATAGAATTTTCATTTTTGGGTGAACTGTCCCTTTAAGAGGACATATTACTACTTCAAGGGTACATATTACTACTTCAAGGGTACATATTTGTATTTACAGTTACATATACAGGTAGTACTTTAACGGTACCCTTACAATATGTAAAAATACGTTCTCTTAAGAAAAAGTACTAATATGTACCCTTCTGGATAGTTTGTCCAAAAATGAAAATTCTGTCTTCACCCTCATGTCATTACAAACCTGTATGACTTATTTTTGTCTGCAGATTTATTTTATTTTTTTATGTAAAAAAAAATAGAGGAATGTTGGTAACCAAACCATTTTGGTGACCATTGGCTTCCATTGTATGCAAAAAAAGAAAAAAAAGAGACCTTTCTCAAAAGATCTTCTCTTCGAAGATACAGTACATGAGGGCGATTCAGTTGACAGAATTTTCATTTTCGGGCAAAGTACACCTTTAAAGGTGGTATCAGTGATTTCAGGCCCAAAAATATTTTTATCACATTCATCTAATCTTTCCTAACGATCCGCTAGCTGCCCGCCCCATAAGCATGCCGTCAAAAAAAGCGTCTCTGTAGGCAGCCTAGGCTCTGAGATCTGCACACAAAAACAAATGGTTTAGCCAAACACTCAAAACCAAAACAAATAGTGTTCCAACCAATCACCAACAGGGGAAGGGTGTTGTGAGGTTTTGAGCCAGCTTTTAGCCGTGCACGTGCACAAAACCTCACAACACCCTCCCCCTGTCGGTGATTGGTTGGAACACTATTTGTTTTGGTTTTGAGTGTTTGGCTAAACCATTTGTTTTTGTGTGCAGATCTCAGAGCCTAGGCTGCCTACAGAGACGCGTTTTTTTGACGGCATGCTTATGGGGCGGGCAGCTAGCGGATCGTTAGGAAAGATTAGATGAATGTGATAAAAATATTTTTGGGCCTGAAATCACTGATACCACCTTTAAGGTACTAAAATTAATTTTACATGAGGTACAAAGATGTACTTTTAATGGCACAGCCCTAGTGACAAGCTGTTAAATAATTACTGCACATGTTGTCTGACAGAATATAGAGCACAAACTGTCATTTGTCAAAAAAAGTATAGAGATATGCTGATTTTTTCTTACTGTTCTGTGCCATCCTGGCTATGGCTTTGACTGCATTAGCCTGCGCTTCAGGCAGTGTGGTCGTGCCAACAAACTGCAGTATCTGTTCCAGGCCGCCCATCGTCTGAATAAGCTGCATGGACTCGCTGTCTTCCAGACAGTTACAGATAACCCTGAGAGCCCCCTCGTGCAGATCAATAAACTCCTATAGGGAGGAGACACCGCTCCCATTACTGCTCAATCATGTGTTGCTTGATTTTGATTGAATGGCTTGAATTGTCCTCAACTTGCATACAAGAAGTTTGATTGCTCGTAATGAAGGTGACTAAGGAGCCGTTTTGAAATAGCTAAATGCTCATGAATAATTCAGATGAGAATAATTAGCCTACTTTGGTCGCAAGGAGCTCCAGGATTCTGTCAAAGCCCTGTGCATTTCTAAAGGCCACACGGGTTTCACTGTCAGTGGTGATGTTCTCTATGGTGCGCAGTGCAAGTTGCTGAATAACTGGGAACTCTGAGCGCAGCAGATCCAGAAATGGGGGGAGTCCATTTAGACGCTGCACAGCCGCTCGATTCTCAATGTCCTGAGTGGGCACAAAGCAAAAAAGAGCACAAACAATTGATTTTAACAGCGTCCTTCTGGAATTCCAAGGGTTATGCTTTTCATCATTGAAAATAGCCTACATATAGTTTCAAATTCAATTTTCATCTAACAACTGTGTTTTGTTAGTGCTGTAAAATACCACCCTGACAAATGCCTTTTAGTCTGATTCATAACAGACCGTCTGGCTCTGACATCTGTCATCTTACTTGTACAAGATTAAATATGCACTCCACAGAATTTTTCTTCACATCAGGATCCGGGCTAGACAAGAGCTGGATAAGAGGTTCAAGTCCTTTGTGGTCAAATATCTGGACCTTGCAGGAGAAGTCCACTGACAATGACGTCAAACACAATGTGGCAAACTCATGGACGACAACATTCTCTGAGGAAAAGAAGGTGGCAGGAAAGGTATGTGCAAAAGAAATTAAAAGAGAATATACAGCATATATATATAATGCACATTGAATTTGTTAATAAATAAAAAAGCATGTACCTTCAGGTGACAGTTTGCTGATGACTGCAGGTATCACATCCAGTGTCTTCAAACACTTTTTAACTTCATCTGTTTAAATATGCCAACAAAAAAGTAAAACTATGTTGCTGAACATTCTTTGATTTGATTTGTGCCTATTTTTGTATCCTACGTACTGTTAGAAGCCATGACGCCCAGAGCCATGACAGCATTCCTGCGCACAGTCTTGTCCTCGTGAGATATGAGACGAGAAAGAGGTTCAATCGCTCCCAAGCACATCAAAGAAGTCTTATTCTCATCACCTAAAAATATATCAGCACGACAGCAAAAACGCATACAGGAATCAATAAAGGAGAGCCACACAGGGGAACATAGTGCGCACTTACCTCTGCAAAATTGTCAATGACCTTAGACTGTAAGACTGGATGACACTGTTACCTTTTTCTGCGAATTTGTGGATGGCTTCACAAGCTTTTGCCAGCACCTCTTCTTCAGGAGAGCTGAGCATGAGAACCGCTGTCGCTGCTGTTTTGCTCTCGATGGGTAGAGGGTCGAACTGAAACAATACAACTTGACAGTTATTAAAAGGTATAAATATTTCCCTGGAAAATCACACGAGTGGTGAAAAATGTTCTCACCACATCTTTCGGGAATGGCTCGGCCTCTTTTTTTACCTTTTTCCCCATCTAGATATAAAAAAACTCCAAACTAACGTTACATAAGGAACAGTAAATCAACTTACACAGAAAACCCTAAAAAAAGAGAAATAATAACATAAACATATTAATTGACAATTTAAAGAATAGGCCTACCTGCTAGGCTGAAAGCTGTGTGCTTGGTTTTCTGTTTAGCTGCTGTTGCTATGTGACAGATGTAATTTACCACTTCACCTGTAGGTGGGGCAGGAATCACTCTGAAACATACATGGACAATTATTTATTTATTTGTTTTAAATATGTCGGGCATGAACCGTTAGGTGGCTCCGGTCCGATGTGATAATTTATTCAATTATGATAATACAAAATAATTACATTAATAATTAGAAAAAAACGGTTAAAAATGGGTCATCATCAAAATAACAAGCTTTTCTGTTAACTATCAACAGCAATAGTGCAATTAAATCGTGAAAAATGCTGTAATATGTTCGAAATCTAGTATGTTTAATGTCTTATTCATTGTTCTAGAATAATTTAATTTAATCCGAAAGCACTATTTATTAAATGCAATTACTCATACACTATGTAATTATATTTATTCAATAAAATAGGCCTATTTTATTGAATAAATGAAACTATTTGAACAAGGAATTTGGTTGATGCGGGTTAAATCATTTACTCTATATTGTTGAAAAATTTCCTCCATCTAAAATGGTATGGACTCGTTGGAAAAACAGCTGTCATTGGAGAAGACCTGGACCTGATGATATTCATGTTCAGACTCATGGACAGTAGCCTACACTACACCACCCACTCCGTGACATGCTCGCTGGAATGATGAGCATGTTCAGCAGTGGGTGTTGCAAGAAGGAGCAAAATAAAGTTATATGAATGTGATATACTATACAACACACCCACCCAGTGTGTTTTTGACTTTTGGTAAATTAACCCAATCTTCAAGTACAACTAAAATGCACCTGCGCAATCTATCTATCTATCTATCTATCTATCTATCTATCTATCTATCTATCTATCTATCTATCTATCTATCTATCTATCTATCTATCTATCTATCTATCTATCTATCTATCTATCTAATTTTGTCTGAACCCAACAGTTTTTTAAAAAGCATAACAATAAATCTATTTTACAATACATATGTTTATGAAATATGTTTCCTAAACAAAAAAATATTTGTTCAGTTTTTATTTAGGCTATTCTAGCCATTTTTTCTTCTCTAAAACTAAATACTTTTAATTGACCTCAATTAAAATAAAGATTTGAGATATAATTCAAAATGTGTGTGTGTGTGTGTGTGTGTGTGTGTGTGTGTGTGTGTGTGTGTGTGTGTGTGTGTGTGTGTGTGTGTGTGTGTGTGTGTGTGTGTGTGTGTGTGTGTGTGTGTGTGTGTGTGTGTGTTTGTGTGCGTGCGCGCGCGCGTGTAGCTGTCAGTCCTTCAGTCGGGCAGTGCGGATGAGCCGGATACGCCAACTTCAAGCAATGTAGATATAGCTGACAAAATTCACACCGAATTCAGACTCGAACCCTTTCCACGCTCGGAATACTGGCTTCGTCTAAAAGTAAACATCTTTTCGGGGCAGACAAACGACAAAGAAAGAAAGTGGGAGTGGGATTTTGCTTGAGACATATTTGCTGGCTTAGCCTGACTGGGGTGCGTTAGCATGCTAATGGAGCAGCGCTGCAGTGGATGTCTCTCCACCCGCTCTTTTTTCCTCAAAATAGACTGACGTCGTTCAGATTACACTTCGTTCTCTATTTTCAGTTGTATCCGTCAGTATTTTTTACTGTTTTTCCTTAAGTGAAGTGTTAAAAAAGCTCCCGAGGGGAGGCTGGCTTGTCAGGCTAGCTAGTTAGCAAGTAAGGAAGGCTTACTAATGAAGTCTTAAGAAGCTTTTGCAGTTTACGGGCGAGAACTTAAAATAACACCGCGTTTTGCTCTTAACTTTAATGTTATATATAACAGCAGACTGTTTTAGCACATTTGGCGAGTTATTCATCTGTCCAGCGAGCTAATAGTTGAGTTGGTACAGCTAGCTGGCTGCGGTTAGTTAGCTAACTGAACGTTATGCCAAATGATATTTTACTAAGAGACAGTTAGGACACCACTAGCTTAATTAAAGCACTTGTCACTGTGTGATAGTTAATTTATTGTTATACAACCAACAATGGCCTCGGCTGGTAACACTGTCTCATCGTTTGCGAGCAAAACAAAAACGAAGAAGAAACACTTTGTGGCTCAGAAAGTGAAGCTGTTTCGTGCCAGCGACCCTCTGCTCAGTGTTCTCATGTGGGGAATAAACCATTCGGTGAGTCAAACCTGCAGTCTTTTTCATTGTTTGTGTCCGTTATTGATCAATGAATTAGAGTTAACGAGGAAAGAGAAGTTCAGTAGGCTATGTCTCGCAACCGACAATTGGCACCATCTGTTGGATCCATGCACTTCAGGATCATCAGAGGTCTGCTTTGATTTTCTGTGGCGTAACCTTCAGTTTATTGAAGAACATTCTGTTTTGTTCCTTAAAACATTTGCAGTTGCATGTTCTTAAAGCATGTGAACCAAACCTGTCAATGAATTGTTGACTTAAGGATATCGTTCATGTCAAAAAACCTCTTCCAACATGCCCCTATTGATGCAAACTACTAGTTTAAAACCTCCATTTGTTGTTTATGCAGTAATGAATCTCATTTGTAAGTTCTCTATGTCCTTTTATGTGCATGCAAAGAGGTTGCAAAATAATATCTGTATCGGTAGTGGAGTTGTGGGTGAGTAATCGTTTCCTGTTGGAAGTTTTGGTTGCAAGATGATAAGCTCAGAGGTTTACTGAAGCAAGACTCATCTCAGCTGATACTGGCTGTTATTGTTTGCACCATTAGTTGTCTTTGGAGAGGAAACCCTCCTAGATGTGCTTCTCTAATAAGCCTGCACATTTCAGTTGGTAGTGTTTCATATTCATATGCTGGCTGTTTGAATGTACTTTGTAATGAGGCAGTATTTAGATGCCTTGGTGTCCCAAGTTGTCCAGTTATGTTTGGTGTGACAGTCTTCACCTCCTGCTGTTTGTTAGACGTTTCTCTATGAATGAACTGTCTCAGACCAATCATACAGTGTGGTCCTTTTGTGTTCTACATTAAAGTCTCTTAAAATGTCATTTGGGGGGATTCAGAAATACAGCTTTTTTTCAGTTTCTCTACACTGTCTGGTGAGTGGTGACATTTTCCAAATGGTAGATTTGTTTAGTTTTCTGAGATGTAATAAAGGTTTGTTATTTTCCAGTCACACACACCATTCTTAAGGGTCATTTTTCTGCTTAATTTGTTTATTTACTGTAGATAAATGTAGCCTGCATAGATGGTTGACATTTAAGAAAATGTTCCAGTAGACCAGGCATGAAAATAATGCAACTAGCCTATTTGTTTTGTATTCATGGACTCACTCACATTGTCAAAACACTGAAAAGGTATCCAGAAATGTACATGAGGATATATATGTGTTAATATTAATGTTAGTGTTGATTGTTTCTGTTCATTGGTTATAGGTTAGTATTATTAGGTATTTAATTAGACACCCCTTTCCATCTATTTTTATATTTTTGATTACTTTTGCCCTCATTTAACCTTAACTTGCATCGGAATTTGTTTTTTTATTAAATATTTATTTAATTTTTTAATTATTCATTTATCATTAATCGTTTCTTCTTAATTTATTATTCATGAAATATAATTGTTTATTTAACTAATTATATTTTTTTAATAGTAATAAAATGAAAAGTAAATATTGGCTAATATCTGCAATGGCCCTTGTCTTAAAGGCACAATATAGATATTTGCTTTAATAATATCCAAAAACCACTAACGCAGTGTTAGATATTTTGTTCATTTTTCTACTCGCATTATCCCAAATGTTTCCAACTGTGATTAAATCCAGAGAAATTAGCAATTTTAACCAGTGTGACATCATTGCGTCGCCCGTCAATGGAGTCATGTTCGTGTTATCCTCGGTTTCCACTTTCACTGTCGTAGAAACCATGGTAACACAGTAGTTGTAGCTCTATCTAAGCCACTCTGTTGTTGTTTCGCTTAATTGTCATGGACCACAATTATTTGTTATCGTTTGCAGCAGGTTCTGTCTCCAGAGATTATCATCTTATTATCTCTCCAGAGAAATTATCAAATGATCCAAGAAATGTTTGGGACAAGAGGAGAAATAAAACGAGTATCAATATCAGTGTGGCATTAAGACTGTTTAACAAGTCTCTGGCAGTGTAATTAAACACAGTATGTGTTATTGCCTACATAAATAATATGTCAGCCGTTTGCAAATGCTGTGGGTACGTTCAAATGTACTTTTAGTATGAATGTTTTGAACACATAAAACTGCGCTGCATTACTCCACCATTTAATTTGACAAATTAAGGAATAAGTTGGCATTAAACATTACGTTACTTTCAGCTTATTCTTTAGAATAAAATAAAATCTTGTGATCAAACATAAGTTACAAAACTGTATTTCATTACCTCATCCATGAACATGATTTGTGAGTCCCTGCCATTGATAATTGAGGTGAAGACGACAACTCCCATCATTCCACGCTCCTTCACAGCGTCATCAAGCTACGCCATTGTTATTGTTTTGAATATGTGACATCTAGCGGTGAAAATTACATACTGTGCCTTTAAAGTTGAATTTAAACTTTAAACTGAATTAGCGGCAAAACTTTTGTTAGGCAAGACATCTAAGTAAAATGATTATCGAAAAAGAAGAAAATGTAGGCTGAGGACATCTATCCATAGTTCGTTTGTTGGATGGCGTATCTGACCGCGAGTGTGCAGCCAATTGTAAGAAAGTTTAAAGGCAGGGTTTAACTGACATTTCACTGGAATATCAAGTTATTAACCTACATTTTGATTAAAAATGACAAACTATAGGCTATATATATAAAACATATGCATGGATGAATTGTTCAAAATAGATAGGGTGAATTTCCATTTCATTCCAACTTTAAGCTGTAAAGTGTTTTATGTTAAAATTTTAAACCACAGCCGATTGTTGGGTTGTTTTGCATGATATAAACATCAACAGAGAGCCATGGTGCTTTGTGCCATGGGTCACAACAGAGGTCAGGTCTTGGTCTTGTAGGGGCTGAAATGGAATTGGAGAGGGGGAGGCCAAAAATCACAAGAGAGTAGCGGAGAACAGATCCTTCCCTATCTATCTGACAGCCCCATCAGTTAAATGCATTGACTGCCACTGACCGGAGATAAGCAGCGCTACTACATTCTGTAGGCTGAAAGTGGGCCTTGAAACTTAACCTAGTGTTGGATATTTTAGATATCAAGCAACTCTGAGAGCATGTGGTCAAGAAAGTTGAGGGTGGAGTAGTTGGTGCTGCTCTCTGTGGTGCTTACACTGCTAATGAATCATGCATGCAGCTGCAGGCCCTCACTGAGCTCAGACTACTAAACAGAAAAGCAGCGGCTCTTGACCACTAAGGACCACGATGCTTGAATTTGGTTAGCAAACCAGTGAATGGGGAATATAATGTAACATTATTCTGTCTCATATCAAGGAGCACCTCAGCTTTTGTGTTCTCAAGCTGTCTGTTTTTGTGCGTCTACAAAAGGCTAATTTGTGCACTGAAAGTGATTTGAGAATTAATGCTAATAAGGGGATATTCAGTTTAGATGATTATGAAATCAAACACTGTGGGAAGCGGTTGTTTTAGTCCAGCTCAATCACTTAGGCTGTTCTGCCACCCTCCCCTTTCTGCTTACTCTGTACAGGTCTTTACTCTCTCTTAATCTCTTTATCTCTTACTTTTCTCTTTGTTAAGCCCTCCATACTTCCCAGACTCTCCCGCCCTGACCAAGAGTTGCTCTGTCTGTGTTTGGATTGCATAAGGAGTTTCTAAAAATACTCAAGATTCAGCAGCCAATCTGTGGCACTGGGAAAATAGACACACTATTTTATTTTTACACTGCCTAAGGCAAATGCTGATCATCTTCAGAGTCTTTAAAGCTCGATCAGAATGCTTTTATTAGGGCAATACATGCAGATGATTTTCACATGCTCTCTCAGTAAGATGCATTTCTGCTGAACTACACGTGGGATACTATTTGCCATTTACTTTGTTGTAGGCGTATCAGCTTCAACAAGAGATTCGCTAATCGCCATGACAATTTTTATCTGTAAAACTAGCACTATATAGTCAGTTCATGTTCATCCATAGGCACCTCATTCTTTTCTTCATTTGCAAGGCTTAGCGTATCACGCCTACATAAATTCAGTGTGCCTAAGGCCCTGTTTACACCTGGTATTAAGATGCATTTTGTAAAATCGGACCACAAGTGGATGATGGTAAATAAAGGTGTGAACCGGTTCTAAAACGTTTTGAGCTTGTCCACTTTTGACCTCTTCCAGAGGTAGTCGAAAACAAATTCGAACGGATAGCTTTCTTTGTGTAAATGCTCATGTAGCCGAATGTGTTTGAACAGCCACAAAAGACCTTCTGCTCTCCACCTACTGACCTAAACATTATGTGAAGCGCGCTAGCAAGACAGGATTTAAACTGTCGACTGGAGACCCAAGTTTGGTTTGAAGATGAAAAACATACTAAGCACAATGTTCTATCGCTTTTCCTGATTTCTAACACGCACACACTTCGTTCATCACGGTCTTGTGGATATCAGAGCAGAAATGAAAGCTGTTGAAAAAGAAATGAAAGCTGTTTCTCGTCTCCTGTTGCGTTAATATGTAAATAGCATGATCTTATTTCATCCATTAGATCGAAAGATCTGAAAAAGCCTATGGATTTACCCGGCCATTGACTCTCCCCCTCGAAGGGGTTGAAAGTGGACAAAAGTTGACCAAAATGCATTTTAATACCAGGTGAAGTAGGGTCTAAGTTTATTCATATGAGGGAGGGCGGCACAGGTGAATGACTTCCGTAATGGATTTACCTAAACCTTGAGTAGGACAAGATCAACATGTACCTCAGATTTGGTCATACTCATTCTCACTGCTATCTTTACAACAAAGTTCTTACAGATTATAGATGATCACACACTAAATGCTTCGTCAGGTTGCCTAAATTCTAGGTTTTAATACAACAATTCTTGTTGCTGTATTCGTTTTTAACCACTGTCATTAATATAGCAGTCATTACTGTCATTAATATACGTCATATGTGACCTTTAGGGCTTTTTCTTTAGCCTTCCTCAAGAATTTGAATGAGCCATTTGGTTAGATAGATTCCTTCCTAGTTTCCAGAACACTTTTTCTTTGTATCAAAGCCTATATCTTTTTAATGGTTTTCTAAACAAAGTGTGTTGACATGAGAATGTGTTATAGGGATAGTTTTAATGTTGACATGAGGGTGAGTAAATGATGACAGATTTATAACTATGCCTGTAACATATTATCATGTCAACACACTTAATTTAGAAAGCCAAAAGTTTACTCACCCACTGTGTTGTGCACAAGTAAATGATGATAGAATTATTATTTTTTTGTTGAACTATCCCTTTAAGGTAAATCAACAAATGAACACTCTTCTGTGTAATTTGTCAATATATAATTTGAACCTGTTTCAGATGTTATTGTAAGTTGATTTTAGACTCATAGGCTCATATGCCATAAATGAAGCCATTGTTGACGTCAAGAGGCTGAAATACCGAACACCCCACTATGATGAATGCACTGCTTAGAAACAAAGAGCTTTATAAACATCTGGTAGGAGGATGAGCATTCTCTGAACTTAGCTTCCTGTACTGATGGAGTGCAAGCTTGTCAGCTCTGTAGCGGAAAACCTGACTTCGCTGCCATGGAGACAAACAGGAAGTGGTAGTGTGAAACTTGGCCGATGAGATGAGATAAGTGCTTACTTCTTGAACAAATGAAACCGTTGCTGCAGGCTTGTAAAACACCTATACGTGGCCTCAGCACGATGGGGAGTCTAAAGCAGTCGCCATTGTATGTTATTTCTGTTTAAAGTATGAGGAAGGTAGTTGAGGAGATCCTGTACAGCTGCTCCTGGCTTTGTTGAAAATGTTAGGCCACTATCCCTGAATCCTCAAAGGATCTAGCATGTAGGTGGAAAGTGGGACAGTGGAGTATGTTGTCTACTCCAGTTTCTCAGTTTCTAATCTTGTGCAGTGCAACGTCTCTAAAACTGCTCACGCTCCGTCACAGGCTCACGGAGTAGAATTTATTGGAACAAGGTTACCAGCTCCAATGGTTAACTGGTTTTTAGGCAGCTAAAGACACATTTGTTTCAAACCAGCATGGGCACTTATTCACATTATATGTTTTCCATGTAACAACCAAGTAAATGACTTTGCAAAGTACATTTTTGTTTCATTATTTTATTAAAGAGAGGGCACCTTGAGTGGACACGTTCGGACACTGCAACGGTTGTGATATGATGTCACGCTCTGCAGTGTCTTTTTTTTTTTATAAACTTGAATTCAACATATAACAAATTAATTCAAAGTACAATCTACTCAAACTTTACTGCAAAAAATTGTTCTTTTAATTCAGCCAAGAGGACATGCCATGAAGTATCAATCTTCTACTAGTCACACGTCTTCACATGATTCTAATTTGAAGGTCAGAGTTCACCAAACTTGAACTTCGGAATTAAACTTTTCGCATCAGTTTGCATTTGTGGTCTGACACATTCTCATGCGAATGAATGAAAGTCAATGGAACAAAAGTGTAGTGTGACCACCTTTTTACTGTGTGTTAAAGGGATAGTTCAACCTAAAATTAAAATGTTATCACCACGTTCCAAAATTAATTTTGTTTCCTCTGTGAAACACAAAAATGTTGGTAACCAAACCATTTTCCTTAACATAGACTTCCATTGTATGGACAAAATACAAACTGAGAGATTCAAAATAACTTTTTTTCATTTTTCATTTGAACAAGTATTGTTTGAATAACCATTGAAATCACTGTCAGCAGTGTTATTTTAGTATTATTTATACTATTATGGTATTTATTAATAATGGTTTAAGTCCATGGGGTCCCATCAACTGTTTGGTTACAGACATTCTTCAAAATATCATCTTTTGTGTTCAGGAAAGAAGAAAAACCAAACAGGTTTGGAACAACTTGATGGTGAGTAAATGATGACAGAGTTTTCATTTTTGGTTGAACTATCCCTTTACTTTGTAATTTTCTAAATTTCATTGTAAACCGAGGAATTCATTTAGAGATGATTTGTCTTTCGGTGTTATTTTTGCCTATTATTGATATGCACAGACCCAGGTGTCGGATATACTGTTTCACAAAAAAGGAACATACAGTTCCTTATTTGTCCATATGGTATATAGAGTCATTTAAAGGCCTAGGTTTTGTCTCCAAAATAGGCTGTAGCTGCTGAGAGTGACTGAGAAGGCCCCCTACTGTAGCTGACATGGGGTCACAGAGAGCCGTTTTCCGCTCACTGTTGCTTCACCATTGCCAGTAGACAGGCTTAGTCCTTTAGAAAGCACAGCTCATACCTCATCCTGCTCGCACATGTTTCTGCAAGCGCCTGTTGCCTCTTAACCCCTCACAACACCGCTTAGCTTTAATTGCATTTCAAATAAACACCGCATTAATCCCATCCTGCGGGGAAAAAAAGACATTGGCTTTACTGTGTCACTATGCCGCTGCATTTTACATTCTGTTTAGAACAAAACATCGTCAGAATAAGGTGTTGAGAGACGGAGATTTTCATCTCCTTTGCTTTTGGTTTGCACTCTTTTGGTTTGTGGGTGATTTAGTGTCATGCTCTCTTGGCACTCATGCCGTCTTCAGCAGCTCTCTGCCTGTAGCTCTCTTGATCTTTGATAAATAGTGTGTACAACAGCCTGGCGGAGGAGCAGTTATGTTTCTTTTGGTCAGACAGCCCATCTATTCTATTAAAAGGATGAATGGTTTGTGTCAGCACAATCTAAAGAAAAACTAGTTTCTGTTTTAGTGATGAGTGGGCATAAACATTTATGAAATTGGCTTCCTGTGTTCATAGTTTTCGCTTCCTCATGACATTTAATTTCCTTTAACACATTAAAAAAGATTTATCATATTTACAGTCCATAAATGAATCATTTTTGTTGTAATATACCTAATTTCTTCCTAAATGTGCTGTTCTTACCTATAGGGCTTTAGCATAGCCTAATTTCTGACCACAGCGTGAAAGATGAGCCTAACTCACTAAGCAGTAACCACAGCATGCATTACAGCCTCTTTACACTTGCTTGTGTCAGGAGAGAGGCGTTTTAAAGGGTTTCAAGTGACCTTGTTTAAAATGCCTGACTTCCTTTCGCAATTTGCATTCTTGTAAAGGTTTTCAGTAACCCAAAGCCTGCTAGGTTTCACCATGGAACCCCACTCATGTCCTTTTTGACAGAAATGAAGGAAAAACATATTGTAATATTGACCTAGTCTGTCACTGTTATTTAAGGTTGCATGTAATGTGACCCTTTGCAGGTCTAAATACCTAGATACTTAAGGGGCCGTTCACATGTCGCGACTTTTGCACGCTCAAGTGTGCTCATGTTTTTCCCAGGTGCGTCTACACCATTTATCCTTTGCTGAAACTTCTTCGTCTTCATGGAGAACGCGGCTCATGATTGCTTGGCAACGGCAGCACTTTTGAAAAGAGGAGAAAGTGGCGCGGCCAGGGTTTTCCACGTGGTTTCAGACACTCGTGCATGATCATTTGACCTTTGCATGATCATTTTACCTTTGCCAACATCTAATGCTTACTTAAAGTATTGCCTAAATTCACTTGTAGCATTTAAAATGATTGCTTTTAGTTTTTAGTGTTTATTTAGATAAAATAGTAGGGCTGCTCCCTAATAGTCGACTAAAGTTAGTCAACTATTGGCTTGGTTATCCAAATTTTAAGTAGTCGCAGAAAAAAAGACTTGGCAGCCACGCAGTAACAGATCGTTAACATGGCAGGTCCATGCGGTAATATGTTATTTATTAGCGCATTATAATTATATATAAGAATTTTACATATCAATGCATTCTTATCATTCTTAGAAATAATCATTCTTGGCAAATTAGCTATACATCAGTGTATAGGTCTTAAATTGCAGTTTTATTATGTTATAACAAACAAGATAAATATCCACAAGGAAAGCCAAATAATTGAATCTTGAATGTGTGCCATTCATGAAGAGGTTTTTCAAAATTGACATGCAGAACAAATGAGGTATAATCACATTTGCTCAAAAAAAAAAGACATTCTACCTCCTATAGGTAGCACTCCTTACCCACAGTGCATTTGGCTCTGAGACACCCTTCAAATCCAAAAGCCTGGCATTCAACCAGCCAATAGGAAAGTCTCTAGAGACTTCAATGCTCTCCATTCTCTGAGAGGTCACATCACAGTGGGTCGATGCAATATCTCCTTGTTTTGGAAGACAACCTGTCTACCTCCTCAACTCAGTTAGATGGTTTGACTGACAGGCAGCGAGCCCATAAATGCAACTTCTTTGACCTTTGGTATGTATTTTCAGAGGAAATGAAGTGATTAGCTGTAAATCACACCTTGATTAAAAGCCTTTTCTTACTTATTAGATCTATGTTAGATCCTAAATGACTGCCATCTTCTGGGAATGTCAGAAGATAACACAATTTGGTTGCATTTCCATGTTTTCTCATTTTTATTTATTTATACCTTTTATTTTTATAGATTTATTTACATGCACCCTGTCAATATTTCTACATTATTTACAGGGTTGCACAATATATTATCGACCAACACGAACATAATCTTTAGCAAATCTGAAAATAAATATTTTTTTTATACTTAATGTTAAGATTTTGTAATGCTCAATTTAAACAGATTGATTTAATTTTTAATTTGATTTATTTATACAAAATAGTATCATAGTATCAAAATAGTAGCTATTTAATGTCAGCCATATATTGGTTATTGGCCTTAACATGAAAATAATTATCAGCCAGAATTTTCATAGCGGTGTATCCCTGTTTATTTGTTCTTTTATATATATTTATTATTGTCTGTTTCCGCCGAGATTGTCAAACATAATCTTTGATGTCCCATGGTGCTTCATGCCTATTTGACTGCTTATAATCATCCTAGTGCATTCACATCCTCAAGCAAACAAATATATCACAGTAATTAAAGCCTTCTGCAGTCCTCTTGAGTTTAGTTAGTGCTATTGTTATTTATTTATTTCTTAATAGAGGGAAAGAACCTATGAGTCACCAGATCTCTTTGTTGGGATGAAAAATGTCCACAGCAGTTTTAAATTCCCACTTCTCACAATGCAGCAGTTTCCGTTATTACAGTTTTATTACAAGTGTTGTTTTCACAAGAGCAAACTGTGCAAAGCAGGAACTGATGACTGTTGAATTAGTACATTGTTTTAGATCCTGAGCAGAGCAAAACAGTGCATTGTGTCACAGAGATATCGCCCTCTGATGAGCAGAACACATCACTCACACTGATGCGTTCCTGTACCCAGCACATCTCAGCACCTACTGTTTGTGTGCATTAATTGGTTCAGTGTCAATTATGTTAATCGCATAAAAATGTGCGGTTGTTAAAGCATGTGTGTGAACTGACTGGTAGCAAGTTTTCAAATGTTAGGATTTTGTAGTTTAGTGATAGCCAACAGATGGTTTAATCAGCTGATACTTGGCCATTTTAATATTATTTCATCAGCATCTGCAGTTAACCACACCCAGCTTTGTCTGTGATTTTTATTTTATTTTTTATTGAATTAAATAGAAATTTTCTTCCAAATATTTTAAAGTTTCATATTTTAAATTGTATTATATGTATATTTTTATAGGCTGCCCTACTCTCAAGATATTGGTCATACGTTTCCTTGCCCATATTGGGTGACCTCTACATTTGACTCCCATTTAAAGATTCAAACCCTGAACAAGTAACCAGTAACTGAATCTCTTTCCTTCTCTCTAGATAAATGAGTTGAGCCATGTTCAGATCCCCATCATGCTTATGCCTGATGACTTCAAAGCCTACTCTAAGATTAAAGTGGACAACCACCTTTTCAACAAGTGAGTTCCTCTCAAACTTTTTACTGTTCCCCATTCTCAATTGCTATGATCCAACTTTGTGTTATAAGAGAGGTGAATCTCATGAAAGAACATGTCTGAATCATATATCATAAGAAAAATTCTTAATACTGTAATGGCATAATATATAGTCACCATAAAATCGACGGATTAATGGAATATTGCAGTATTTATTATAAATGACTTATACATGCACATCATGATTTTTTTTCTTTTTTTCACATGCTCTCGTATTCTTTAATCTAAAAAATCTTCCCCTCCCTCTTACAACGACGTGTTTACTGGTGTGAGGGCGGGACAACTTGTCACTCACATGAGATCACAGCAGTAACAACCCACAAACATCCAATCAATAGAGTGCTGCAGGGATGATGTATTTTTGTAGGCCAAAATACGAAATAAGCACTTCCGAAGTTCCACCATCCCGAAGTCAATGTTTTTTTTAATGGTTTAATTTTGGTTAAAAGCCTGAAATAAGGTGGTCTGTGGTGAACACAAGCTTTTACGTGTCTTAAAAAAGGCAGTTGCTAAATCATGTTGTCAGGGACATTAAACGGCATCACACCGAACAGGTAAACTAATCTACGCACTAGTCTGCTTTCACAGCCTCGTTGTGTTTATAATCACACTCTTGCTAACTATTCTAACTCACACTTTCAGAGAAAATTCTTCTTACTGTAAAGACTGAAATATTTGTGAGAAGCTTGGTTATGGTGGTGGTGATGTTGAAGTCTAGCGACCGCAGAGCGTATTTTTTTTGGGAAAAACCATATTGGGTTTTTTGTCGAGGGAACCAGTGTGATGCTAACTTCTGTGTTTGCCTACAAAAATATGTCATCGTTGCAGCACTCAGTTCCCGATTGCATTTTTTCACTCTGATATTCGTCACTCTAGAGAAGACTCGTATCTTCCGTTTCATTGTAAATATACAAATGATTGACTTTTCTTTGTGAGATTGACCCAGCCAACTTTAGAAATGTTTGTTTGGTGTTTTCACTTTTATGTCTTTGCTGCTTTGCTTTTCAGAGAGAATATGCCAAGCCATTTTAAATTCAAGGAGTATTGCCCTCTTGTTTTCCGTAATTTGAGAGAGAGATTCAACATCGATGACCAGGACTTCCAGGTAAGCTTTGTGAAAGAGAGAGAAATGATCCAAGGTGTCACGTTCAGTGTCTTAAAACCACAGCGTAATATGCATTTGAATAACACAAAACACCAGTGTACTCCCTACTAAACAATGCCAAATAGATTGAGGTCTCTGTGAGAAAAGCCCATAATTACCAAGAAGTAATTTAGTCATTAACCACTCGATTTGCTGTCGTAATGAAGACCATTATTCCCCATAATAACACAGTAATGTCAGAGCTGTTCTTGCATCCTCCAGCCTCCCACGTTCAAATGTTCTTAATTGCCTTCATATCCCTTTCCCTATATCCCTTTCATAGAAGAAAATACCTTTTTTAGCAAGAATAGTCGCAATCAGTGTGCATTAGGCAGAAGGGCTTTTCTCAACGTTTCTAATTTTGGCTAATGAAGAAGATATGCCTTTGCGTTTCACTGTAATCAGTTAGAGCTCAGGGTCTTGGTTGGAGCTCCCTGTCTGCTTGTGTGGGTTTAAAAGGCATTACATTATGACTGTAACCCTGACACATACAAAAAAAAACATCAGGTTCCCAGAATGTGCTGCTTATTTTATGGTCTTGATTAGAGACGTTCAGTACGAGCTGTTTACTGGAAGTTTAACGTAGTCTAGGCTTCCTATGTTATACATCAGAGACAAATGAAACCTTTATTGCACTTAGACAAGCACAGCATTTAGCAAATTTTGAAATGTGTACATACAACTACATATTTTCCAAATCAGCTAATCAATTTTAAGGACACCTATAACAGTGGTTCTCAAGATGAGTTAAAATAACTTAAAACCAGACAAAATAAGCATTGAAATAAGCCAAAACAACTACAAATCAAGATATTTCTTAGTTTAAATTCCGCCCCATGAGCATTTTTATTATGAATATACAAATTTTTAGTCTAATCTAAAAAAAAGAAAAATATTTTTCAAAATCATTATCCAGTAAATCAAGAAGGACTGGAAGAGTGATGGGGCCTTGAAATATTATTGTGGACAATGTGAGGACTTGGAGTCAAAAAGTTTCAGAACCACTACCCTATATAATTAGGCTAGTTTAGGACAGCTTTTCATGTTGGTCATAAGTGGGCGGTACTTGGGACCAGACGTTATGCCGCAAGTCAAAAGTCTGGCTATGCAAATCTACCTGCATGATAACAGCTGTTTTGTAATACAGATCTAGCTTAATCCCGCTATGATTTCCTAGCGGTGTGTTTTTTTCAGTCCGCCCTGCGTCCTCTGACAGCTACCTGCCTCATCATCACTATTTTCAGCCCATCTGTGCACCACTTCCCTGCGGAATGAGCCATCAGCTGAACAGCTACAGGCCCTAACCCGCATGACTCAGCCTGGGAAGCCTTTTGAAATCTCATATCCTGCTTTTGGTTTTGTTTAATGAGTATACTTGGTGAATACGGTGAGGGTATCTATGAAGAAATCCAACCACATAGATTTGAGGAACAGAGACGCATCAAAGAGGCGATAGGAATATGTGTGGGTGTGTATGTTACATGTTTGAGGTAGCTGACCTTGGAAATGTACGTAGAGCTGCTCAGTGAAGCTCACTCACCCTCACTGAGCAGAGACCCTCCAGTCTTTTCATGTGCTTCGTGTCCACGATGAGCTTTTTGAGCTTTTTTTTCCTGAAATTGGTACAGACACAAGGGCAGTTGAAAAATTGCTGTGTCTACATCTAAGTGGTCATGTGTTGGTGGGCAGGGCGATTACAGTAAAACTCACATACCCTTTTTCCATGAGAGCCAGTGCTCAGTGGTGAGTTCTGTCAACCTCTTTCAGAACTTGAACTTCAGAACTTTCGGCATAACATAACTGACTTACTACTTAAACTGACCGCAAACAAACATGCAGCAATCAGCATCACAGTCTTATTTTTTGCTGTGCATTAGGTTCCACCACAATATTGGAAAAAACTGTCATTGCGATATTTTGTTTTTCTGCGATATGAAAACAGTTTCACCTGATGATTTGAATAGCTCTATTTGTAGAAATTAATACATTTATTCAGCAAGGATTCATTTAATTTTATCAAAAGTGACAGTAAAGACTTTAACATTGTTACAAAAAAGTAAAATACTGTAAATGCTGTTCTTTTGAAGTTTCTATTCATTGAAGACTCCTGGAAAAAATATTATGCTTTCCACAAAAAATACTAAGCAGCAAACTTTTATGGTAATTACATCATCTTTCTGGATAATGACATTAGTGGTTCCTGGATCGAAACGAGCAAGTGTGTGCTGTACAGCTGATTTTTCTGGCTCAGAACTGTAATGTGTAACAGGGCCAGATTGTGTGGAAAAGGGGGAAAAACTACTGCTTTTTAGATCCACAATTTAATCAGTTGCTAATAAACATTGGTTGTTGCCAAAGTGTGCTTAAAGAAAATGTCTAAATAAATGCAAAGTTGAACAGATGCTAGCTAAAGATGGGAAGAGAAATTAGAATAAAAACAACTGTCTGTTTCAACTTTTCTGCTTTTTAAATTACCATTCATTTCTAATTTAGTGTGATGATGTTGAGATCTCACTTCATGTGTAAATGAGTGCAAGACCTGTCAGTTGCATCTATTTTTGTGTTTATTGTGTATGCCAAGAAATCTTCCTCTTTTCTGTGTGTGTTGGCAGAACTCTTTGACTCGTAGAGCGCCCCTCGTCAGTGAAGCTCAGGGTCGTAGTGGTGCTCGCTTCCACACCTCCTACGACAAGAGGTACGTCGTCAAGACCATAAGCAGCGAGGACGTGGCTGAGATGCACAACATTCTCAAGAAGTACCACCAGGTGCGAACACAAAAGCTCATACATTCCCTATACAAGCGCTATGTACATTTGATTGATGTTTTACCAATCATTTTTAAATTTACATGCACATTTCTAATGAGCCAGATGGTTATAAGTACTTTTCTCGCTGCAGTATATCGTGGAATTTCATGGTACCACACTGCTGCCACAGTTCTTAGGCATGTACCGCCTCACTGTAGATGGAGACGAGACTTATATGATAGTCACACGCAACGTATTCAGCCATCGGTTGTCTGTGTATAAGAAATATGACCTGAAGGTAAGGATTATGAAAAATGAGTGGAAAAGTCAAGCGAGATGATGATTATATGGTTTGACATGTTTACATTTTTCTTCTATGTAGGGATCTACCGTTGCCAGAGAGGCAAGTGACAAAGAAAAGGTCAGTTTCACCCTCAAACTAAATTCTGAAGGGAAAGCAATACGTTTTCCTTTATATACTGTATATATATAAAAAAGAAACTTATTGCATATATATAGCTTTATATAGCTTTCCTGACAGTCAAGAGTAGTTTTATGTGTTCAGAGTATATTGCATGTCAAGTCTCTTTGTTGTTTGTGTGTTTGTTAAAGATGGTTCATTCTGTAGTGGCTAATCATTTGTCACTTCGAGCACCTTAATTTACAGCGAAGCAGAGAGTGAGTATGAGAGTGAGGCGTGCTGATTTTAGAGCGTCTGTGATTATCGGGTGCGCAGATGTAGATCTATCCTATACTTAGTGTGTCAAGGTGAAGCAAAGTCCATGGTGCTTTTTTAAGATATGGAGATTACACCAAGAGGCTGTAAGCTGCAGTGACATCAACACTGCGAATGTAAATAAAAAGGTTTAAATTAATGACAGACTGTTCGCGTCTTAGTCATCAGAAGGTACTAGAGCTTAACAAAGAAGAAATATGTTAACAGCCATTAATCCTTGTAATTTCATGTGTCTTTGTGTTAAACAAATGTAAAAAAAAAAATTAATAATAAAATTTTTAATAGCCAAATTTTAAAGAGATTTTAAATAAAGCCAAAGATTAAAAATAATAAATTCCTTAATCAGCATCTTTGTCTAAAACAAGACAAAGCAAAAGAGCTTTGATTCCAGAGAAAATATCTTTGTTGTTCTTACATATTGCAAATTATATGAATCAGATTTTAAATGGAATGTTAAATGGAATTATAATATGTTCTAATAATATATTCTAAAAACTAGTCTTACTCAGTTTTACCACACACAGTTTTGCATCTCAAGCCAATTATCTGGCTGTTAAAAATGTTAAGGTATTTACATTAGAAAAACAAGAACAAAATGCTGATTAAGGAAATAATTTGTTTGCAGTCTCTCATCTGCCACATGGATTATGAATACAGTACTTTCCTATTTATTCTCGGCTCTTTGAATAAATGCTGAACCTGCTGCTGTTCTATTACAGGCCAAAGGCAGCTTTACACATGACTGTTGAAACTGTGCCAATTTAAGGTCACTGCTTAACAGGGATACTGGCCGTCACTGTCAGCCCTGTGTCCCACATATAGGCTACAGGATATAAGGCTTCACTCCCTTCTCAGAGGACTCGCTGTTTTAGCAGCCATTAAGCTGCTTGTTGCCCGGCCAAGTCATGAAGAGGAATAGAAGGAAAGGTCCACACGTGCTCTGTTTTCTGAGAACAGCCTCTCTTTTTTTTTTTTTTCGCTTTTACATGTCAGTGCAAATGTGGACTTTGAAGTAACTTTCTCAGAAATATTTGCAAAGACAAATATTTATATGTTCTGGTTTTGCTTCAATGCATAATTTTATTATTCACACACTGATTTGAATCATTGATATACTTTTGTGAAGTTTACTGGCCATAAATACTTTTTTTTCCACGTAAAAGTAAAGTCAAACACACTCGTAAAACAAGCAAGAGCCATTTCTCACTAATCGCACATCAGATTATCCTCTCTCTCTGGTTTCGAGTTCTCGTCTCAAGCCATGGTATGCTGGCAGTCGACCTAGAATATGTTTTTTACTCAGATTCAGGTATGAATCTGTAATGAATGCAAACTATTTCATCAGTGCCCTAATGTCTGTTCACTTTTAGTGTGCACTTATATTGTTGTCTGGTTTAAAGCGCTTTTCTCAACCTTTTCTAATGTTCTTCAACCCACCAGCAGAGCACACTTCAACTATCAATGATTTACCTAGATTTCACAACAGTTTGATAGGTGTATGTTTGCTTTTAAAAGTTGGGAAATCTGCAAACGGTAGAGGCTGTTAAAGTCCATTAATATGGTATTTACTGGAGTCTGGAGCAAGGCTACCAAATGAGCTAATTACAGAGAATTGCTGGAGTGTGTTCATTCTGGAGGTCTAATCACCCCGGAGGACATATTTTCACCCGCATTCATTTTCATTAGTTCGAACAAGCCATAAAAAGTTATTACTTAATAATTAAGTAGTAGTGAGTAATAATTACTTACAGCTGAGTCATATTGAGTCGCAGCTGATTTTGGTGTTGGCGGGTCTACATTAATGTCAATGCATTGTAGCTACATACATCTTTAACTCTGTTTAAAAGCTAATTTCTTTCGTAGGCCATTCTGAATATCTCTAAACACAAATGTAGATCAGCTAAATCAGCCAAACTGTTAGACCGCTTGCCTCATTTGTTCATATGAGGGTCCCTTGACACTACATGCAGCTGAACGCACCAAACAGCCTCTTTATTGTGAATCTAGAGCACCCCCTGGTGTGCTGCATGATATTACATGACATGACCAGGGTATCAGGATCTGAATTTATTTAAATGTTAATGATGAATCTCTTATGATGTTTTTAAAGTGAGCATCTTTAGCACACTAAATGTTGTTTCTCTCTTTTCTACCAGGCTAAAGAACTCCCTACGTACAAAGACAATGACTTCATCAATGATGGACAGAAAATATACATTGACGAGGAAAGTAAGAAAACCTTCCTCGATAAGCTTCGAAAGGATGTGGAGGTAAATGATTTAGAAGAATTTGCTTTTTCACTCTGTCTGCCTGGTACGGACACAATGATATATTTATCTTGTGCACTTCCTCTCTCCTTCTACTATCCATCTGTTGTCTTCATTCTTCCCTCATATCGCTGTCTAGTTCCTTGCCTTGCTGAAGTTGATGGACTACAGTCTTCTGGTTGGGATCCATGACGTGGAGAGGGCAGAACAAGAGGAGGTGGAAAGTGAGGATAATGAGGGAGATGAGGAAGGAGAGAGTGATGGAGGGATTGTTGGGACGCCTCCTGACAGTCCCAGTAACACCCTAGACAGCTCTAAACCACTCTCACCGGGAGATTTCGACCCCAGTATTGACGTCTATGCCATCAAAAGCCATGACAGTGAGTGAAGAAAGAAGCTTATGTGCTGTCTTATTGAAATGGGTCCTGTGAAGATATCCCACTGTATATGATAAATAGTTTGAGCAGCATGCGAAGCCATTGTAAATTACTCTACAAACATACACCTGTGACCTCATTAAAATAAATATTTTTATGGACCAACCATTTTATAAAAGCAATAAGCCCTGTGAAGCCGTAGTCTACCGTGAATTTAGAACAGCAAAGAGGACGCTGCGTTGTACCTTACAATGTCTTTTAGCTGTTCTAAATTCACTGTAGACTATGGCTTCACGGGGCTTATTGCTTTATAGGACATATGCTTTATATCAAATAATTTAATTTTGTTTATATGAGGACCTTAAAATAGAATGAAATCAAAATTGGCCTTATTACCCTTTTTTGAATGCATGTTCCTGTGGTTATTGTGAACACTTCATCCATGCATGATATTCTTAAAATAAAAGTCTTCCAAGTTTTTATCAAAATGTAATAAGTCAGGTGGTGAAAATAATATTAATAGTGAAACATTCTGTTCTGTCTCCATGCTGGTATGTAACGGCCACCATTCACAATCAAATCAAATTAATTCATGATTGATAAGCTAAGACCCATCCTACTTTTTTCTGTGCTATATCACATTATGAAAATGTATTGCAAACCTTTTTTTCCTCAGATTCTCCCAGAAAGGAGGTGTATTTTATGGCTGTTATTGACATCCTGCAGCATTATGATGCCAAGAAAAAGGCTGCTCATGCAGCCAAGACGGTAAAGCATGGGGTGAGTGCTTTAAACAAATTCAATTATTTATATATTTTTGTAACATTTTAAGTGTCATTTTATTAATATGTAGAGTTATATCACTATAAAAAATCGAATAATGATTCAGAATTCATCCTATAAAACATGGCCAATATTTGTACATATACTGTGCACAGTAGGGTCACACACACAAACGCAAAACGCCAGCAGGGTAAAACATGACACTTGAATAATGCAATAAACATTCACTAAATAGTAGAAAATTCAAGACAAAAACATCATGATGTAAATTACTAATAACAAAAATAAGAATAAACAAAATATATTTACATTAAATATATATATTAGTCATATGTGGCAGGGACTTCTGGAAATGTCATCTTACTGGTTTTTGTTTTTTTACCATAAATTAAGACAATTCTTATTTTTTACGTCTTCAGACCATACATTTGACAGTCTTTAAGAGTAAAATGACATATGATGTGACGTTAAACCATGTACAATTGTTCTGTGTGTACGGTAAGGTAACATTTACTTGAAAAAATTGCAAACATTTTTACATTGTAAGAATGGATAGAAGAAACACCATTAACCAAAAAATACTTATTTAACATGTACCAAAAGTACTGTACAGAGGATTATTTGGGGTATTTCTCTGTCGCATGCATGCATGACTGAAACCTTTATAGCTTTTATCAAGGCATCAACCTCCTGCTTTTTTCTTTTTTCTTTTTTTTTTTTTTGTCGAAGGCTGGGGCAGAGATTTCCACCGTGAACCCAGAGCAGTACTCGAAGAGATTCTATGATTTCATCACTACCATTCTGCCCTAGTCCGAGGCAGCTGAGTTGAGTCCACAGGGATGAAGAGGGACGCCAGCGGAGGGGTGTAGTTCACTCACTCGCCTGCTCTGCCACAGGGGGGCACCCCTACAGCAGCTACAACCACCATTCGTTTACATTTTGATTTTCATCTATTCGTTCTTTGTTTTTGTGGGACCATGAGAGTGATGGAAAAGGACAACAGTTACACCTTTTTGGGGGGGATAGGGCTTTTTACTGCTTTCTTCTGCATGCCCCTTTTTCTTGTTTGTTCCGTTTGATACTTTTCTTGCCTTTTAAAGTGGAAGAGGACGGAGAGAGGAAAGAGAGCGCATGTGATGTTCTGTGGCTCAGTTAGTAGAATTGTGTCTCTGGAAAAGGAGGCCAAAACAGAACTTCTCATTTCATCACACCCCTACCCGAACTTACATCACGCAGCCCTCGGCTGCCCGTTCCGAGGTCAACAGCTTCGCAGAGAGGCACCTGAAGCACTTGACCCCACGGCACCCCGCTCACTAACTCTCCTTACTCGCACAGTCCTCTTCCTGCTCTGGACAGACTAACAAGAAACGCTCTTTGAGCCATTTACAAAAGGAGGACCCATCGCCCCCCACTTGCCTTGTGTGGACAGACAGATGAATCTGACTGTTTTGCATGTTCCTTCAGTGTTCTGAGGCAAACGCGTTTGAAATGGAGGCGAAGGTTCTGGTAGGTATTTGTTTTTTGTTTGTTTGTATTTTGTTCATTTTTTTTTTTTTTTTTCATTTCGTTTTGCAGCAACTTGACAGGAGGGAGAATGAAGACACTGAGGCAGCAGGATCAGTGGTTTCTCTTCAGTCATCAGTGAATTCTGTTACATTAGTGATTCAGTTGCCATCAGCACCTTAAACTGTTGCACTTTTTATTAGGATCACTCGGTCTGTTACGAGCTGCAACGATAGCACTATGAGGCACTGTTCAACGCAGCCTTGCAGTTTCACGTGTTCTCACGCATACGCTTGTTCTCAGCAACAAAACATAGTTTACCTCTTGCATCGTACCAGGACACACCGTTTTGTGTTGTTTCAGTATTCCATGGAGGTTTGGGGAAGGGGTGCTTTGTGTATTTTTTTTTTTTTTTTTTAACATTGTTTCTTTTTCTTTTTTTATTGTTTATGTCTTGTGAGTTTTGTTTGAAATTCTTTTGAACGTTCAAATTGGCAGCAACAGATGAAACGTTGTATATTTTGCACATTATGAATGGAACCAAAATGTTCACGGAATCCTGTTGGTTCAGCAGTGGTATTTACAAGGGAAACATAATACCTGTAACGGAGGAGAATACTTTTATAAATGGCATTGAATTAGAAGCAGGTAATATGACTTAGAGATTAACGTTTGTTCCTTAACTTTTCTAATTCAAAGAAAAAGCCGCCTCATCCTATGTTGGTTTAGACTTTTTGATCACTTGCACATATTTTTACATTGAATTTTAATCCACCAGAATTTTAAAGCAACACTCTGTGTGTGATTTGGTAAAAGTGTTCTGATAAATGAAGAATGTTAAAATCCTACAACACAAGTACTGTCTAAAAAAGAAAGGAAAAGAGGAAAAAATGCATTTTGCATTATTTTTAGTGTTCAGTCTGGTTTAGCCCAGAGATGGTGTATATTCCATGCTTAGTCATACAATTTTTTTATTTTATTTTTCCTTGCCCTAAACTCCCCATTCCCCCACCCCAGGTCTATTTTTTTAAGATGGTCCCATACCTGCTTTATACTGTGTTTTCAATGTATACACTGTGCAAGAGTCGTGCCTTTTTACTCCAAATTATTTAATTCTGTATTTTTTAATTTTTTTTTTCAAACAGAAGTAAAATGTTATTTTCTAATATTAGGGTGGTTGTTAAAAAAAAAAAAAAGATTTTTCAGTGTTTTTTTTTTTTTTTTTTTTTGTGGGTGTTTTGATGTTTTAAAATGTGCTGTTTCTTCAAATGAATACAACACATATACTTTCTGTTCACAACAACACAACACTGAAAAGGTCGCAATTTCTTCTTGACCGGCTAATTCTATGTGCAAAGCCTTTTGGACAAGAGTGTGCATTGTGAATTTGTTGATATGAGTAGGTGTGGCTCTTGTTATAGTGTTAATTGTAAATTGTGTTCGGGCTTTCTCAAAGCATTTTTATCTGGAAGTATTATTCGGCACCAATGTTACAGCGTCTTTGGTTAGTGTTTCATTTTCCTAATAAACTGAGCGCTGTTTGTGCCCTTGGGAAACCATTGCACAGGGAAAATAAGCATTTTTTTTATTGTTCTCATTGGGTAAGAAAACAAACCCTTGTCGTCTTGGTTATAATATTCGCAAAGAACAAAACAACAACAACATGGGCATGACAAAAGAGGCTGTTTTAGCGGTAGACTTTGATAGTGTCATCAGAGCATCGCTTCAGCTTCTAATACTGGATTCACACGCAGCGATGTATATGTGATTTCACTAAATGTGAAAAGTGCTATAAGATACAGCTTCACTTGACGCCTTCTTCAAAAGCCCTCCACCATGTTCTTCATTTGCCAAAAGCATTTTGCTCAATGTGTGTTCATTGATGCACTCATCACATAAGCTTTGGGGGGGAAATGTCATGTAGGCTACTTTTTCGCAATTCGATTTTTATTTTCTAAACATTAATGGATGACGTGTTCGGCTGGATTTTATTTGAATATGCAGGTTTACAGGCTTATTGAAAGAAAAAGAAAAAATCCCCTCGTTTGTGACTGTTTTAATCTAGATAGTGAAGGTAATAGAAGTGATGAAGAATCGCTGGTAATCTGCATCACACTCACGGATATGAGTTTAAAAGCTGTTGTTTATGGTAACCAAAGGGGAGGCTGTCTCATGTGTTATGATGTAAACCGATATACACTCCATTCCATAAGCATTGCTCAAAACAATAAAGCACTTTGTCTGCAATTTATGGTGCAACGTCTCTTCATGTTTTCTGCTCATTTAAATTGCGTTAAGAGAATTGACTTTCATTTTATGAAAGCTTGATAATTAAAATGCATGCAATTGTACAGTTTACTCGGTAAATAAACGAGTGGCCAATTGCTTAAATGTAAAACGCTTTTTAAAGTACATGAGAACATAGAACAGATCAAACATAAGCTAAACGCAATTGAAGAGAAAGTACAAAAAAGCGCACCTAAGAATAACCATCAATTAATATTTTATGGCGTGTGTGTGTGTGATCAGAGTAGTAGCCTACTATTATTAAATTTCGGAGTACATGGCTTAATTTACGCGAATAAACAAGAGGCAACGCGGGATAGACAAACAATATACGTACTTTTGTTTACCTTCTAGCTGAAGAAACACTGAGATTGCAACTTTCAACAAAAACATTGGCGTAAAGTTTGGAAACGGACGTGTTGCACGAGCTTAAGACAGTCCAGCATGTTGAAAAGGGTGACGTTTATCATTCCCTTCATTCGCTAAAAACAATATCAAGTAGACTCCACATAGCCATTTTTACGCACAGGCCTGCTGCAATGACCTGGGCTGAGTGCTCATCTTTTACCAATTCGTTCGTCGATAATAAATTGTCTTCTAAGCTTGTTAAACATTATATAGCCTAGGCTAAATGTTAAATGAAGAAATCTGGAATGGTCACGCAAACCTCAGCGAATAAAATAAGCGCACAGACAGCTCCGCTGAACTGATTTATGTAGCCTACAACAACATTGAACATTAAAAAAAAAAAAAAAAAGCCCACGAACACTCTCGGAGGTTAGCGATGTGAACCATGTGTTTAAGAATACTACAGCTGACTGTAGATTCTAAAGAGTTTGCTCATCTCCCCCACAGGGAAAGTCAAAAATTCAGCACCAGGTAACCACTTATGATACGGGAAATGCTTATAAAATAGCCTAAATAATAGACTCAATTGGGATTTGAGAACGTAAAATTCGATACTATAACGTGTACTGTTTTATACGATTTTTAAGGGCCAAGGTCAAAAGTCACAGACAGTTAAACTCGTTTCTTATGGATAAGTTCTTCTAAATTCTAAATACCCGCCCGTTCAGGACACATCCCCTCGCCCGTACCCCATACCTTTCATTTTGAGGCCTGTTCCCCAAAGCCAAGTTAGACTTGACACGTAAAGCTTGCGTAAATAAAAAACCAGGGCGCTCATGTATATAGGCTATATTTAGTATATTACTTATTTATTTTTTCTTTCTTGTTTTGTCTTCTTCCTCCTCCTCGTCTGACTCGCGGCATCATCTTTAAATACTGTACTTACTGACAGGTAGGCTACCAACATTTGGATGAATGGCCCACAATGAAATATCAAAGATCAGATTGGCTAGGCTATTCTGATTTCATTCTCAATCAACATTGTTCTGTAGAACTCTATTTCTATTGTGTTGCTATACAATCGGAAATTAACCGTGCATGCATCACTCTTTGTTTTGCGTTTTAAAGTAGCCTATAGGTAGAACCGTAGCCTACTATTAGTAGCTTATTAAAAAATTGGTCTTTGAGTTTACTTACAACTTAATACACTAGGCCTACAGTCTTTAATTTGGAATTATGCGCTGAAAAACAAACCATCGTTTACAAAAGACGACTTCATTTTTTCTTTCTTTTTTCCTCCAGCACTTATCTTATTTTATCACTACAGAGCAAGTGAGCCTATACAATTTACAATCATGTACTTCGGAAACATTTTCTTCTTATTTTTATTTGATTTATTATTTATCATATTAATTAATTTAATCATATTTTATAAGGCCTATAACAAAACATTAAAAAGTAAAAACTTTGTTCTCCCAACTTTACCTTAACAATGAAGCAATGGTAGGCATGTAGGCTACTTCGCAATTTTACATAACCCAATTTTGTATCATCATCAAAAATAAAGCTAATCACCTTTTGGATAAATTAGCCCAATATTCATTATTTAATTAGTTTGACGGGAGTCAGGGTCGCTGGGTGTGATTTGTTCATTCCACCTTAAATCCTTCTGTCCTCCCCTTTAAGAGAAAATTCTCCAACGGTTCCCGCCCGAGCGGGGGCGCCAATAGCACGTGCAATGACGATACGTTTGCGAGCCTCATTTTTAAGAGCTGTCACTTATGCTTCTGTTCTTACTCAAACACGTCAAGACATCGCCAGTAATTTATCATTTATGTCCACGCAACTCTTGTATAGCTCACAGCACAGTTGGTAAAATGAGTTTCATATCTAAACACATTGTTTTATGCGGTAAATTCTACCTTCACCCAGCACCCGCACCGTCTCTTTCTCGGCATCGGCTTTTTCCTCAACCGCTCGCTTTCTTACCTGTTTACTCAATAGTAGTAGACTACTTTAGTCGACTTCTATTTTGCTAAAGACATTCACATTTGAGGTTAGTTGGGAAAAATATTACAAAGTACCGTTTATATAACACATGACCTTGTCACAAATTCCGCAGCGGAAAGAAAAAAACAAGCCTGTACATTTAGAAATTTTCGTTCTTTGTAGTCCAAAGACACCACGTTAAGGTTTATTAAAATAGCACCTGGTGTCAACACTAGTCGTTATAATAATATAATCATTTTAAAATTATTCAGTAATAAGATAAAGCATCGCTGTGGCAATGCCTTGCAACAAAGCTCTTTCTAAAGGGACGAATCAAATCATTAAACTTATCCAAGCAGCACAAGTTATTCACATTTTGAAAATTTGCCCAACGAAACACAGACCAACAGAAATGACCAGAATAAAAGCTATTCTGCCGTAGCCTGCTGCGCGGAAATCGACTTGACCATGTGGCTGCCGATGCAGGCTTGTAGCAGGCTAAGGGTTTTCTTTTCTTTCTTTTTTCGGATAGCTATTGACATCCAAAACAAAGTTGTTTTACAAATACATCTGCACCAAGCGGTGAAACGGTAGTGAAGAGCCAGTCTAAAAGCGACGGTTTAAATGGTAGCCTACATTTATTTGACTTTGCACACAGTTAACAGGTGACATTTTTTTCTGAAAGACTGGTCTGTTTTCTAAATGTTAATCTTTGTTTGAAAGAATTATCTTTAGAATATGCTAATTCCCTTGCACTCTACTGGGATTGGTTAAATAATTCACTATCTACTTACAGTGATTGTTTTAACAGATCTGCTCCTTAATTGGTTAAATCCACGTTATACCGTAAAATCATATGGAGATTAATCACATTCTGTGATTATTTATTCGTTTTATGTATGCTAGTGTGCTTAAACCTCTTTGGAAATGCCTTGCGACTTTAAACTTCTAATAAGTGGCCTATTCAGAATGGTCATAATTGTAAGGCAGAATGCATCACTACATTTTTCACAAGTGAAATGAAAGACGTATTACGTCTCCTAATGGAACAGTTAAGGGAGCTTGTTGTTTTGGATCAGTGACTTGTTTTTACAAGTGTTTGAAAGAAACGTTGCTCGTGATAGTGTTGGGTTTAATGATTTGTTTGACTACAGCCCAACTCACTAATTATTTCACAAATATCATTAATTATTTTGACACGTGAATTATTGGTTAACACATCAATTGCCCTTGTCTATAGCATAGTGATAGATCTCCAAAAGGCAAGAAATTATTAACTGTTTCCGTATCGTTGTAGAGTATCGTATATTTGTTCACAACTTGCAAGGTGAATTAGGCCTATACATCTGTTATACCTTTTTTAAGTTGTTGTTTTTTTCAATGAAATATGAAAACCATTTGTAGTAGTAAGACTCATAAGTCTGATTTATTTGATCTTATTACAAGCAATTAGCCTTGTTTTGTAGGAAAACTCGCTTATCGCTTGTCTTAATAAAGATAAATTTTTATGTTTTGAACTTCTTTTAAGAAATTTAAGAACTCTTGTCATCAACGTCACTATCAACTTCATTTGCAACTTAAAATTAAGCTTGTCAGAACTCATCGATAATTAACAGAAAAAACACGAATGAATCATATGGATAGGCTACACGATATTTTATATTAATCTTTATTTTAATTTTTATGCTATGAGAAAAAAGTGTCCTTTTCAAATAGTTTGAGTAGAACTTTTTCTTCAATCCGTATGAGTTTGATTTTTACCTGGGTGGACAAGCCCTTTATGATTTTAAAAGGGAAAAGGGCATTACAAATTTACAAGTGACAAATTTCTGAATGAAAGAAATTCCTCGTGGACTGGGGATTCACATGAGGGGCAATGCATTTATGTATTTATTCATTTGTTTGTTTATTAAACTTGTTAATGGAGAAGCAGGGGGTATTTATTTAGAGTTTTAGTAACTGATAACTCAACACGATCTACGCTTTCGAAATACAAACGCTGTCGAGTCAGTATTGTAACCATATAGGCTAGGTGAAATCTGAGAATAATGATTGGTCATTAAAGACCAGTAGAACAAACCCCTAATTGCGTAATCAAATATCTCTGTCTCTTGCAATGTATATTTAGTTGTCACTGTCTGAAACAGAGAACCTATATCTTCTTTTTGGAGTTTGTGTGGGGGTATTCTTTCAGGATACGCGTTCAGTTGATGCAGATAACGGAGGAATCTCTTTCCACGAGGCCGACGAGGACCTCAGTCAATCAGAGCTTCCTCCTTAAGCCTGTTACTCTGATATGCATGCGATTTATATATAGGCTATTTCAAAGTAACTGATGCTTATATTAGGCTACTCCTCCAGGTTATATGGTTTTACTTAGTGAGTAACTTAGTGGAGTAATAAGCATTAGAAAAATCGACAGGTCGAACTGGTGATTTGAGGGATTAACAACATGGTGATGAGTTTTTTGCAGGTCACGTAACAGCATTATTTTCCTCCCACGTCCTGATCCCATTACAAAAGAAGCTTCCATGAGGCCGCTTATCCTGTTGGTTGAACCACGTGTCTAAATATAAAGGCGAACGGTGAATAGTTGACCGAAGTGTTTGAGAATAAGATATATTTATGCAACACGTGAAGGCCTGTAGCCTACTTAAATATTATTATTGTCTACTGTACCCGCTACTAAGATTATTTTTTTGGATTGCATTGGCAATTTTTGGTGTAGCCTGTTTATGATAATAGCTACAACATTTAAGTCTATTGCAAATTCATCAATTTATTGGTCTTCTTTTAGGCTACTATTTTAGCGTGAAAACATTCAAGCCAAATACTTCTACATCTATAAACAGCGAAAGGGCTTATTTCTCCACAGGTTAGTTCTTTTCCACACTAGCGATCAACAACAGGTTGAGCATAAACTTGTTAGGAGATTGAAAAATCTTTTCCTACTGAACAGCCTAATGGTGGCCTGTTGAGTTCTGTGAATGAAGCCTCGAGTCCATTCGATGAAGTCATGCCTCAAAATTAGCTAGTCAGTATGTTTCACTGTGCAAGATCCGTCTAGCTGTGCAGTGTGTTCGCCGTGCTTAATTTGTTATTTACCATTTCTAGGCCTAACTAGGCTAGCCAACTTTTTCCTTTTTTTTAAGGGAAATTTGTTTGCCATTCAGCCGCTGTCCGGTTTTTGATAGTAGGCCTATACTCTACAGAAATCATATAGGCCTATTGGTTTAGATCGACGTCTGTCCGTGTATTAATAATTAGTGTTTATGTGCATGCCAAGCGATTATCTTAGTTAATCAAATCATATTTTTTATCATTAAAGAATTTATATATATATTTATATAGGGCCTATATATTTTTTTTTTCATTTTATAATTAAAGTTCACATGAACACTTTTATAGCCAATAGGCCTATAGCCTGGATTTCACAAGACGTAGTCCCGCTGCTGTATCGCTACTGTGTGTATTTCCATTGTGTGACAGATTTATTGCCTTCAACTGTTTTGGAAGGCTGATTTGCTTGTGGACGAAACAGCTTATCTGTGTGGAAGCATAAACAATACCAGTAAATATTTTCTGTTATTTTATTTTAGGCTATATATTTAGCTGTAAATAATATTTATTTGCTATTGCAATTACATCATTTTATTAACATTTTTATTTTAGATCTGATTTATCGTGTGGCCTTTTTCGGCACAAATCTCTATTGACTAAAAAAATATGATTCTACACACACTGAAATACAATATGCCTATGTGATATTGATATGAAAGGTTTAAGAAATAAATCACTGACAAATACTTATATTTAGTTAATTATGAAAAGGTAAATCAGGTGAATTTAAAAGTATTTAGAGTTATTTAGAAGGACACCAACTTTCTCAAAATCCCCTCTCTACATATTTACCACAGTCTACAAACAAGTGGCTGCTGCGACTATGACACTTGATTTCCTATGCACAAATGATCAAGTTAACAATTTAATTTGTCGCTTATATCTCAGGAGGTTCCGTTCACGAGGAACCAGCAGCGGTGCATGCTTATTGCGCGCCGTTATGGAGTAATTTTTCAATCTTTTTCAAAGGCTTTGTCCTTAATTTCTTCCTCCACCCTCTCTGCTTTTAATCTTGCTCTCCTTGGAGAAAGGAAGTCAGAAGAAGCAGTTTATCTTGAGCAGCTGATCGTAATATCTTATAGCCTACCAGAGACATTATGCTCCCTCTTCTCAGTCTCACACCACTCAAGGCCATTATAAAAAACTATATGAAAACATGGTAGTGTAACCAGATCATGTCTGTTGTAGAAATCCTCTTTTGAAATGTGCTGTTTTACGTACTCGCTTTTCCCGTTTCTTTTCCCTGATTAGAGTAGCCCATATCCTAAACGCGCTCATGTGTGGTTATAGGCTTATAAGTAGTGGGATTGAGTGCATAGTGTGTATAGCAGGGCACGAGACCATCAGTTTCTAAGCCCATCCCCCACACCAACACTTTTCTTTACAATAAACAACTTATCTTAAAGTTTGATCTTGCTTAAACCTCAAGAAAAGGGACAAACAACGGTTGATTATAGCCTAATAATAAAAATGAATATTAATGAATTAAAAGCTAAAAATGAACGATCATATCACATCACACTCAGATGTATTTAATGAACAGTTTCACCATAAAAAAAAGAAAGTGCTTCAAAATCCACCTCACGTTTTCAAGTTTTCATTTCGAGTGCATTTATCCTACACAACAATGGTATACAAAAAAACAGGAAAATCACAAAAATAAATATGCATTTTTATAAACACCCAGTGACTTCAATTTAAGAAAAAAAAACGTCAAAATCTGACCTCAAGTATTTTAGCAAAAGCAGATATATATATATATATATATATATATATATATATATATATATATATATATATATATATATATAAAAATCAAAGTCCACCTTGACCAGATAAATCCTAAGCTACCATGTTTACAGTGAGTCATTTTCCCATTTCTGTTCATTGTGGAGATCGTGAAATTCTTTAACTCAATGGGGTTGTAATGTGTGCGCTACATTCTGTTTAATTTGGCTAGTTTTGAATTAAGTCCTGTGAAGTTGGGACGACATAACTATTCTGTCAGTCTGCAGTGCACTTTGACAAAGAAAGGAACAAAATTTTCCTTTTTAGACGCTCGAGAGAGCAGACATTAAATAGTCGCGTTAAAAAAATATAGGCCTACTATATTTTAATCATTCACCTGTCAAGAGTTTCACACTATCGC